>NW_024412396.1:73752805-73813742 GCF_014898765.1 Herpailurus yagouaroundi
CGCTGGGCGGCGGCGCCGGCGGCGGGCGGGCGGCGGGCGGCGCAGTGCGGTCGGAGCCCGGTAGGACCGCGGGACCGTCCTCCGCAGCCATTGGCCCGCACTGCCGCCCCCCGCCGCCGCCCATTGGTCGCCACGCTGCACCATTGTTACGTCACCAGCCGGTGGGCGGGGCGCCCGGCCAGACCCGCGGAAAAGTTGGGAGAAACTTGCGGGCGCGCGGGGGGGCGGGGCTGGCACAGGCCGATGCGGGGCGGGGCTCCCGGAAACCCGAGCTGCGGGCGAGGAAAGGCCCCCCGGCGGCCCGGGAACGGGAGGATGATTGGGCCGATTTGAGGGGTGGGTCCCGGCGCGCGCGTAGGCGCTCCGGCTCCCTGGAGTGTGACTTCCCTCGTCACCCCAGAAGTCCTATTCCACCTCCCCAGTAACCCTCTGTGACCTTGAGGGAGACCTCCGGAGCTGTTTCCCATCAGTCCATGGGGGGGGGGTCAAAGGGCAGGAGCTCTGACTCCTCCTAAGGGACCCAACTGCGTTCTGCCAGGCCAGGGTCGGGGCATCGGGAGACCCTGCTCTAGGCTGACGTTCCCAGGGGACGGTCCAATGGATGCAGGCAGCTATTAATGAGCGCGGACTGTGTGCCAATCTCAGTGCTAAACATACTTGATTTCACTTCATTTTCACAGTCGGTAGCGGTGGAAACTATGACCCCCCCATTCACAGGCCAGGAAATTGAGGCTCGCAGGGAGGTGGCCTCCCAAGTGAGGAGCAGCCAGAAGGGAAACCAGGTGCTTCGCCTACTTTTCTTCAGACATGGTGGTGGATTGGGCCCCAGCTGCCCCAGACTCTCCACGAAGGGTCCAAGGTTTGGGGTGCCACACATGCGGGCATCCAAGGTCATGCTGAGACCCCACCAGATGCCCCCACCTGAAGCACTGCCCCACCTAGGGGGGGGTGTGATCTCATCGGCCCGCAGTGAAGCCCTTGGGGTCCAGGGCGACCACCAGATTTAGAGAAAGTAGGTCATTGACCCGGGAATGTGGGATCCCCCTGCCTCGCCTAGGCTTTCCCCTGCTCCTCTCTCTAGGCCCTCAGTTTCCCTGCCTTTTCTCCCAGCTTTCCCATTCTGGACGTCTCTGAGTATGATGGGGGGAGGGGCAAAGTGAATGGAGATCCTGGGGTTGACTGTTTGCCCTCTGGAGCCCCCAGACCCTGGGAGTGAGAGCTTCCTAGGGAAGTGGTGCCCGAGGTGAACTACCCGTGGCTCAGAGCTCGGGCCCCTTGCTTCCTCGTCCTCGTCCTTCGTCAGGGCTGGAGTTGAGACCTCATGCCATCTCCAGGACTACCAGTGGAGCGAGGTTGCAAGGGCATCGGCCGCAGGTGCCAGGGCGTGCAGCTGGCCTCAGGGCAAGTCTCTCTCCACCCCTGGCTGCCCTCCTCGCCTTTCCCTTCAATTTGTCTTCCTCACTGGGGTTCCGAAAGGCCTCTTTGTAAAAGGTCATGTCTGACCCCGTATCTCCACCACTTAGAAGCTTCCCGTGCACATGATTAGCCAGAAAGACCAGGTGGGCAGAGGAAAGGCATTCCCCGCTGAGGAACAGTTGGAGCAAAGGTCTGGGAGTGGCTGGAGAAGGCTGAAGATGTCAGTCAGGAGGGGCCAAGGTACATATGTCCTTGAACGCTGGGGCAGGTAGCTTGGGTTTGTCCTGAGGATTTGGAAGTGATGGCAGAAAGGGTTTGGAGGTGGGTTGGTTAGTGAATTATTTCAGGCATATGAAAATAATCATAATGAATGCCTGGGAACCACGGTCCAGTTTAAGAAATAACAGGTGGGTAACTCTGAAGGCCCGTGTGCCCATCCTGCCCACCCCCTGCCAGCCCTGGGTCTTTCCCACGGTGGCAGCTGACATTGTAACACTGTCCATCATGGCACCAATCAGCCCTCGCTGCCAGCGCCTTGCTCTTTCCTCCCAAGGTTACTTTCAGACTCACCCTCTGGGGTACATGCTGCTCTGGGTCGCCGAGGCATCTTCTGCTGGTGGGAGCTGTCCCCCGTGCCTGGCACACGTGTGGTCTCGCAGAGCTTCTGGCTGTGAACATCCTGCCTATGTCTACTTGGGGACCGTGCTGGGGCCTGGACGCAGGGACAGGGCGTGCCCCTCCACGTCAGCCTTTTAATGCCAGGTGCTCGGCTGCCCTATAAGGCTGCTTCAGGAACAGTTCGAACAGGGTGCAGAGGGGCAGCTTCCCTCAGGAAGGGAGGATGGACTTGGAAGGGGTGGAGGGCAGCTGGGGCAGAGGGGAGTGGATGGAAGATGAAGAGACGGAGGCCTGGGGTGGAGAGGGGCTACCCTGCCCAGTCCTGGATGCCCTCAGCAGGGAGTGGGAGTGCTCACCAGCACAGCTGTCTTGGTATGGGGTTTGACTTTTAACACTGTAGTGTTTCCTCTGGAACCCAACCCAAGCCCCACTCCCCTCTGTCCTGGAAGAACTTGTCCCACAGGACAGGCATCTGGGTGTGCCCAGGTAGTGAGGAGAGCCATTCAGGGTGTGTGTTACAGGTAGAGGGAGGAAGGTAGGGAGTGCTCCCTGGGGGAGGAGGTTGGTGCCAAACATGCTGGCTGTTTTTTGTTTTTTTAATGTTTATTGATTTTCAAGAGACAGAGTACGAGCAGGGGAAGGGCAGAAAGAGGGAGACACAGAATCCGAAGCAGGCTCCAGGCTGTCAGCACAGAGCCCGACGTGGGGCTCAAACTCACAGACTGAGAGATCACGACCTGAGCCAAAGCCAGCCGCTTCACCCACTGAGCCACACAGGCACCCGTAAGCACGCTGGCTTCTAATCAGCTATTCACCAACTGTGGGACCATAGGCTGAGTAACTCCACCTGTCTGAGCTCCAGTTTCTTATCTGTGAAATGAGTCAGGTGGATTTTCAGATCTCAAAAGGAAGCTGTTCCAAGGGGCAGGATTGGGCAAGGGCCAGGACCTTGAGAAAGCAGAGGGAAGTATGGGAAGTGGCCAGGACCAGGAAAGAAGATAGGGAGACCCTACCCCCTGCCACCACCACCCCTGGGTCCTCTCCTGACTTCAACTAGCTGTGCTGGGCCAAAGCCCACCTAGTCTCCAGGGGCCTGTTCCATGGGTGCTTGCTCCTACCCCTCCAGCTTCTCCCTTTGGACAGTTGGGCTTGTCCCCACCTGCCCTGGCGTTCAAGGTCGCCCACAGAGCTCTCCACCCCATCCAACCAGTCTTTCAAGGCTCAACATGAGATGCCAGTACAGACCAAAGACAGGATACAACTAAGCAAAGACAAGTGATACCATGGGAACCAAAGAGTCCAACATACATGGCAAAGGAGTGACATTCAGAATGTGTAAAGATCTCCTGCAACCCAGTGAGAAAGGTTAACCCAGGAGGAAAATGGGCAAGCAGTATGAATAGGCGATTCACACGCTGGCCAACAAACACATGAAGATACTCAGTTCTGTAAGAAATCAGCAAAGGTACAACCTCTTGTATTGCCTACTGGCCAAAACTGAAGTGGCCAGTAACAGCCTATATTGTCAGGGTGAAGAATCAGGCCTTCACTCTCATGCAGAGGTGGGGAGGGCACTCCAAAGGCACTTGGGTCCAGCAATCTTTGGGTTAGCTATCTTATCCCAGGTAAGTACTTGCCCACACGCCAACAAGTTCCACTACTGTGGGTTTTGTTCACTTGCTTACTTCTTTAAAGTCTTATGAAAGAATTTAGCCTTAATTTTATATCTTATGTCTATTTCAGAGGTAAATCTTGGGAGAGAATACAGGTGACTACCAAGTAACAAGAAGGTAGGGTGCCTGCTGCATTTTTAACAATGAAAACCTGGAAAACACCTAAGTGTCCAAAAGGGAATGGCTAAAATAATCATGATGTACCCTTCCCAGCTCTGGTTTCTGCCACACAGCAGCTGGTCCCTGCTCTTCTGCTGGGCTTGTGGACAGGATTGTGTGAGCCTGGGGCCTAGGCACCAACTCCCTCACATGCCCCAGACTTCACTCTTCCCCTCTCCATCCCCAGGGAGACAGTTTCTATGGCTTCCCTGGGTCTTTGTAGGATCTCTGGATCTGGCCAGGCTGGATTTTGAGCTTTCACATTAAATGAGCTGGTAAATTCTCTCTTTGGCACAGGCCAGTTGGAGGCAGGGCCCAGCACTTGAGAAAGTCCTGACTCTTTACTTACCTGGGACAGTAGCTGTCATACCAGCATAATTATAAGTGTCGCCTTCTCTGTCAACAGGTCCTGGTTTTGAAGGTTAATCACACGGCTACCATATGACTAATGCACATGTCAGTACCATGCAGCCACAGTCAAGAGCAAAGAGCCTGAGCTCCTCATTCGTCAAGTGGAGAGAATCTGCCACAGAGAGCCGTCCTGAGGGGTATGGAGCTCTCATAGGACACAGCTCTGCCTGGCACCGAGTTAGCCTCCAAAACTGAGCTGTTAGGATTTCTTTGTAAATATTTCAACACAAAAATGTTAAAAGAAAAAGCATACATATTGTTTGGAAAGTGCTGGAAGCCACACATTGATCTCTTGCCAGCAGTGTCTCTTGGGGAGAGAATCGGCAAGAAGGAGGAAGGGACCCTTTTAGTTCTTATTCTCTGGACCTTCTTTGTGGTTTGAATCTTTCATGAGGGGCACATACTCAGATATCATTTGTGCAATTAAGGTAAGTTTTATTTATTTATGTATTTATGTATTTATGTATGTATGTATGTATGTATTTATTTATTTATTTATTTTCTTTAAATATCCTCTAAGCCCAACGAGGGGCTTGAACTCACGACCCTGAGGTCAAGAGTCACACACTCTACTGGCTGGGCTAGCCAGGCACCCCAAGCTAAGTTTTTAGAGAGGCAGTTTCCATTGGCAGACTGCTATCTCATGGCCATTATCTCATTGACTTACCCAGCAAGGTAGGTTGGATCATCAGCCCACTTTGCAGGCAGGGAAACTGAGGCTCAAGGGGACAGAGCTTTGCCCACAGAGATGGAACCTATAAGCTTTGTGTTGTCCCAAGAAGAGAAGGCTTTGGTTTCATGAGTTCCAGGCTGATGAGGCTGCGGCCCCCTCCTCCTAGAAGTCTCTCCCACTCACAGAATGGGAGGCCTCAGATGCAGGTTGGGGTGATGGGTCAGGGGCCCTCCATCCCTGGCCAGGGGAGTCGGGCAGTCAGCCAGCACTTCTAAGCAGCTTCACTCATTAGTTTATCCAACAAACGGGCCCTTAGAGCCTGTTCTGAGGACCAGACGTGAGTGGGCAGGAGAGGCTTCCGGGAGGAGTCACCTGTACCCTCTTGCGTCATCAGTCAAGTCCCAAGGGCCGGTGTCCACTCTGACCCCATCCGTCTGCACTGCTCCAGCCCACCTCCCAGGTCAGGCTGCCCACCCCACTCCAGGCTGCAGTCCCAACTCCAGCCCTTGCTCATGTTGTTCCCTCTGGCCTAGATGGCCAGTCCCCAGAAGTCCATGTGGACCCATTTCAGGTGTCACCTGACTAAAGGAGCCCCCCCCCACCCCAGCCTCTTTGGGTGCCTACCTCACTGTCCTGCACTCCTGGGGGCTTCTCCTCTGTCAGACCACAGGGAGGGGCCCGCCTGCCCCTGCAGGAGGGCAGTGGGTGCCCCATAAATGCTGATGACTAAATGGAGAAGGAGTTAGGTGGGTGGATGAGGTCAGGACACCCCACGGTGGGGGGAGCAGGCAGGGGTGGGAGCCTAGCCTGGTTGGCTGTGGGGAGTGATGCCTGAGGTGCCCTGGAGGGCTGGGAGCAGGAAGTCCGTGATTCATCTGGGCTGCACCAGAGTCCTGGCCACTAGGAAGCCCTAAGCACAAGGGGGAGACTCAACAGAGAGGCCCAGCCCAAGTGCAGACTGTGGGACACAGACCACGCTCCTCAGATGGAGGCCTCCTCCAGCTGCCCTGGGGACAGCAAAAGTGGCAGGAGGGGAGGTTGGCAGGCACAGAAAGCAGTGGGGAAGGCAGAAGGCCAAGCTTGTCCTCCCTCCCCTGCCAGTGCAAGGGCACAGGACAGCTGCCAGGCTGTGTGACCTTGGGAAGCGACAGTGCCCCCTGAGGGCCAAGAAGTATGTGGCTAAGCCCTCTGGGCCGCCCTGGGAAGTGGCAGCAAGCTGAACACGCAGGGCCATGGGGACAAGCACAGCCAAAGTGGACCAGGCTAAGACAGCCCCCCACTGTCTGAGCCTCCCGCCTTATTTTCCATTGCTCCCTCTTGGGTAGAGAGTTCTGGCTTGCGGGGTGCCTGGTTGGCTCAGTGGGTTAAGTGTCTGACTCTTGGTTTTGGCTCATGGTTTCAGCTCAGGTCATGATCTCATGGTTGGTGGGCTCCAGCCCCTCGTGGGGTTTTGCTCTGATGGTGTGGAGAGCCGGCTTGGGATTCTGGGATTCTCTCTCTGCCCCTCCCCATAGAACATTAAAAAGGGGGGAGGGGGGCACCTGAGTGGTTCGGTCAGTTAAGCATCTGACTTTGGCTCAGGTCATGATCTCTCCGTCTATGGGTTTGAGCCCAGCGTGGGGCTCTGTGCTGACAGCATGGAGCCCGGAGCCTGCTTCGGATTCTGTGTCTCCCTCTCTCTCTGCCCCTGCCCCCTGCTCACATTCTGTCTCCGTCTCAAAAACAAACATTAAAATAATAATAATAATAATAATAATAATAATAATAATAATAAAAAGAGTTCTGGCTTGCAGTGAAGTGAGGGAGAAGGGGATACTGAGGCCCTAGCGCCAGGCCTGGCCCAGGTCACACAGCTGTCTTAGCAGCGGCCCTTGTGTGCCAGCAGAGCCTGGGAACACTCCCCACCTTCCCAAGACCCCTCCAGCCGTGGGGGCCTGGATCCGTCCAAAGAAACCTTTTCTCTCCGGTGACTCGAAAAGGAAACAAATTCGGGGAAGCGGAGCCACTCGGCAAGGCGCCAAAGCAGGTGGAGGGAGGGAGGGGACGGTGACTTGTTTCGCTGCACCCACTGGCCGCAGAGCTTGAAAAGGTGAGTCCCCCACCGGACCCCGCTCTGCGGCCCTGAGGAGGGGGCCAGGCACCGGCCGGAGCCAGTGTGGGCTCCGCCTCAGTTTCCCTGTCGGAGCAGGGGACCAGAGCAGGCCCCGGTGCGGTCCCGCCCTACCGGCGCTCCCCAGCGCCCAGCGCGGGCCGACACCGTCCCCTGGCGGCCGCGCGCGTCTTCGCAGCCTGAAGCCGGTCCAGGCCCAGCCGGGGTGTGGGGCCAGGTCGCCCGGGCGCAAGGACGTCTGAGCGCCCTTACCCGGCGGCGGGGTCCACGGGCTTGGGTCTCCACCCCCGACACCTCACCCCGCTCGCCACTCGCTATGTGGCCTCCGCAAGCCTCTTTCCATTCTGGGCCTCAGTCTTCGCCGTAAAATAGCCGCGATCCTGCCCACTCCACACCCGGAGCTGCCCCTCGGGCGCCCGCGCGGCTTGCCCGCCCCGCCCTCCAGGGTAGCTGGGGGCCCCCCCTCGTGGGCGGGGCTCGGGGGGGAGGGTGCCCTGACCAGCCAATCGGAAGTCCCGGGGCGTGGAGGGCGGGGCGGATCGGGAGAGGAGGGGCCAGAAGCGGCTGGGCGGGGGGTGGGGCGGGCCGGTTTCCTCTCCCCGCGCCTCCCCCAGCCTGGAGCCCGTGGACCCCGCGGGGGGCCGCGTGAGGAGGGCGGCCCTCCCGGAGCGGAAGAGGCTGGGCGGCGCTGCGGTTTCCGGGTCTGGGGAGTGGGGACGAGCGCTGTACCCTGCCCCCTGCCCCCTTTCCCTCCCGGGAGACAGCCTCGAGGTCCCCAGCCCGGCTTCTGAGCTCCTGCGGCCTGCAGGCACAGCCTCACCTGCCCCGCAGGAAACACACCTTCGCCTTGGCTGTTCCCTCCACCGGGAATGTCGTCCACCTAGCCAGCGGCCGGACTACGCCCTCCAGGGGCTCCCCCGATTCCCGTCCCTGGCCCCTTTTCCTGCCCTTCCCAGGTGCACTTTTATGGGTCTCCCGAGTGCCAGACCGGCCCAGGGTTCAACATACCCGGCCCCTGTGATAGATGCACACACCGAGACCAGACAGGTCTGAGTCCCTGGCCACAGGACGCACAGCTGGGAAGCTGCTGGCAGGGAACCCAGCCATCCGCTGGTGGGCTACCCCTCATGTCACTGTGCCCCAAGCCTGTTCTCTGATCCCACTGTGGGGACCCCCCCCCCAAGGACACGACGGGGGGGAGCCCACTGAGGGTCTAGTGCTGTCTGCACGGGGAGATCAGGGATCCCCAGGGAGCCTTCCCTTACTCTGCTACCCTTTGCCCAATGGGAGGCTGCAGTCCCTGAGAGTGGGGAGGGCCTTGCCAAGTGTCACTAAAGCCCTAGGCTTTTCTTGATGCCCATTATGGAGGGAACACAACTGGACTGGTGAGGTGACAGCTCAGTAATATCTGGGAGGGGCTTCCTGGCCCCAAAGAGGGGGGTGATTGGGAGAGCGGCCCGTCTCCAAGAATGATGGACTGGGGGTGGGGAAGGAGAGTGGGCTGCGGTTAGGCCAGTGAACCCTGAGAGACAAATGAGACTTGCACAAGTGTATCAGCTATCTACTGCTGTGTAACAAACAATCCCACAACAGTGGCTTGAAACAACAATGATTTCTTATTTCTCACAATTCTCTGACTGGATCGTTCTTTTGCTTTATGTGCCATCAGCTGAGTCGTTTATACAGCTACAATTAGCTGGAGGCTCAACTTGGGCAAAACATCCAAGGTGGCTTCACCTACATGGCTGCAGCTGATGTGAGCTGTCGGCTAGGAGCTCAGCTTGCTGCCAGCGTGGGCTGTCATCCCAGATTCTTTGGCTCTCCTCTACTTGGCCACTCCACGTGGCTATCATAGCCTTCCTCACATCATGGCAACTAGGTTCCACAGAGAACAAGCCCCAACATGCAAGACTTATCCACCCTCTACTTCCATCACAGCTGCTAACATTTCATTGGCCGGAACAAGTGACATGGCCAAGCCCAGAGTTAATGTGGAATGAGATGTTGCAAGGGGCCACCAAAGTCACCAGTGGGAACATAGTGAAGACACAGGAGGCAGTGAACCTTCAGGGACCAGAATAACCAAGTAAGGATCCCGGAGGAGGAAGGGCTTGACCAAAGCAGGGCAGGAACTCTGTTCTCCCTGCTTCTGTCCTGGGACCCACCGAGACTGGAGAATAACCAACCACTATGTAAAAATAGTAACTGGGAAATTTTTTCGTTGGAGGTGATGCTCCGTGGACAATGAAAGCAGGGTGATGGGATAGTGTGATGCAACGCGGCAGATGGGGCGGCTGCTTTAGATGAGGTGGTCAGGGAGGACTTCTCAGAGAAGGTGACATTTAGGCTGAGCTCTGATGGACAGAAGGAGTCAGCCTTGAGGAAGGCAGAGGGAAATGAATTCCAGGCAGAGGGAACAATTGTAGCAGAGGCCTTGATTTGGGAGTGAGCTTGGCACACTTGAGGATTAGAGAGAAGACCGTGGGGGGGGGGGGGGGGGCAGGGGGCACAGGGCCAGGTCACGTTGGGCCTTCTAGGCCTGGACAATACGATTGGACTTTTCTCCCGAGGAACAATAGGACTGAATCCTACATCGATCTACTGAGTACCTACCGTACGCCAGGCACCGTTCTAGGCACTTGGGACTCCGCAATGAACAAAGCAGAGAAACATCCCTGTCCTTGGGGAGTATGACCTGATTTAAGAATTAACAAGCAAAACAAAACACTGCTAAAAGGGGACGAAAGCGGGGTGAGAGGGGGACAAAAGGGGGTGCCTGAGAGGGAGAGGAAAAAACTAAGGAAGTGGCATTGTCAGACCTAAGAAGCAAGGGGAGGGGAGAGAGGGAAACTAAGGGAAAGTCAGGAATTTGGGAGACCATCTCCATGACTTTGGTAGTAGGCCAAGAGGTCTTAGATATTTTTCTATAAAAGAAAAAAACTGACAAATGGGACTTTATAAAAATGGAAACATTTGCACTTCAAAAGATACCATTGATGATACCACAAACTGAATAGAACAGTTGCAAATCATCTATTTATCCAGAATATATCAAGAATTCTTGGAACTTAATAAGACACAAGACCCATTTTTTTTAAAGATCTTGTTTATTTGCTTAAATGTTTATTTACTTAGAGAGAGAGGGGAGGGGCAGAGAGAGAGAGAGGGAGAGAGAGAATCCCAAGCGGGTGCCATGCTGTCAGTGCAGACCCCAACTCGGGACTCGAACTCACAAACTGTGAGATCATGACCCGGGCCGTAATCAAGAGTTGAATGCTCAACCAACTGAGCCATCCAGGAACACCAATATTTTATTTTTAAGTAATCTCTACACCCAATGGGGGCTCGAACTCATGACGCCAAGATCAAGAACCACACGCTCTACTGACTGAGCCAGCCAGGCGCCCCCATGACCCAATTTTTTAAAAGGGGAAAAGATTTGAAAAGACACGTCACCAAGGAAGATACACAGAAGACCAACAGGCCAACATGAAAAGAGGCTCCAGTCGTTAGGAAATGCAAGTTAAAGCCACAATGAAACACCACCACACACCTATTAGGGAGTCCAACAATAAAAAGACGGACCACACCCAATCGGTGGCGGGGAGGTGGAGAACGGGCCGCTCACACACCGTAGGTGGGACTGTAAATGGTGTGGCCACGCTGGAAAGCAGTTTCTCACACTTACTACTGTAAGACACGGCAGTCCTACTGCTCCGGATCCGCCCGAGAGAAATGAAAACAGGCCCACGCACAGATCTGTACACATTCATAGCAGCAGTAGTCTTACACGGAAAACTGTGTTAAGGGGGTGTTCTTATGACCGTAAAATCAAGTTTTTAAAGAAGAAACCAAACACAAAAGACTACACGTTGGAAGGTTCCACTGACAGGAAGTGTACGGAAGGCAAATCTACAGGCAGGGAGGACAGACGGGTGGTCGCCTGGGGCTGGAGATGGGAGCAGGGACTGACCTCAAAGAGGCACAAGGAGTTTTGTGCGGCTGATGGAAATGGTCTACACCTGGATTGTGCTGGGGTGGGTGGGGGAGCCCAAGTCCATAAACTTACTGAAAAGCACTGAGATGTGCCCTTACACCTGGGGGGGTTTCATGGTGTATGAATTATACGCCAATATAGTTCTCAGAAAAAGGATGGAGGGCTGGCTGGGCCTAGGGAGTGGCCTGTGGCTCAGCTGAGCGCCTGCTGGTGCTGGGGGCAGGCGACCTGAGCCTTTCCAGGTTTCTGCCCCAAACCCCGGGGCCCAGTGTGGCTGCTTCCCTTAGGGCAGGAGCCCCGGCTGAGTAGGAGGGGTGTCTTCTGAGTTGTTTACCGCAAACCCTCCTTGAGGGAATGAGGCCTGTTGTGAATGATAAATGCTCCAAACCACAGTAGGTTCACTACCCCCCCCCCTCCCCCAAGTCTGCCGAACTGGGGAAATCCGTTTTCCTTCCACCAACAAGCTCAGGGCCCAGGGGAGGGGGCCGGCCCAGCTGCACAGGTGAAGCGGGCAATTAGTCATGCACAATCAGGGGCCGCTCCTCTTCTGGGGTGGGGGGCTCAGCCCCCTGGCACACACTTCGGGGGAGGGAAGATCCCGCTGGGAGAGGTAGGCAGACTGTGTGCCTGGGGGGTGGGGCGGGAACTGCCTCCCCAGGCCCCGCCCCCTCTCCCCTCCTCCCCCGCCCCGTGTGGGGACAGGGTCGCACTGACTCGAGCCTGGAAGCAAACACAGGCCCCTGTTCGCAGACACTCACCGAAGAGTCGGTGCAGAGAGTCCTAGACCCCAAAGAGGACACCCCTCTGTTGACCAGAGGTCAAAAAAAGCACAGGAGCTGTAGTCCTCACCGTCGGGGCTCCCTGAGAAAAGAGGCGCTGGCAGGAGGGCACAGGCTGCCCAGCAGAAGAGCAGAGCCTGGGGAGCTCCTGGGACCCCCCAAAGCACACCCCCACTCCCATCCCACACCAACCAACTCCGCGAGCGCCAAGACTCAGATGCCTTGTTGGACGGGACGCCTGTGGGGCTCGGCCCAGGGACGGGACTGCTCCGCCGCCACACCGACGCCCGTTGGTTAGACTCAAGCTTGAGGTTCAAAGGTCAGTCGGCTCAGACCTTGACCTTCATCCTCCAGGCCCCTCCCGGCAGCCCCTAACACAACACTAGCGTAGGTTGTTAAAGCAGCAGGTGCCCAGGTTCCACCTGGACAAGCCCCAGGACACCGGTTGAACTCCAGGGAGAGCCCCAGTCCCCGCCCAGGGAAGGCCTGGCCTCCCCAACGCTGATTGGACCAGGTATGGACACCTGACCAAGCTGAGCCCATCCATAGGCTGAGCAGAGACCAATCAGGAATGGCCTGGTGAGAACGGAGCCAATCAGATGCCACACTGGGCCTTGCGTGGGCTGGCTTCCGGCAGCCCTGGCTGGGGACCCGGAGGAGGGCGAGCCAGGTTGAGGCCCCCGAGCCTGGGAGGGGGAGAGGCCGGGTGGGAGGCCTGGCGCAGGCGTCCGCCTGACCCGGTTCAGACTTTCTCAAACCCACACGGCCGTCCACCGTCCACCTGGACCGGTGTCGCCCGTATCACTTCCGCTGCGCACTGAGCACAGACGCTCGTGACGTGTGGTGGTGCACGCGTTGTTTGCTCCGGTCCGTGTAACCTGAAGTCTCCGCCATCAAGATCGTGGTCCTCATCTGCACACTCACGTTCCTGGCAGAAGGTGGAAAACCCAGGGGTCCATCAGCAAACAAAACATGGTCTATCCATACAGTGGAACATCACTCAGTCTTAACAAGGAAGAAAACGCTGACACCTGCTGCAGCAAGGGCCTCGAGGACAGGATGCTGAGTGGAACCGGCCAGTCACAGAAGGACAAGTACTGTGTCATTCACTCATAGGAGATCGTCAAATTCAGAGACACAAAGTAGAATGGGATGGGGGGGGGGGGGGGGGCCGGGGGGAGGGGGACAGCCGAGTTCTTATTTAATGAGGACGGACTTTCGGTTTGGGAGGATGAAAAAGTGTTGGAGGTGGTTGCACGACAGTGTGAATGTAATGAACACCACAGAACTGTGCACCTAAAAATGGCTGAATGGTAAATTTTATGTTTGTGCATTTTACCACGATTTAAAAAAACAAAAAACAAAAACAAAACCGAAATGCCTCCATGCACCCAAGAGCTCATCCTGCACGGGGATCTACACACCAAGACTACCTGGAAGGCCCCTGCACCTTCCAACCAGAAGTATTTGTCTCCTGGGTGGGCTTGCGTGGGCCTGGCCAGAATAGCCTCATGCAGCTGGGCCTTGAGACCACTGAGTGAAATCTGGGCACGTCACTTACCTGCAAAGAGACGTCACAGTGGCCAGTGGGAACGCTCAAGACTCGAGTGGCCGGGCAAACTGTCCTGTGGGGCCTTACGGGCTTGGAATTCGGGGCCACAGGAAGTGGGGAGAGGACCTGAATGTTCCATGGCCTCCTGGAGAGAAGCCTCACAGCCGGGCAGTACCCCCTCCTAGTGGCCTCCCAGAGGCTCCTCTTCCGGGAAGCAGGGAGTAGAGGGCAGGGCTGTTCACTGTAGCCACAGTGACGCTGCTTTTCCAGATTCCCAAGGCTGCCCGAGACGGCTTCGGACAGACACGGTGCCCCTGTGCAGTGCAAAGCCCTCCAACAGATCCTCTTTAAGGCTCTTGGGGGTCTGCTCTGTCCCAGGGAAGGACACAGCATCCCGACTACTGGCCCTACCCCATCCCCACTGTGGCCTCACTAGAGAGTGAAAGCAGAAAGGAAAAGGAGGCTCAGAGAGGTTAAGTGACATGCTCAGGGTCACACAGCTGATAACCTCACAGCCAGGACCGGAAACCAGTCACTCTGACCACAAACTCACACTCTCCTACAACTGTGTTTCTCAACTAGGAGTGGGTGAGTGAGTGTGTGGAGAGGAGCCCCAAGACAGACGTGGATCAGCCCCCAGAGCGTTAGGTTTACTCAGACATCTGGGGCGGGAGGTGGGGAGGCAAGCCAATGGATAAAATCTTACTTCTTCATTACTCAACTTCATTACCTCATCCCCATAGTAAAGGGGCAGAGCACAACACCCGTATGGATTCTTCAGTAAACCCAGGGACCTCGGGCTGGCATCCGTCCCATCTTCTGAGTTCACTGGCCCCCACAATTAAGGAAATATTGGTGGAAAAGTTCGAGAAGGTTATGTTCCATCTGCCACTTTGGGGAGAAAGTACCACCCCATCTTGTGACGTGCTTCACGACGACTCACCAAATGAAAGGAGAAGTCCGCTGGAACAGGTCGGCACGGGTGTCCTTTGTGGCTGCCTCCAAGCCCCCCAGGTTGGCAATGTGAACGCCCCAAGGTCCCGCTCATTTGTTATCTGAGTCACAGCAGGGTGGGAGGGGGCAGGCAGGGCAGGGAGCCGTGTGCCCATGTGGCAGAGGCAGAGCTGAAGCCCAGAGAGGCCAGGGGCCTGTATGCGCAGAACGAAAAGGGGGGAAGTAGTAAGTGTGACACGGGAAAAGTGAAGAGACCCCCGAAAAGACTGCCTTTTTGTGCCTCCATTTTTTAGGTACACTTCACGCCCACTGCAGAGCCCGACGCGCGGCTTGGATTCACAACCCTGAGATCAAGACTTGCACTGAGATAAGAGTCAGGTGCTTAACCGACTGAGCCACCCAGGCGCCCTTTGCTGCCTCTATTCTGGTTGGGACCCACACCCTGCCTTGCACACGCCTTTTAGGACAGATAATATATGTCTTCCTTAGAAAGGCCAAGGAGTCAATGATTTCTTTGGAATTTTCCAGCACAACAGATAACGTCTAAGGAGTGACCAGGTTGGGCATCATTCCCGAGACCACTGAGCCACCACCTGGCTCCGGGGCATTAGTGCCTTACAGAGGACCTCTAAACACTCGCCTTTGTTCCTGGATGCCTGAGAAGACGTGTGCACAGGACCACAGTCCTCAGTAAAAACCCCAGAGTCCAAGCAAAGACTCTCTCTCCTTTCCGAGTCTCCCAGACACGGTCTGTCCCTGCACTCTGTGTCTGCAAGAGACTCCACTCTCACCTCCTGCTGGCCCGAATTTGATGTCACTCCTGTGAGAACCCAAGTACCCTCTTGTTTGGTTCCGTGAGACCCCCTCTGGGTCCTCAGACCCAGCCAGCCTGCATTAAGGGGGGGGTGCCCTGTGGCCCCGGCGCCTCCTGCTTCTCTGGACTTGACCCTGATCCCGGCCACCCAGCCATCACCAGGCAGTGTCTGGGAGAGAGAACGCCCGCTGCTTCTCTCACTTGCCCCGGCGGGGAGAGGGCCTAAAGAGGGGTGCAGCAACTCCCTGAGGCGCTGGAGCCTGGGGCGCCCCAGGGATGACAGAGGCACCGCCCCAGCCCCTGGGTGTAGTGGTCCTTTGTGCCTCCCAGGCTGAGTCCCCGCACCCTTCCATCAGTCTGTCCATCTGACACACGGGGACGCGGCCACCCCAGGGTGAGGGGACAGGAAGGTGCTTCTGAGAGCATAGCCCTGGCAGACGCTCTGTGTGCTCAGGGGCTCTAGGACCCACAGGGGAGGCTGAGCAGGTGGGACTCCCTTCTTCTCTAAGGAGGGCTGTTGCTGGGCTCCTCAGTAAGACTCCCCCTGACGAGCGATTAAGCTACTAAAAACCATTTGAGGCCCCGCCCCCCCCCCATGAGGTGTCCAGTCATGACCCCCAGGGCTGCACTGCACCAAAACCTCATCGTTCCTCTTTGGGCCTCCTTACAGAAGGCCCCTTGAGACAGAAGAGCATTGGACTAAGTCAAACAGACCCGGAAGAAAACCCCAAACAACAGTGGCTGAGAAAGATGAAAGTTTCGTTTTCTTGCCACTCTCAAGACGTTTACAGGTGGCCGGGGCTCGTGCGGCAAGCAGTGTCACAGTGCCAGGACCCTGAGCTCCTTGTATACTGTGGCTCTGCCGTGCAGTCTTCATTTCCAACATCATCACCTCATGGTCCAAAATGGCTGCTAACACTCCTGCCATTAGATCTGCATTACAGGCAGCAGAAGGAGAAAGGGGAGTAGGGTGTGTCTTGCCCTTTAAGAACCTTTCCTGATGTCAAACACTATTTTTACATCGAGGCCAAAATTTAGTCACATGGTCACACCTAAATATAATGGAGACTGGGAGGTACCTTGATTCCAAGCAGCAAATGCCCAGGTAACGTAGCAGGGGTTCTAATCCCTTGGACCACTGGAGGTGATGGGGTGGGGACAGGAACCTGGAGGACAGTGAGCAGTCTCTGCTACAACCACCAACGAGCTGTGTGCCCTTGGGCAAGTCCCTTCACCTCTCTGAGCTCCTGTCTGGGGGTGTAGGGTGGTGTCTCCCATGGGGGTACAGGAAGGCATGTCTCCGTGCCCGGACATTTTGTGACCTTGCAGCGGGGAGCCCAGGGAGGCTAAAACCAAGGACAGAAGATGATCCTGTTTTAAAGTTGCTGGTTCCCAGGTTTACAGATCGCCACGAGCGTTCGGCGTGATGATTGACTTTCCACCTGCAAGCTGACTGTCACAGCCTGGAAGTGTCCACAAGATGAGCTGGAATGTGCCTGGAATCTAACAGACAAAGAAGAGAAGCAGTCCCGAAGACAGGGTGGGCGGGCTGGGAGGAGGACGAGGTGACAGGGGCCTGCAGGGGGTGGCCCAGGTCCTCTGAGACAAGAGGCAGCTGAGGCGACAGACACAAAGGCCACAGAGGTGGCAAGAATAGGGCACCCAAACCGGGGGTGGATTCTATGGGGAAGGGACATGGAGGCCTGGTGGAGAGGGACAGGGACAGGGAGGAGAGGATAGCATGTTGCTTTTCCTCGAAACTCCTTCCATGGCTTTCTTTTCCCTGCTGAGATCCAGGCCTGGGGCTGGGCGCGGGGGAACGTGTCTGGAAGCAAAGGGCATATACAGGCAGTCAGCACGTGAGGTCCCCACCCCGCTCCCTTCCTGTCCCCTCGGCCCCCACCTCTGTGAAGTGGCCCCAGCAGTCCGGCAGCAGGGAAGTGTGTGCCTGTGACAGAGTGGATTTCCCCGTCTTTCTCCCGGCCTGAGGACGCCCCCATGGGGGGCCTGCTTTGACTGGAGGACCGAGCCAGGGGCCAAGAAGGACACTCTATTTCGAGATGGGGCTCAAGCTGTTTCGTACAAAAGACATGTGTCCTTAGCGGTGAAGCGCAGGATTCTGGGCCAGACAAGCTTTGCTCAAATCCGAGTCTCACGCCTACCAGCTGTGTGACCACCAACGGGTCGCATGACTTCTCTGGGCCTCGTATTCCTTATCTGCAAAACCAGGAGTTGTGAGGTGAAGCGAGAGGCTTTATAACAGGCCTCCGAGCAGCCGAAGTAAGTGCTCAGTGAAGGCGATCAGTGTGATCGGCACTGAGTATGATCAGTGACAATGACAGGAAATATGAGGGATTCTTGCTTTATGGCTGAGGGCACGGGCCACAGGACAGACAGCCTTGGCTTCTCCTGGCGAGGCAGAGACGGCAGAGGGTGGGGTGGCGAGGCTTGTTTAGAAGGCCCCGCCCGGCCTTCCTGCCCTCTGGCATCCCCCCCACCCTCCCCGTGGTACCGAGCCCAAGCTCTGAGGGGGCCGGGGCTGGCCCCAGGCTTCTGGGGTCCCTCTGATCCCTGAAGCCTCAACTGCTGTGGAGAGCCTCCAGGGCCGGAGCAAACCCCGGAACGCCTCAGGGCGCTGCTTGGGGCACGGCACCGGGAAGCCAACACAGTCTTCCTCTTGGGGCTGCCAGGCCTGGGGCCACCGTCCACTCCTGCCCCCAGCCGGCCCCGGACCAAGACCCTCAGGGGCCTCCACGGTCTCAGCACGCCCAGGCCCAGGCCCAGTCTGCTCTCTTGGTATCTGAACCCCTCTCTCCATGGGTTCCTGACGAGGACGACTTCCTCCCTCAGGCGGGAGAGGAAGCAGCCCGGCCGCCCTCCTCCCAGGGCAGGACCCGGCGTCTCTCTGTTCCTCTACGTGTCAGGCTGGCTGTGGGGGCCACAGTGTCTCCACCTGCATCTTGTCAGGGCCCCAGGGGGTCCACGGAGGCCCAGGGCTCAAGGCCCATCGACCCGGCTTCAAATCAGTTCTGCCATTTCCAGGCTGTGCAGCTTTGGACAAGTCACTCACCCTTTCTGAGCTCACTTCATCGGTAAACTGGGGATAACTGGGATTCTTGTGAGGCTGTGAATGACATCTGTTGATTTGTGTGTTTCTGTCCGTTCAGATTTTCCTGCTTTCCACAAGCACTCGCTGGGCAGCCCCTGGTGCCACGTCCTCAGCTCCCAGAGGGGAGCTTCTAGGGCCCCCCTGGCCCTCAGGGGGTGCCCGCTTCAGTGGGGGAGATGGCAGGTGACAGGCGGTCAGGACCCACAGCTCTGGCTGCTGTGAATACCAGGCCGTAATGTGGGAGGAAATCTGAAGGACGGATGGGGGTGGGGGGCAGGATGGGGAGGCAGAGCCCCAACAAAGGCAGGACCTGGCTGGTGGGGGGGACAGAAGGAGTCTGGGCCCGGAGGAATGGGCTGTGGGGAGGGACTGGCCCAGGAGGTCAGGTGGGGTCCAGGGCGACCTTGGGCCATCGGGCCAATGTGGAGCCCTCAGGACACCCATGAAGAAACAGGCCATGGGCAGGACCTGCCCTCGGGTCCAGCCGCAGCCCTCCGGTGGCCTGTGTTGCCTGCCCAGCCTTCCGCCACTGGGGGTGGGAGGGCTAATTCCCAAAGCCCGGCGCACCAGTGGACCCGGATTTTGCAGAAGGTTCCAGATGTTTAAATGCCAGCCTCCAGCCCCACCCCTTTGAATTTCTTGGCTCCAGCCAAATTCTCTCCTCCACATTCTCAAGGCCACCTGGCCTCTGCGGGGAAGGAGGGCCTGGGCAGGCCACACACACCAGGCTGGTGTCAGCTGGTCCCCAACACAGTCTGGAGACTGAGCCTTGGGGACTTGTAAAATGCTGGGGCTTCCTCAGTTCCCCAATCTTATGTCGTGTAGGCCACCAGGCCCCAGGGTGGGACTATGCCGGGAGGCCAGCCTAGTGAGGCCCGTCCCTGGGGGCTCAGATCCCCTCCTCTGGGACGGGCCTCAGCCCCAATTTGGGGCTCATCGAGGCTCTGTGGGGTCCAGGATCAGTTAGGATACCACAACGCTCTAGTCAAGGAAGCTCCTCCCAGGGCCTACAGAGACATCTGGGGTGCAGCACCCGCTCTGGCCCGGCACGAGCCCTGGGCGTGTGCTATTGCCCGTGACCGTGGCTGTCTGGAGGCTGGGCACGTGCCAGTTCCCCAGGTGCCCCAGCCGAGGTGTGTACAGGGTTCCTGGCCCGGCTTCTCACACAGCCCAGAGGGGTGGGGGTGGGGATGTCTCCTTCCATCGGCCTCAGCAGCCACTGAGCATGAGGGGGCTGGAGCAGTGAGCAAACCGGACCCAGGGCAGCCCCAGAGGCCTGGGTCCTGGGCCGCCAAGGACCCTGCCTGCCTCCGCCTGGGGCAGACGATTCATGGGGCCCCGGGGCCGGGTATCCCCAAGGAGTCTACCGTCCTGTTCTGAGACGGCTGGGTGGGTGAGCTTGTGGGGCTTCATTTCCTCACCCATAGATGGGGACGTCCCTCCCTCCTGGTGATGTCGCAAGGCAACGAAAGGAGACTCCAGGATGGGGTTCAGCCCCCGCAGATGGCAGGACTCACCCAGGGCTGGAGACTGGGAGGTCCCAGGGAAGGAAACCCAAGATTCCTTGGGAAGATGCTCCCTTCCGCCTGGCCTTGCCGGGTCCAGGGTCTTGGCAACACCTCTAGCGACCCGGGGAGGAGGTGAGAGTAGTGGCTGGAGGGGCGGCCTCTGGAGACCAGTGGACCCAAGTGCCCCCCAGCTGGTGGGTGGGATCAGAAGCCCCTCCTTTTACTGAAGTGGAGACAGGCCCAGGCCTTTGAGAGATGGGGGGCGATCTGTCCCAGGAGGGGCCACGGAGGCCAGAGAGGGGTAGGCCACCACCCGAGACCTGAGACCACCCCATTCCCTCTTCCATCAGTGATGAGCAGGCTCCACGTGGGTCCGGCCTCCCTGAGTTGGGAGGACCGGCTGGTTCTCCCCCCCCCCCCCCCCCCGAGCTGGCTGCTTCCCTCCCCCATCTGGCTCCTCCTCCAGAGCCACGGCTCCTGCCAAGAACGCCCACAGCCCAGGGGCCAGGCAGGGAAGCACACGCCTGACCCCACCCTCGTCCTCCAAGCTCCTCTGGCCTGTCTTCCTGGGAGAAACTGAGGCCCAGAGGCATTCAGCCGTCCCCCGCCCCCACTCCGCACCCCTGGCATCTGAGGGCCTGAAGGAGTTTCCACACTTTGGAGGCTGTACTTCAGCAAGGTCTCCCCGCCACCTTCTTTTCAACCATTAGCGTGAAGGGAGCCCGCAGCGGTGGTTGGCCAGGGTCCCGTCCTCCTCCGAGGTCGCCGGTGCTCCCTCCTAATGCCTCCTCGGCCCACCTCTCGCCGCCCCCCCATCCATACCACGACTCTCCCCACAGACTAAGAAGGGCGCTAGGGCCCAGAGGGGTGCAGGGCTGCCCCGGAGGTCCTGTCCCCTTCACACTCCCAGGCTACACTGAGGAGGGACTGGGGGCTGGGGGTGGCTGCGGCGCTCAGGCAGGCGGTGTCCGAATTCAGAATGGAGGAGGCCAAAAACGAGAGGGTTGGAGCATTCGTTCCACCGGCCATGCGTCTGTCCACGGGTCGTGTACGCGTGTCACCGGGCGGGGCCTAAGTGTATGCCCGCATGTCGGTGGGGCGTCTTGGGTGACAACTGCTAGGGCGTATTTGTGCATCTGTCTGGGGCGTGGGGGGGGGTGGGGAGGGGAGGGCGTGAGCTGGAGATGTTCCCCTAGATGAAAAAATCTCTGTCACTCACACACACACACACACACACACACACACACCAGGATACCTGGAAGGCTGCTCCTAATATCCCCACGCCCCTTTCATCAGGGTTTCTGAAATTCCTCCGAGCATCTTCCGGGTGGAGCCACACACGCCCTGAGAGGGAGGGGCCGCGTCCCAGCCTGGAAGGCAGTCCTCGCATGGAGCCCCTCACCCACTACCTTCCCTCTCTGGGCGCCAGCTCCCCCCCCACCCCACCCAAGGCAGGTGGGTTACCTGCCCCCACCTCACAGAGATGCAGGGAAAGCGCTCGGCCCCAGGCCGCGGGGCCGCTGATAGGATTTGGGGAGGCTCCTCTCCCTCGCCCCGCTCTGCTCCTCCCTGGGCGGTTTGCCCCACTGGGGGCGCGGGAGCTCCCCAACTTCTGTTTCCCCAGCGGACAAGGAAGAAAAGGGTGTCTTCAGCCAGTCTTGTCTTCTTCAAACGTTTCCTTGCATCGGCTGCCTCTCACCCTACTTTCCTTTTGCCCCCTTTAAGCTGCACGAGGCCTGGACCTCGCCTGCCTCTCTTATGCTGTCTCAAGTGCAGAACAACAGAGACCCCACTAGACAGTGGATGGAGGAACCCCGAGCCCAGCACCCAGCCTTCATCCACCCACCGATTCTCACATGGCTTGGATAATCGCACCCACTCTGGCGGTGAGCAAACTGAGGCTCACAATATGAAAACCTTGTCTGGAACCCAGGACCAAGGACCCAGGACCCGGGCTGCATTTGACTTTCATGTGCCCAAGGCATTTTACCTTCCTGGGCTCCTTCCTCCATTAAAAATACAAAAGTTCTGGGGCATCTGGGTGGCTCAGTCGGCTAAGCATCCAACTCTTGATTTCAGCTCAGATCATGATCTCATCGCCATGACATCCAGCCCCGAGTCAGGCTCTGCACTGATACCGCGGAGCCTGCTTGGGATTCTCTCTCTCTCTCTCTCTCTCTCTGCTCCTCCCCCTTTCTGTGTTCACACGCCCACGGGCTCGCTCTTTCTCTCTCAAAATAAACTTTAAAAAATGTATGAGGGGCGCCTGGGTGGCTCAGTCGGTTAAGCGTCCGACTTCAGCTCAGGTCACGATCTCACTGTTCGTGAGTTCGTGAGTTCGTGAGCCTCGCATCAGGCTCTGAGCCTGGAGCCTGCTTCAGATTCCGTGTCTCTCTTCCTCCCCTCCCCTGCTCACCCTGTGTCTCTCTCAAAAATAAATAAACATTAAAAAAAGTTTTTCTTAATGTATGAAAGTTTTATTTTATGATCGCATTGGTATAAAGATGAATAAAACATTTTCTTCACCCTAAAATTTCCATTTCTTCCTGATTTTAAACAAAATGGAAGCGTTTCACGGGCCTCTAAAAGTACGGTGGCCTTAGGCACTGTGTCTGCTGTGTCTGAGGAGGGAGAGTTGGCCCGGCAGCCTCCTCCCACCGGAAGCTGACCGGCAGGGCCTTGAACCCTGGGCCTCTGCACCCCTCCCTGCCACTCTGGAGAAGGGCCAGGTGAATTTTTGCCCACTTCTGGCCTCTCTTGATAGCCATTCTGTGGTCCTGAGCATCCTGTTTCTAAGAGGTTATAACAACAACGATCTTCTCCGATCCTGCCAACAAGCCAGGGCAGGGCAAGGACAGCCATTGCTGTCCCCTTTCTACAACTAGGACAAGAGGACGCCGAGGACGAGCGAGCGGTCTGACTGGTAGGAGCAGAGCCCCGGGCTCTGAGCGGTCTGACTGGTAGGGAGCAGGTGGCAAGCAAGGGCCTGGCTTGGAAAGGCACCCGGAGGGGGGGGGGGGCCCAGGGGGGGGGGGAGGGGGGGAGTTCAAAGGGCATGAGGGGGCTTTTTGGTGAGAAGTGGGGGGCAGGGGTGCATGAAGAGGGGGAGCAGGAGACACTCTGCGGCTGCCCAGGGGGTAGGGACAGTCCACTTCGGGCTGGCCTTCCCGCAGGAGCAGAGCTGGGAGGCACAGAGCTCCTGGGGGTGGGGGGGGGGAAGGACCCAGGAGACATCTAGGAGGCACAGCCGAGGAGACTTGGTGACTGATGGGAGAGGAGGCAAAGGGGGTGGGGTGGGGTTGGCAGGGATATTCTCCACATTTAGCCATTAAAGGCCCCCGAGACTGGAAAGACCATAGCACCTGTAGGTACTTAAACACTGACAATGCAGCAGAAGCTTTCTTAACCCAGTGGTACTTATGGGATCACTGAGCAAGGCCACTCCATGCAATCTGTAAAGCACACGGGAAAATATCCGACAGGTGCTACTGACCCTTTCCAAAACCCAGACGTACCCATCCGTGCCAATGAAGCGGATACTTTTCTTTCTTTCTTTCTTTCTTTCTTTCTTTCTTTCTTTCTTTCTCCCTTCCTTCCTTCCTTCCTTCCTTCCTTCCTTCCTTCCTTCCTTCCTTTTCTTCCTTCTTTCCTTTCTTTCTTAGGTTTATTTATTTTAAGAGACAGAGGGAGCAGGGGAGGGACAGAGAGAGGGAGGGAGAGAATCTCAAGCAGGCTCTGCGCTGCCAGATGCAGCCTGACGGGGGGGGGGGGGGGGGGGCTCAAACCTACAAACCCTGAGATCATGACCTGAGCTGAGATCAAGAGTCAGAGGCTCAACAGACTGAGCCACCCAGGCACCCCAAAGTGGGTACACTGTCAAGGAGCTCCTGGAACCTTTAAGCCTCTCCTCCACCCCACTCCAAGCCAGGAACCACCCCCCCCCCATGCCTGCTGGCTTCTGCTCTACCCATTGCTTGTTCCCCAACCTCTTTATATCGTCAAACATATTAATGGGGGTCCTTTAACTGACTAGTACACAAACTGCCAAAATACGAGTGCCAGATGGTCACCGTGTCCATGAACACTAAGTTGATGTTTTGGAAATGTTTGTTAAAAGTAAATCCATTCGAAAAATTGCTGTTGAGTTTGGTATAGACGAGAGGATTGTAGACTCAGGGAAACACGGAACATTCCGGAAGCCTCCTGAAGCTCAGCTATGCCTCCAAGCTCACCCACCCGGCTGCTGGTGGCCTCAGGTCCTCTCCGTAGGGCTGCTCAGGGCATGGCTGGCTCTCCCCAGAACCAGAATGAGAGGGACAGCGAGCCCCCCCCCCCCCCCCCGCCACATGCCCGTCTTTTTATAACCTAGTCTTAGAAGTGACAGTTCCATCGCTGCAGCTGTTTTCTGTCCACCAGCCACAGATATCACTTCCCAGCCACACTCAAAGGGCACGGATCACACCAGGGTGTGAATACCGGAGGTGGGATGGCAGGGGCGGCGGAGGGCCTCCTTGGAGCCTGCCTACCGCCACCTCCCAGGGACGCCGGGATTGAGCCGGGGAAGGAAGGGGTCTTCTCCTTAGAATGAAACACACTGGTGGCTGAACGCTGACGCTGTGCCAGGCACCGTTCCAAGAACTGTCCGTTGACTCAATGCCACCCTAGGAGGTGGGCACTGCTATTATCCCCACTTTATGGGGCACGTCGAGGGAAAGTAGGTTATTCTCAAATCCCACAGCCAGTAAGAGCTGGAGCTGGCTGGGATTCAAATCCACATGGTTTGAGCCCAAGGAGGAGGCGGGGCTGGGCATCTGGGTTGGGCACGGTGTGCCAGAGGAGCCGCAAGACGTGGGCAACATGCCCCCGCCCCCCCCCCCCCCCCCCTGCAGCGGAGGTTTGGGGCTGAAGTTCAGGAAGCAGAGGGGTCAGAACCGGCACTCTGGGTTCCCTTCGCCTTGCATGGGGAGGGGACTGATGAATCATGGGGAGGGGAGCTCACCTCCAGGAACAGTGGCTGCAGACAGAGGGCTCTGTGCAAGGGTGGCTAAGGGTGGCCAACGTGGCCACGGTGGCCTCTGCCTCATTGGGGCGGTGGGGAAGCAGGGGAGGAGAGGGCAGAGTGAGGATGAGGGAGACCCCCAAGAGAGGCTGCCGCGGGGACGGGGGGGGGCATCTCTGGGGAGCAGCGCGGCTGTAGAAAGGCAGAGGGGACGGGACCGTTGTTGAGGGGGCGTGGGGACAAAGGCTGACGGAGGGGGCCAAGGTTTCCTTTGGGGACGGCTGGGTGGGGGGTGGGGGTGGGGCCCGGGGCCGGGCTGTGGCCACGCCCCCTGCCCTCCCAGCCGGGGGCCGGCACCGCCCCAGACCCCGCCCAGGCTGACGCCCCGGATGTGGCCTCCCAGGTCACCAGCCCCGAGGCGGCGAGTCGGGAGCTCCTCAAGCTTGCCACACCCAGGGGCTGTGCCCCCTCCTCGGCCGGTCCAACCCGTTTGCCCGGCGCCCTGCTGGCGGTCCTCGGTCCTGAGCCCCTGCTGCCCGGCTTCCGGGGAGCGACCCAGCCCCTCAGGCCGCGCCGTCACCCTGCCAGGCACCTCCTCCTGCAGGGAGCCCACCACGCCTCCTAACCATTCCCAGCCCTTTCGAGCGCGCCGTTGAGGGATTTGTGCAGACACAGCTGCAAGAATCCAGCTCCCCTCCCCCGCCCCCATCAAATACAGATATTTCATTTCTCCCCCAAACCCACTTCCCAGCACTCGCCAGGCGCCGCGGCCTCCGCGAGGCCTGGCCTCCTCCCGGGGGGGTCCTCCCGGCGCCTCCTGACCAGCCTCAAAATCTCTCCAGCAAACACTGGGCATCCTCCTCGCTGCTCTGCTCGATTCCACCTGACCATCCAGCGATCCAGAGGCTCGGCTAAACCTCCAGGACCCTTGGGCAGATGGAATCGTCTGCTGGGCCCTCACCATCCGGCCGGACCCCGCTCACTGCGCAGCCCCCTGCACCCCCTGCACCCTGGCCACCTCCAGGCCATGCCCAAGTCGTTCCCCTGCCCACCAAGCAGCCCTCCCCTGTTCCAAATGCCCACGTCTCTCCCAGCTTTCAAGGCTCGGCTCAAAGCCTGCTTGCTGGGCTTGAAAAAGCAACGTAACCTCTCTGGGCCTCAGTTTCCCGGGTTGGAACAGGAAGCGGCTCTGTGCTCTGCGGCGGGGGCTGGGAGGAGGGCAGAGGCGCGGCCTGTAGGGGCGCCTGGCACAAGCCCCCCCCTCTCCCCACCGAGCCTCGAGGCCCTCCTGGCCCATCAGCCCAGCCCGGCCCGCTGCTCGCTAACCTCGCCGGGTGCTGGCGGCGCCGCGGGGGGCCCATGCCGGCTCCCTGGAACCCGCCAAGGGCCCCTGAAACTAGGCCCGGGAGGCCCCGCGGGAGAACATCTGCGCGGCGCTGGGGGAAGGGGGCGGAGAGAAATCGGAAGCCGCGGGGCTCCCTCCCCGCCACGGGGGTCCCCACTGCGCAGCGGGCGCGCAGCCGAAGCGCGCCGCCCGCTCCGGCCCCGCCCCCCCCCCCCTCCTCGAGCCTCGGTTCTGGCGTCGGGGAAATGGGCCGATCGCGGCGCCCGCGGGCCGAGTCCCGGCCGCGGGCCTGGCGAGGGCGCTCTGTGGTCCCATAGTAACAGCTACGCAGTCGCGGGGGGAAACTCAGGAAACACAACCAAACGGAGCGAGACAAATCCCCAAAGATTTCTGGGGCCTGGACTCCACCCCCAGAGCCACTATCGCGGGGCCGGGCGCAGCAGGTGTCATCATCGTCCCGGGTCTCCTCGAAGGGAGGGAGGCTCAGCGCGGCTCAGCGGCCTCCGAGGTCTTCGAACCCAGGCCCGGGGGCCCTCGGTCGCCCTCCCCCCAAGGGGTTTTCCTCCGTAAGGACGCCCGCCATCGCGTCACCTGCTCCAGCCTGGCCAGGGGGACAATGCCGCACAGCCGAGGGACCGGGCAGCCGGTTTCGACGCCCCCTTGGCTTGCGGGTGAGGGTGTCGTGTGCGCAGGCGCAGTCTGTGGACTTAAGGCTCTGCGCCTTCGGGGACCCGCGGGCATCCGGCTCCCCCAGCCCACTGAGTGTGCGCCCCCCCCCTCCTCCCACCCCAGGAGATTAAGTGGGAACTTTGAACCCTGCCCCTGAACCCTGATGGAGAGGATTAATCCGACTGCTTTTCAAACCCTGGCCTCGCCCGGTAAACTCCTCCCGCAGCCAGGCTGCCCGCCCCCTCTCTCTGGCTGGCCTCCAACTCTTCCTGCAATTGCCCCCTGGCCAGTTGGGGAGGAGGACTGTTGGCCCATTCAACGGGTGGCAAATGGGGTCAGGCAGTGCCATGACCAGGAGCCTGACTTCCAGTGTCGTTTCCTGTGCATGTGGCTTCCCTCCTCTCCCGCGCTCCCTCCCCACACACTCTTGGGGGCCGAGAGGCCCACCTTCTCCGGAAACCTTCTCTCCTCTTAGTGACTCACCGCCCAGCCGGGAGCGGGTCCTCTGTTCAATGCCCTGGCCACACGATGGGGAGGGCCTACTCCTGGCCGCTCCTTTCTCCGGGTCCCCCGCCCCGCTGCCTGGGCTGGACCACTGAGGGGCGTGGAGCACGGCAGGCCTGCAGCCTCGATTTCTTTGGCACCCGCGCTCTGGGCTCAGTGGCCTGTGAGAGCTCTCCGGGCCTGGACCTCCCGGGCCTGAGGGCTTCTCCTGCTCCACTGGGTTCATCCCGAGGCCTCCTCTGCCCACTTCCACCCGTCTTCAGATAGGAGCGGCCTGGTTTCCCGGGAGGGGAACCCCACCCAGCTATCCTGCAGGCTTCCCGCGCGGTGAGTGGTCCATTATTCTCCCAGCTCTGAGCCTGGAAATCAGCATCTCCTCTACTGGTTTGGGGAAAGCACTCCACCCAGCAGGGGGGGGGGGGCTGGAAAAGGGAGGGGTGAGCAGCAGAGCGTGGTCCTGGTGTCACAGTCCCGGGGTTGGGTCTGAGGCTGGGTCCTTACTTGACTTATCTCCCCTTGGCTTTTTGGCTTCTGGCTGGTTAGGGTCGTCAGGTCCTCACCTGACTCAGTTTGTCTGTTTACCCTAAACATGAAGGGTGGGTACTGCCGGCACAGTTTTCAGAGTCCTTCATTCATTCAGCACCTATTCTCTGAGATAGCCTCGGGACATGTCCTGGGATGACACAGACACAGCCCTGCCCCGCGAGGGATGAGGGATGACATACCTAACAGAGGTGATCCGTGCCACGGAACTCAGGGGAGGGGCATATCACAGAGATTCCCTGAGAAGGAGCCACTGACAGACCTGCGAGGTGCCAGGATATGTGAAGGGGCCGCAGGCGGAGAGAAAGAAAAGCGTGCTAAGCAATTAGTCTGGACGCCGGGAGGACTCTGGCTCCCTTGAAAGAAAAATGAGGTGGGGGCCTAGAGCAGAGACTGAGTCCCACGGAGCATTGTGGGTCACGCAGGCCTTTGGATTTTAGCCCAGCAGCACTGAGCAGCCATGCATGGGTTTTAAGCTGGGGGGAAAGTGTGGCCATTAGGATTTTAGCGGATCCCTCTGACCTCGGTGCCTTCCCAGGGCTCTGCCAGCTTGGGAAGGAAAGAGTTTCTTGCTTCATCCTGCAACACTTCAAGGATGCCTTCTCAGCCCGGTGTGGCTTTGGGGAGGCGAGGGGACGCTGGTGAGGGGAACCGGTGCAACACCCATTTTGCAGATGTTTGTAGACGGCAGTAAGATCCTGGCTGTGACGGACAGAACGGGACAAAGGGCACCAGTTCTGCCTGTACCACTTAGACAGGGCTTCCCAGGGGAGGGCTCCCAGGCTGCAGAGGAGTATGCACCACCAGAGAACATTCCAGGAGGCAGGGCTGGGGGCTGGAGGAGTTTCAGAGAGAGAGAGGGAACAGCATGTGCAAAGGCACAGAGTCAGGAAAGAGCACAGTGTGCCTGGGATCCCCTGATCAGAACTTGAGTATAGACAATCTGGAGTCTGTCTGCCCATCTGTCTGTCTGTCTCTCTCTGAGCCTGCTAAGGTGCAGACGAGGAGCAGAGAGAGGCTCCAGTGTTTGCGTGTACGTGGTGGTTGCAGGAGGCGAGGGTGGAGGATGGGCGGGGGAGGGGCAGGGAAGACCACATCAAAGCTGAGGCTGTCGGCAGGGGTGCGGGGTGGGCTAGCTGGGGGGGGGGGGGACAGAGTGAGAGGTTAAAAGAGGAGAATCAACCTTGGGCTTATGTCTGTTTCCTCTGGAAACTTCATAAAAATGATGGCAAAGAATAAAAAGAGGCATCAATGAGAGAAGAGGTGACCATGGATGAGGAAGACAGAAACTGGCCGGACTCAGCAGAGGAGAGGAAGCAGCGCTGGGCCTCCCCGGGCGCGAGAAAATACACCCACGTACCAGCGGAAACCGATGGGGCTGGGGCTGGACACTGTGGGAGGCCAGGTGGGGTCAGAAGACAGCCCCCGAGGTAGCCGGACCCCAAGGTAACCTCAGTGATTTCCTGCCTTCGATGTTCACACACACACGCACACGCACACGTGAATCCCTCCCCCCGAGTGTAGGCAGGACCTGGGGTTTGCCTTCAACCAACAGAATATGGCACAGGTGATGAGCTGTCATGCCTCTGTCTAAGATACGACTGAGAGTCTCCTGTCGGCAAGAAGCCAGGGCCCTCGGTCACACAGCCACGGGGACATAAATCCTGCTCCAGCAGCCAAACGAGGTTGGAAGCAGATTTTTCCCCGGCTGACCCTCCAGATGAGCATGTGATGGCACCTTGACCCCAGCCACGTGAGACCCCGAACCGAGGACCGTCTCAGTTGGACTACGAAATAATAAGTGTGTGCTGTTTTAGGCTGCCTGATTTGGGGTGATTTGTTATACATCATAGAGAACGAATACGTTCCCCAGTCCTCCAGCTGCTCAGCTGGGTAGGTCATCCACTTCCTGTTTCCACCCATCCTCCTGCTGTGAGATTCCAGAATCAGGGCATCAGGGTATGGCAGAGGCAGGCATGAGTGTGGGGCAGGAAAAGGCACTGGAGTAACCCAACTCTTCCCTGCCCTGCTCCTGGAACACTCCTGCTCCAAGAACCACTCACGCATCCCCAGGCAGAAGACTGGACGGGACTTCTAGGGAGACCCAATAGCATCACCCCTGGAAGTTTCCAGATGACTCACTACCCCCGGCTGTAAGGGCCACGCAACTTCCTTTGGCGAATGAAAATAGAGTGGAAGTGACATGTGGCCCCACCTTTACCCTTTTCCCTCTGCCTCAGAAGAGTGCGTCCTGGATGCAGGCACTTCTTTGAGCCTACGTCCCAGGACACAAATGGCACACGGAGCAGAGCTGGAGATACCTGCGGACACTATATAACAAGTGAAAATAAGCCTTTGTTGTGCGTGCCCCTGGGATTTGGAGGCTGTTTGTCACTGCAGCATAATTTAGCAAAGCTGACTGGTACACCCATCAGAAAAGCTGCCTGGATGCCTGGCAACTCAGCAGGGAGCTCCTGCACACAGGAATTCCGACTGGCCTGTCCAATGCCCCACTCTGGTGTTAGTGGCAGCCAAGGCTCACCAAGCAGGAGAGAAACCCCTCCAGTGGGAAGGACAGAGACCAAAACAAAGAGAAAAAGAAGTGGGATGAAAAGAGCTGATTCTGGGAGAAGCAGCAAATGTCAAATAAACCCCAATTCCTCAGAGGGGACATTAAACCAGAATTTTACACACACACACACACACACACACACACATATGTAAAATAAACATTCAAAAAAATATATATACATACCAGAATCATATATGTGTGTATATATATATACATACACACACACACACACACACACACACACATATATATATTTGAATGTTTATTTATTGATTTCTGAGAGAGAGAGAGAGAGAGAGAGAGAGAGGCAGAGAGGGACAGAATCCCAAGCAGGCTTTGTGCTGTCAACACAGAGCCCAACGCGGGACTCAAACCCACGAACTGTGAGATAACAACCTGAGCTGAAATCAAGACTCGGATGCTTAACCCATTGAGTCACCCTGGTGCCCCTAGAATGATATTTGTTTTAATGGAGTAAAGAGCTTGTGAAATGTAAAAGTTGCTAGTCAAAATAAAGGGTGGGAAAAAAAGGGGAAATCCCCTGAAGAGGAGACTTGAATGACAAAGAAATAGAAGACAGGAAAAGAAGAAACCAACCCACGTAGAGGATGAGCCCAGGAGTGCTACAGTGCAAGTCCAGGGGTCCTGGGAGGAGAGGTGTGAAAGGCCGCGTGCAACTTGAAATTCTGTAGCTAACTAAGCCATCACAAAACGTGAGGTTGGATGAAGAGCTTTTCAGGTGTGCAGAGATTATACCAATCAATCTTCCAGGCACCAAGCTGCTGGAGGACGTTCCCTAGCAAAACAAGGAAACTGAGAAAGAGAAAGATGTGGGATCCTGGAGACGGGGATCCAATGGAAGAAAGAGGCAAAGGGGAAACCCAGGTCAACACTAGCTGTGCTGCGGGAGGGGGGTTCCTGGGGAGGAAGCCCTGGGACGGGGTGAGGACAGATTCTGGGATGAGCGGTCGACAGCACCTGGAGATTGTTGAAGCCCTGGGAGATCTTAGAGATGGGTACAAAGAAAGCTATTAATTATCTATTGCTGATTAATTTTTCTTACAGTTTGTGTGGGCCAGGAGTCTGGGCATGACTTCTCTGGGTCCTCTGTTTAGGATCTCACAAGGCTGCTGGGTGCCTGCTGGGTGCCTGCTGGGACTGCAGTCTTATCTGAGGCTCGACTGGGGAAGGAGCTATATCCAAGCTCACTGAAATTGTTGCCGGGATTCAGATCCCTGCTGCCTGGGACTTCAGTCTGGGACTGCAGTCAACTGCTGTCTTCAGTTTCTTGCTGACTCTTGACCAGTGGCTGCCCCCAGCTACCAGAGGCCACGTGTCCTCCTTGCCATGTGGTCCTCTCAGCAGAGGCCACCCCCAATGTGGCTACAAAAGGGTGTGAGCACGTGATGGTGGGATCTTTGGGGGCTATTTTTGAAGCGGCTTACAGAAAGCTAATTATTAACTTCATGAAAAACTAAAAGTTAAACGAGAAAGGAAACATATCGCAATACATTACTCGGCTTAGTAGCAAATGATATTTACATAATCGTTATATGAGACAACTCAATACCGGTTTCGCCAATTGTTACACATTGGTAATGAGAGGGGACACAGGGAGAGCATGCTTGTGGGTGCCTTGCAGGGAGGGCTCTGAGAAAGCTACACCCTTATCTTCTGTCAAAGGGAGTCAAGAGATAATGGTTCAAACTGGTAAATCAAGTAACAGCAGCACAAGCGCGTTGTTTATAAACATGGAGATAAAATCCAGAAAAAGCCAGAAGAATTGAGTGTGGTTGTTGGGGGGGAGGACGGGGCGTGGGGCTGTTGGGGAGGGGCTGCCGATCTTTATTAGGCCTGTTTATCTTTTCAAGTTCTGTGCATATCATGTGCATATACTTGGTACTGTTGCGTTGCTTGGATAAAAATGCACATTACTTAATGAAAAGAGAAGGAGATAAGGGTGGAGGGGGAAAAAAATCCCTAAGAGTGAACAGTGAAGTCCCCAGGGGTCCTGAGTTCTCCTGAGCCTCTCCTTACCCTGGGGGAAGGGGCCCCAGGGATCCAGGGGGGAACACCCACTGAGGAGGGAATGTGGTAACCAGAGCTGCCCAGGGAGAATCCAGTAACAGGTGACTGCCTGGGGATGCGGAAGCCCAGAACTGGAGGGGCAGGGAGGATTGAGGAAGACCGTGGTTTGGGGGGGGTGGTTTCGGGATCCCAGCCGAGGGATGGGGAAGGAACCACAGGCCCGTGAGAGATGCCCCCTACCCCACCTCTCCAGAGACACGGCTTGGAAAGATGCCGAAGGCTTCAGGGAGGTCTGGTTTGGTTTTAAATTCAGGAGATTTTGTAGAATTTGTTTTTATCTGAGGGATAAATGCTTCTGGTAAAAACGGGGGTGGGGTGGAGGCATGAGATGTCTTGGGAAAGCATCACCCGGCAACAGCGCCCTCTGCTCCTGTCCTTCTGGCCCCCCGCTGACCCGGCTCCTCCCCCGTCCGGCCCCCTCCGTCTCTCCCACACAGAGGTCTCTCTCACTCCGGACCCAAGGTCTGCATCCTGCTTCATTCACTTAGGCACCTGTCTGGGCGCTCTTTCCTTGGCCGAGACACGCAGGGAGAGCCACCTGACTCCTTTCCCAGGAGGCCCAGCGGCGCCTGGACGGCCCCACTGGTGCCCCCGGGACCCAGGGCTGGGTGTCCAGACCGGGTGTGGGGTTTTGCTCTTATTAGCTCAGCTGCAGACGGGACACCTCTGCGCACTGTGCCAGGCTTTCTTGTGCCCCCCGTTGTCGGGGAGGAGCCTGCCCTGGGAGCCCGGGTCCAGCTAGGAACGCCTGTCACAGGCTAGAGTCCCGGGCCCAGCAGGAGAGTGGCCCGAATGCTTGAGGCGGGTGTAGTGGAGGGAGGTGGGGAAGAGGACGGGCAGTGAGGGGTGGGGGTAGAAAGGATTTCTGGGGGTTCCTCAGTGCTTGGCAACCACTAAGGGCAGGGCTGCGTCTGGGGCTGGGCACCGGAGGAGACACTGCCTAGAGCACAGAGGCTGGAGGGTGACTCTGGCTTTACCACTTCCTCCTTGCACATACTTTAGAGTGGCCCGGGGCACCTGAGGGGCTCAGTCAGTGAAGCGTCCGACTTCAGCTCAGGTCAGGATCTCGCGGTCCGTGAGTTTGAGCCCCGCGTCGGGCTCTGTGCTGACAGCTCGGAGCCTGGAGCCTGCTTGGGATTCTGTGTCTCCCTCTCTCTCGCTGCCCCTCCCCTGCTCACACTCTGTCCCTCTTTCTCCCAAAAGTAAAGAAACATTAAAAAAAATTTTTTTTAAGTGGCCTTGGGCAACTTGTTTCACCCCTCTGGGCCTCAGTTTCCTTATCTGTAATATGGGGCTGACTTCAGCCCACCTATCACAGGAGAGGGGGCAGGGGACAGCTGGGGAGGACAGAGAGAGCAGTTGGGGGCCCTCCCAGAGGAGGGGTGACTACGCTGGACTATGAAGGGAAGCGGAGGGGGGTATGGGGCAAAATTTGTGTCTGGGCTGCCTACCCCGTGGCTCCAGCCCCTCCTGTGGCGGGCCTGACCTCCAAGCCTCAGTTTCCTCAACCAAATAATGGGCCTGGCAGCCCCCACTTTGGAGGGACATGGCTGTTAACTAATAACTTGGCTCATTCCTGCCTTGCATGCCTGGGAGCTTCCTCAGCTCTGGGATGGCCCAGGCCAAGTGCCCTCTCCTCTTCTTGGGGACGTCCCGTTTGCTATTCTGTTGGGGAACCTGATTTTGACACAGGTGTGTTTCCAGAGACAAGGGGTGACACCAAGTCTGATGCCTTAGTGGGTATCTGGGCTCCTTCCTGGAGCCCTTCACCTCTTCCTTTCATTTTTTTTTTTTTAAGTTTGTTAAAAAAATTTTTTTTAATTTATTTTGAGGGGGCAGGGAGGCACAGAGAGAGAGGGAGAGAGAATCCCAAGCAGGCTCCTTGCTGTCGGCACAGAGCCCGATGTGGGGCTCAAACTCACAAACTGTGAGATCGTGTCTCTTTCTAGGCATGGACCACCATACTCACTCCCACCCTTGGCCAGGTGGGCTCTCGTGCAGATCCCCACACACCCTAGACCAGCGTCACCTGGTACCCCTAGCCTCCCAGAGCATGCCCACCGGGGCCTCGGGAAGGACTGCATTCTGTCCGGCATCCTGGATACACACATTCAATTACAGACACGAATAGCGCTTCCTCTTACAAAATACCGCCGTCTGGGGGCGCCTGGGTGACTCAGTCGGCTACGTGTCTGACTCTTGGTTTCAGCAGAGGTCATGATCTCACTGTCGTGAGATCGAGCCCCACATCGGACTCCATGCTGGGCTTGGGACCTACTTAGCGTTTCTCCCTCTCTCTCTGCCCCTCCCCCGCTCGTGGGTATGTGTGCGCACACGCGCTCTCTCTCTCTCTCTCTCTCTCTCTCTCAAATACAAGTAAAATTAAAAGAAAAACACCATGGTCTAGAGTAACTTATTTCATTTTTTAAGATGCTGGTTGCCTTCTTCGTGATTGCCCCCAGCTGGAAACAACCCCATCGGCCAACAACTGGTGACTGGATAAACACGTGGGCTGCATTTGTAAGAGGGAACCCGCCATGCAGTGAAAATGCACAGGCTACGGACACGCACGGCACAGGGCATGAACTTCAGAGACAGCACACGGATGACAGGATCCGCGTTCAACCGAGGCACACCGGATGATTTCATTTACGCGAAGTCCTAGAACAGGCGGAGTTAATCTCTGGCGACAGAAAGCGAATCAGCGGTTGCCTGCCGCCGGGGGACCGACAGGGAGGGGCCTCAGGCACATTTGGGAGCCACGGAAATGCTCTATGTGGTGACTGAGGCGTGCGTTGGTCAAAAGGTATAGAACCAGATACTTAGTCTACGTGGGTGCGTCGCGCTGCCTGCTAATTTTGCACAAAGGGAAGGAAATGCCGGTTGTTCCAAAAATTGATTTCGTGGCCTGCTTAATGAATCAGCGGCCCACTATCCTGACTGTGCTCACATCTGTGGAGAAGAGGGGCAGGAAAATACAGATGTCTGCAAAGAGAACCCCACCACGCTGGCGAGGCGGGGAGACCGCTTTGCGCAAGTTTGGTGGTGAGGGTGACAGAAGGTAACAAAAGAGGTGAGGGAGAATTACAGGAGCAAGGACTCAGGTAGGAGGGTCATGAGGTGCTCGGGGAGAACTGGGGCCCTTGTGGCCTGAGTGCCTCTGGAGGTGAGGTCTTTGCCCACCCATCTTGTTCCGTGATGTACCCCCGTGCCTGACGCCTCGTAGATTTCCACTGAATGAATGAGTGAGAAGAATTAATGCTGAGGGCAAGGGAGGGTAGTGTCAGCTGAGGCTGGGGCTGGGCTCCAGGCTGTGAAGGGTAGTCCGCTGGCTTTCTCCTGGAAAAGCCCTCCTCAGCAAGTCTGGAAGGGCCAGAACTGCCCAGAAGCGCGCTGGGGAGTCTCCTGATCCCATCGGTGGGCTCAGAAATCCTTCCCGCTGATTGGCTGACGCCCTGTTCCTGACTCGTTCAATGAAGGCTCCCTCGTCCTGGAGCTGAGGTCACTCCCACGGCCACCTCTGCAGCCGTCTCCTCCTGCCCCCATCTCCCCTTGAGCGGAGTGGACATCGTGAACGGCTGTGAGGTCTTCCATATGCAGAAAGCAGAGTGGAGCAAATAAAACTCACGGGCCTGGCCCTGAGGGGCCACCGCCGCCCCCATGGCACCCAACAGCCCCCCCCCCCCCCACCGCCTGTTAACCCTGCCCTCACAGTTTTGCTTTCTGGTTGTGCAAGAGGGGGCAGCGCTGCTGTACCCCCCGATCTGCCACCTCCTTGTGCATCAGCCGTGTCCCCAGCAGCTTTTCACGCCGGATTCTGGAGGGAGGTGTTGAGGGGATGCTTGCAGGTGTCCCCAGTTTTGAAAACTGAGTGCTTACGTGGGCCAGAGAGAGAGAGCTCCCTGAGCGGGCACTGCGCTAGGTGAGCCTGGAAGGGGAGAGGGCTTGGGGGTTGGGGGAGGGGAGGCCCCATCCCCTTCCCGATGGAGGACCTGGAGGACCGCCCGGCAGCCGCTTCCCTGTTGAGAGCGCGAGCTCCTCAAGGCTGCAGCGTCTCTTTCCCAAAGGCGCCTCTCCAGGGCTAACAATAACGACCATTGCACCCTTACCGTGCACTGCCCCAGGGTCTGGCACACTAGTTAGTGTGCAAGTTCTGGTACAGTCGTCCCCGTTTACGCCTGAGGCCACGAAGTACTGAGTGATGGCTCCCCGGTCTGGAGCCAGCACGTGGCAGGCCTGAGTTCACAGCTGGACTTCCGTCCCCAGTCCCTGCTCCAACTATGGGGCCACCCAGCCAGCGAGCGTCTTGACTGCCCCCTCGGACCAAAGCATTCTCTACAGAAAACCCTCCCTCCGTTAGAAACACTGTATGATCCAGAAATCCCGTTTCTAGGTATGCACCCAAAAGAATTGAAAGCAGGGACATGAACAGGTGTTTGCACACCCGCGTTCATAGCATTATTCACAGCAGCCTCAAGATGGAAACAACCCAAATGTCCATCGACACATCATTGGATACACAACATGTGGTCTATCCACACGGTGGAATCTATTCAGCCTTAACAAAGAAGGGAATTTTGACCGGTGCTACTACATGGATGGGCCTTAAGGATGTTATACTAATTGAAATGAGCCAGTCGCAAAAGGACAAATGATGTGTGATCCCCGGAGTGGTCAAATTCTTAAAGACAGAAAGTGGAGTGATGGGTACCGAGGGCTGGGGGTGAGGGAGCTGGGGAGGTGCTGTTTAGGAGGACAGAATGTCAGGGGCGCCTGGGTGGCTCAGTGGGTTGTGTCTGACTTTGGCTCAGGCTATGGTCTCGGCTCGTGAGTTTAAGCCCCGAATCGGGGCTCACACCAATAAATAAATGGGGTGCCTGGGTGGCTCAGGCAGTGAAGCAGCCAACTTGGGCTCGGGTCATGATCTCACGGTTCACGGGTTCGAGCTCCGCGTCTGGCTCCGTGCTGACAGCGTGGAGCCTGCTTGGGATTCTCTCTCTCTCCCTCTCTCTCTCTCTCTGCCCCTCCCCTGCTCGAGCTGTCTGTGTCTTTCTCAAAATAAATAAATAAAACTTAAAATTAAAAACAAATAATAAAATGGTAAATTTTATGTATATTTTTAACACAACCCCAAAACAGGATTAAGCAACAAACCCTGTGTTGCTCTGTGGCAGGCCCAGCTACATAATTTGTGGGGCCCCCAGCGTAAGATGAAATTTCAGGTCTCCCTGTCCAGAAGTGAGGAATTGGGGCTCCCGGGTAGCTCAGTCAGTTAAGCGTGGGACTCTTGATTTCCGTTCAGGTCAGGATCGCAGGGTTCCTGAGTTGGAGCCCGTGTTGGGGGAGGGACTGTCAGCACAAAGCCTGCTTGGGATTCCCTCTTCCTCCCCCTGTCCCTCCCCCTCCCCCTGTCCCTGTCCCTCTTCAGCTCCCCCTCCCCCTGCTCCTGCCCACTCACATGCCTGTACTCTCTCTCTCTCTTTCAAAATAAACATTTTTAAAAATTAGTAATTTCACGGTGGCAACAGCGGAGCATTAAACCGAGGCCGGTGGGCTTCCTGGAGGCTGCAGCCTGGCCCGCGGCTGGGCTGCTCTGCAGGGTCGTCCTGAGAGAGGGCTTTCTCTCAGCCAGGCAGAGGGTGCCAGACTCCTGGTCCTGGCCTCCAGACGCCCCCCCCCCAAAAGCTGCTCGGTGGGGGTGGGCGGGAAATGTTCTTCCGGCAGCTTCCTACAAGCTCAGCTGGGGTGGGCCGCCTCCGTCTAGTCTAGTCGGACCTCGGCCTGGCCCGGCCCCGGCCTGCCCCCCACACACCCGCTCCTGGGGCATCAGATGAATGAATGAACTCGAACCACGTCACCACGTTTTATTCAGAATAATGACAGTCGCTAGCAAGTAGTTGGAATCACACTCCCCCTGGGCGGGGGAATGGGGTGGGGAAAGGCGGGGGACGGCACAGCCCAAGGACACTCAGCCACCTGGGCCTGAGTCCTGTTCTCACCCCCACCAGGGATCTCCAGCCGAGGTACATTCTCAGAGCCGTTCCTTTGCAGTGTGCCCATTTGCCTGGCTGGGAGACTGAGCCTGGCCTGCAGGTGACCTTAGAACGGACGCTCTCACTCTGCTGGCAGCGACTTCCCACCTGCCTTGCTGCCCAGCGGAGAAATCCCTCTGAGAATTCCACCATCAGCACCAGCAGGGAGCTGTAGCCATGGTGACCATGGGAGACAAAGGACACCGGCAAAGTAGCCTGGGGAGGGACCCCATGGAAGCCTCACTGTGAGCCCTGGCCTTCCGGTGGCCTTGGCCCTCTCTGTCTCTGGGCCTCAGTTTCCTTATCTGGACAATGGGGCAGGGTCCCAGGAGCTGCAATGGCTTCTTGATTTCTTGCTGGGTGTGCCTGTTCTTTTCTTTCCTTTCTCCTCTTCTCTCAGCAAAAATAGATCTGAAGGTCCTAGCAAGTGGGGGGCCTGGGGCGTGTGCTGACTTCTGAGGGGCCCAGGCTCCTCCCTCCATCAGACACAGGAGAAGACAAAGGCCTGGCTGGTGGGGAGGGGCGGGAGGGTCACCTGGCACCTGCTGAGGCCCAGGGTGGCCCCTTCCAGGTTGGGGCCAGGCCTGGGGGGGGGGGGGGACGCTGGGGAGTGACAGGGATGATGCCCCTCTCTTGGCCTGGCTCTGCTTCTGGGATCTGCCACAACCCAAGGGTCCCCGACAGGACCAGGCGATAAAGTCATGGTGGAAGAAGCCCTCACTGCCCTCCCCTCCTGGTGGGTAGGCAAGGCCCGGCCTGGCCACCCACCTCCTTCCCAAGAGCCCAGTTCATCTGCAGTCACAGGCTGGGGGACACCGTCATCCCTCTACCACAAGCTTGGCCTCAGTTTCCCCATCTGTAAAAGAGGATGAACAGAGGTTTAGACTCCAGCCTCCCCCAGCCCTAGGCTCTCCAAGACATCGGTCCAGTCACCGTCACCTGGTCGGAGGTGCCATGGGACCCTGGGTCCCCCCCGGGGCTGTGCCTCAGGCACCTGAGGAGTGTCTGCAGGTGAAAAGTACTGTCCTTCTGTGCTCAGCCTCGTTGGGCCAGACTCCAAGGCAGGGGCCAGGTCACCGTGAGGGTTGGGACCCCAGAGCCCACAGTCCCAGGACCAAGAAAAGCAAGCCAGGTCCAGGGTCAGCCAGCTCCCCAGGGAGTGATCTCCTTACTGGACAGACACTCAGGGGCGATCCCAGCTCCTCCCAGCGTGTGGGGATTCTGAGTGAGGGGGATGGGGACCGAGAGGGGAGAGGAGAGGCCGTTCCTAACAGGGTAGGGAAAAGTGACCGGTCACTTGGGGGTGATAACAAAGGCCCAGCCAGCCCTGCTCAGGGAACGGATGGGCTCAGCGAGAGCACCGGGCGCTCTGCCAGAGGTGACGTCCTCCCTGCGAGCGACCTGAGCTAGGTCCTGCCCAGGCTGTATTCTCTGCCCAGGAAGCACAGCCAGCTGTAGCGGCACAAGATGTAGACAAACTGTGTCGGACGGCGAGTGCCCTCCTGCCCTTCAATGCCCCCCCAGCTCGCAGCCCTCGGGCCCCCTGCGTCCTGGCTTGTCGTTCCAAGTTCCTTCACATCCTGTCCCGCCCCGAACGCTGCTTGCAATGTGCGAGGAGCTGCCTGTGAGGCTCTGGGGGCCCCTTGGACGCCGCACTCCCGCCCAACCCAGGGGCAGGAGGCGCGGGGGGCTTTGGGGGCAGCCCTGCCAGGGATGGGTCAGCTCATCAAAGAGCCTCACCCAGCGCATGGGGTGCGTGTGGGGGCGGGGGGCAGGGCCTGTTGGGGAAGAGGAGGGCCCTGCAATGTGCTCCAGCCAACCCCTTCTTACAGTTCAGAGATCCTTAGCCCGATTTTCCTGGGATGGGGGTTCTCTTCCTCACTGGGGGCAGCCCTGGGCCCCCAAGCCCTGCCCTACCAGTAAGGCCAGCTGCCCTGCACGTACCGAGGCTAAAAGGTCCACACGCTCTGGTGCCAGTTGTGAAGGAGACCTCGCTTTGGAATCACTGTGGACGTTCAGGACATACCCACAGTGCGGCCCTGCCCGCCCCGCTCACACTAGGCCCTGGTGGTCGGGGCGGGCTCTGTGGGGAGAGTGTTCTCCAGCCAGGACCACAGGCCCAGCAAGCGGGCCTCCACCTCTCGCCAGTGGCAGGGAGATAGGTCTCCCCGAGACAGACTTTGCTAAGTTCCCAGGACTGAGGCTGGCGGACTCAACGGGACGATGGCGAGGGTGGCGGGGGGCCTCCAGCATCTCCTCCTTCCTGCGCAGCCACACCTCCCAGAATCCGTTCACAGGGGTCAAGTATATGCTGGGTTTCCCTTCTGCCTAATCTGTGATTTAAACCACTCTCTCTTCCAGAGAGAATTAGCAACAACCTACAGAAAGTCAGAAGCAATCAACTCGTAACAATTGGAATAGATAATATTGAACAATCAAGAATGTGGGGAGACATGCGTTTACCAATCCCTGGGCATTAATGATAAGTAACTGGGCATCAGAAGTAGCTATGAGTCTCCCGGCAGGCAAGGCATAAAAGGAGAATGGGCCGATCCAGGGGAGTGTGTCGGGCAATTAGGAGACTCACACTTATTCCCAGGAAGAAGCCCTCTAATGAACTTGTGTTCTAAACCTCAGGCAGCACGTGTTTTCCATGGAAGGACTGCTGGGAACAGATTAGAAAGAGCTGTGAGCTGGGCGGGCACCTGTGGGGCCCTGCCTGCTGTGTGATCCCAGGGTGTCCAGTTGGACCTCTGTGCCCAGGCTAACCCGGCTCTTCCGGGTCTCAGGAACTCAGGAACCCACCGGCAGGTCATTGGCAATGCTGCCCTGGAGACCGAGAGTGGGCGTGCCTCTCTATGCTGCAGGGTGTCCGAGGCCAGAGGCTTTGCGCACGCTCTTCCAGTGCCTGGAATGCCCTTCCCTCTCATCTGTCTGGCAAACCTCTAGTTGTGCTCTACTTTTCAGTTCACTTGTCCCCTCCTCCAGTCCCTGTGCTGACCAACAGCACCCTTACCTGCCTCACTGGCACTGTCTCTTTACTGGTCTGTTTCCCCTGACAGCCTGTAGAGGACATTCTGGTTGGGAACTGTGTCTGTGTCCTAGATCCCAATGCTCAGACTGGCTGGCACAGGTGACCCTGGCCTGGCATATTTGCAGAACAATCAATAGGGAGGGTCATCTGCATAGAAAAAAGCCCAAGTTCATCCTCCCCATTGTGCACAGGGGAGACTGAGGCCCTGCGGTGGTAAATGATGGGTCCCGAGGCCTCTGGTGCCACCAGAGCTGGGGCCTCAGCCGGAGCGGTCCCCCAGGTGAGGGAGGGTGGTTCTGCGAGTCAGTAGGGCAGTTCTAGGGTCTTGGCACCCTAGGTTTGAGTCCCTGCTCTGCCACTTTGTCACCCTGTGACCCTAAGCGGGTCACTTCTCCCTCTGGGTTCAGGTCACTCCTGTGCACAAAGCCGGTCAGGCCCGGGTGATGCCCCATGGGCTCAGTGGGTTATCCATGGAAGCACTTAGCAAGTACTCAGCTGGGCGGGCCCCTCCGCCTGGAGAGCCTTAGTTACCACCTTGACTTCCTCTCAGCCCGCCCCACCCCGCCCCAGCCAGAGGCAGAGGCAGAGGCAGAGGCAGAGGCAGAGGCAGAGGCAGAGGCAGAGGCAGGGGCCCCTCTGCTCTCCCCTCCCCACCCTTGCCTACCCCCTAGCAGTCAAGGCTTGGACCAACCAGCAGGACTAGCTGGGGGAATGCAGTGAACCCAAAAAGAGACAGGACTGTGTGGGCTGGTGCAGGGCCCGTTCTGGGAAAAATTGGGATCAGGTTCCTTTTTCAGGAGCTCCAGGCGCACGTAAGAGAAGCTGGCGGGGCCTCCAGTGCCCGGCAGAGGAGTCTAGAAGTGGCCGGGAGTCCGAGTCATGGAATGTTGGGAGCGGAGGTGGACCCTTGTCACCTAACTTGGGGGCTGGACTGGAGGGTCTGCTGGAAGGTGAGTGAGTGGCGCAGGGGCCTCCGGGACCAGCGGGTTTGCGGGTCAATGCAGCGCTGGCCCCGGCGCCCAGCCCGGGATTGCACGGAGCAGCCACTTGATGAAGGAACAAATGAATGGATGAGTGAACGAATGGAAGAGAGCAGGAGGCCTGAGCTCAGGACTGGAGCCACCAGGGAGGTGGGCCCACCTGTCCCGGCGAAAGTGCCTCAGGAGGGGCTCTGGGGGTGGGGCTCAGATTCCCACAGCCCCAGATTCCCACAGCCTGAGGGAGGGGGGCTCCGTGTCCTTGGTCCACTGGGAGATCATCTGGATTTGATCAAGGCTGCAATTGTGTTTAGGGATTCAGCTGTCCCCTGCATAGCAACTGCCAGGCAGTTTCTCTCAGAAGCCACAGCTGTCCTCCAGGGAGGGACAGGTGGGGTACAGGGGGGCTGCCTGCCCACTCACTCAGGAGCTCTCTCAGAGCACTGGGCAACTCGGGGCCCAGGACCCACCAAGCGGGGACTGAGGCCAGGGACCAGCGGCCAGCCCTGCTCCCTGTGATCTGTGTGGTCTGGGCAAGCACTTCCTCTTTCTAAGTAACGTCACGTAGACCGGGCTAGGATACGTGACAGTAACAGGCTCAGAATCTTTGTTTTGTTTTAAGATTTTATTTTTAAGTAATCTCTATACCCAGTGTGGGGTTCAAACTTACAACCCCGAAATCCAGAGTTGCCAAAACCAAGACTACACTGTATGTTAACCAACTTCAATGTATTAAAAAAAGAAAGAGAAAAAAGAAATAACAAATCTGGTTTATAATAAAACAAAAAAAGAGTTCCATGCTCTACTGACCGAGCCAGCCAGGTGCCCCCAGAATCTGTTTTTAAACTATTGCCTACAGATTTTTTTTTTTTTTTATATAATAGCCTTATTGAGATATAATTTACATACCATAAAATCCACCCGTTTAAAATGTATGATACAGGAGCACCTGGGTGGCTCAGGCGGTTGAGCGTCCGACTTCAGCTCAGGTCATGATCTCACGGTTCGTGGGTTCGAGCCCCGCGTCGGGCTCTGGGCTGACCGCTGGGAGCCTGGAGCCTGCTTGGGATTCTGTGTCCCCCTCGCTCTCTGCCCCTCCCCCACTCACACTCTGTTTCTTTCTGTCTCTCAAATATGAACAAGCATTAAAAATAAATTAAAAATAAATACATAAATAAAATGTAGGATCCAGTGGCTGGGCAACCATCACCGTTTGAGAACATTTTCATCATCAGAAAGAATCGTTGTGCCCATTAAGCAATCACTGTCTCTTTTCTTTACTCCCCCAGCCCCCAGCAAGCGCCAGTCCTCCTGCCTGTATAGATTTGTCTATTCTGGACACTTCATGTAAATGCAATCATACATGGCTGTTTGTGACTAAATGCTTTCCCTTAGCATAATGTTTTATTTAAAAAAAATTTTTTTTTAATTAATTAATGAATTTGTTTTTAATTTTATTTGAATCCAAGTTAGTTAACATATAGGGTAGTATTGGTCTCGGAATAGAACCCAGTGATTCATCACTTGCATCCCAACAGGTGCCCTCCTGGGTGCCCGGCACCCACTTTGCCCCCCCCCCCCCCACCTCCCCTCCAGCAACCCTCAGTTTGTTCTCTGTATTTAAGAGTCTCTTATGGTTGGTCTCCCTCTCTTAATCTTATTTGTCCTTCCCTTCCCCTATGTTCATGTGTTTTGTTTCTTAAATTCCACCTGAGTGAAATCATACAATATTTGTCTTCCTCTGACTGACTTCCTTAGTGTAATGTTTTCAAGTTCAACCACTCTATAGCCTGTATCGATGCTTCGTCTCTTTTCATGGTCGAATGATGTGCCATCATATGAATAGACCACATTGTCTTCATCCATTGGTCAGTTGAGGGACATTCAGTTATTTCTACTTTTTAGTTATCATGAAAAATGCTGTTATGACTATTTGCATACAAGTTACATACACACATATATACAGTGTAAACACGTATAAATGTTATGTGAACATATGTTTTCTCTCTTTTTTAAAATAGATTCTGAGTTTCTTTTTTTTTTAATGTTTATTTATTTTTAAGAGAAAGAGACAGAGCGCAAACTGAGGAGGGGCAGAGAGAGAGGGAGACACAGAATCCGAAGCAGTCTCTAGGCTCTGAGCTGTTAGCACAGCCCGATGCCCGGCTTGAACTCACAAACCAGGAGATCACGACCTGAGCCAAAGTTGGACGCTTAACCGACTGAACTACCCAGGCGCCCCTGAGTTTCCTTTTTTTTTTTTTTTAATTTATTAATTTATTTTGAGAGAGAGAGAGAGAGAGAGAGAGAGATCAAGCAGGGGAGGGGCAGAGAGAGAGAATCCCAAACAGGCTCTGCACTGTCAGCATAGAGTCCGATGCGGGGCTTGAACCCACGAATCATGACATCATGACCTGAGCCAAAACCAAGTGTCAGTCCTTTAACGGACTGAGCCCCCCCGGGTGCCCCTGGACATGTTTTCATTCCTCTAGAGGGTATACCTAGGAGGAAGATTTCTGGGTCTTATGGTAACTCTGTTTCACTTTGTTTTTTTTTAAGATTTCTTTTTAGAGAGAGAGAGAGAGCGCTTATGAGACAGAACAGGGGAAAAGGGCAAAGAGAGAGAAGGTGGGGGGGAAATTTCTAAGCAGGCTCCATGCTCAGCACTGACCTGGCTGTGGGGCTCAATCCCATAAGCCTGGGATCATGACCTGAGCCAAAATCAAGAGTCAGATGCTCAACTGAGGCACCCAGGTGCCCGCATTAAAAAAAATAGATTGTGGCATATACTTTTTTTTTTTTTTTTTAAGATTTTATTTTTAAGTAATCTCTGCATCCAACATGGGGTGTGAACTCACAACCTGGAGATCAAGAGTCACACTCTCGGGACGCCTCGGCGCTGCAGTCGGTTGAGCGTCCGACCTCGACTCAGGTCATGATCTCACGGCTTGTGGGTTCAAGCCCCACGTCAGGCTCTGTGCTGGCAGCTCAGAGGTGGAGCCTGCTTCAGATTCTATGCCTTCCTCTCTCTCTGCCCCAACCCGCTTGCGTTCTGTCTCTGTCTCTCTCAGAAATAAATAAACATTAAAAAAAAATTTAAAAAAAGAGGCACACTCTCCACCAACTGAGCCAGCCCAGTGCCCCTCCCCAACCCATCATTTAAAAAAAAATTTTTTTTTTCAATGTTTATTTATTTTTGAGAGACAGAGACAGAGCATGAGCAGGGGAGGGGCAGAGAGGGGAACACAAAATCCGAAGCAGGCTCCAGGCTCCGAGCTGTCAGCACAGAGCCTGACACGGCGCTTGAACCCATGAACTGTGAGATCATGACCTGAGCCAAAGTCATACACTCAACCGACTGAGCCACCCAGGCACCCCGTTACCATGCATTTTTTAATGGTGAAATAACTAAGGGTCATTTTCTTGCTCTTGCTCTGTGTCTATCATGGCTGGGTCTCTCCTCCTCTCACTCCAGGATTCAGGCGGATGTGGCTTCACTGGTTGCCATGCAAGGGGGGAGAGAAAGAGGAAGGGTTAAGTCACCTGCTCTTAGAGCTCCACCCAGAGATGATGTGTGTCACTTCCACTCACGTTTCAGTGGCAAAAGGAGTCTCCCAGCCTACCTAGCTCCAAGGACATATGCAATCCTCCCATGTGTCTGCAAGGAGTAAACACTCTTAATGACTCATAGGAGTGAAATGATGTTCTTTCCTGCAGGACTTCTCAGTGCCTTTACTGTGCTGTGGTTCACTGTCCCATTCTGGGGGGGAGTGGGATGCAGCAGACAGAGCAGCCCAGACTTACTCAACTGGAGAACTCTTTTCTCCTAGAGCTTCTCACGGGATGAGCATTCCCTGGAACCCCCTTTGGGAACAGCCGCCTTGGCTGGTGGCCACTTCCTAGAGCAGGGAGGGCAAATTTTGGAAAAGTATTACCTAGTATATATTTTAGGTTTTGTGAGCCACGTAGAGAAACTACTAGGCTCTGCTGTTTTTTTTTTTTTTTTTAATTTTTAAAAAACATTTTTATTTATTTTTGAGAGACAGAGAGAGAGCGCGAGCAAGGGAGGGGCAGAGAGAGAGAGACACAGAATCCGAAGCAGGCTCCAGGCTCCGAGATGCCAGCACAGAGCCCGACGCAGGGCCCGAGCCCACCAACCACGAGATCATGGCCCGAGCCAAAGTCGGACACCGAGCCACCTGAGCCATCCAGGCACCCCTGAGCTCTGCTGTTTTAATGCAAAGGCCGCCAATGTAATATGTAAACAAATGGGTGTGGCTGTGTGCCAATATGAGGTTATTTGTAGGTACTGACACTTGAATTTCATGGAATTATCTCGTGTCAGAAAGAGAGGGGGCGAGAAAATCCCAAGCAGTTTCTATGCTGTCAACACAGAGCCCGATGCGGGGCTCAAACTCACCAAACGTGAGATCATGACCTGAGCCGAAATCAAGAGTCGGATGCTTAACAGACTGAGCCACCGGGCGCCCCTCAAAATAATCTTTTTATTGATCTTTCTCAACCATTTAAACATGTAAAACCATTCTCAGCTCACGGCTGTACAAAAATGGTGGTGGGCTAGCTTTGGGCCCAAGGGCAGTAGTTCGCTCGACCTGTCCCAGAGGCTGAGGCCCCGCCTGGCACTTTCACCTGGCATTTAACCTCCTACGTATTTCTTAGCTTCATCTGCAACCGCGTCTCCACACAGAGCCTGTGAGCGGGCCGAGGTGGACAATTTTCAGAAACAAATCACATTCTTTCACTCCCAGGGGGCCTTTGCACAGGTTGTTCCTCCTGCTGGGAATGCCCTTCCAGGTCTTCGAGGTTTGGGAAACGTGGGGCTTCATTTGACCAGGTAGAATAAGAAGCTTCCAATGCTGTTGGTTCCTTCACACCAAAGATGCCTTGTTTGTTACATTATGATTTTTTTAAATCCTTATTTTTAAATTTTTTTAAGTTTATTTATTTTGAGAGAGACACAGCGAGTGTGCATGGGGGAGGGGCAGAGGAGAGACCATCTCAGGGACTCAGACTCGCTCAGGAACCGTGAGATCATGACCTGAGCTGAAATCAAGGGTCCAACGCTTAACCGACAGAGCCACCCAGGAGCCCCTCTGAATTCTCATAAATGTGTTTGTTTCCAGGTAGGCCATGAGATGAGCTTCTAGAGGACAGGTCCCTCCAGAATTCTGATCTCCAGGCCCAAGGGAGGGAGACCCTCATGGGGTCAGGGCTGCTGACGAGTGAAGGGAACAGGACTCGGTGGCCTGGTCAAAGATGCTGACGGGGGGGAACGGGCTTGGAACATGCAAGTTCCGGGAGGTTAGTCCGCTCGCAGCTGGATGGCAGGGGGACATGATACATGGGTTTTCAGGGTGATGCTAGGGAAGGGAGGCTTGGTGTAGTTCAACAGTAGGGAGCCTTGGGGGGTTCTTGAGCAGAAGAGTGGCTTAATAGTATTACTATTTGGGGCAAGGGCCCTTCCTGGCTTTCGAGGCATTCCTTGGAGTGTCCAGTTGAGAGTCCTGAACAAGCCATTGGAAGGCCCACGTTCAAGTTCGGGTTCTGCCTTTCAACTTCCTGCGAGGGCCTTTTCCTCCTGGGGCCTCACCTTCCACATCTGTCAAATGGGAGCAATGACCCTTGCAGTGGGGGCCTCCTGGGTTTGCTCTAAAGGGCCAAATAAAGCCTTGTCTCAAAGGACATGTGAAGAGCAGAGAGGCAGTCTTGAAGGATGGTGCTGACGGCACAGAAGTCTCGTTAGTGGGTATTGATATGTGCTAGGCACCGCGGGGGTGGTGAAGGCCAGGAGGGGGAGGGCACAGGCTTGCAGAGAGCTGGCCTGTTTCCGTGTCCCCGGCCCCTGGCGCAACTTGGGCACCCTAGGTGTGCGGCACTGGCGTGAAGGGTGCAGAGGCCTGAAGCGGGGTGTGGATGGGAGCGGCTCGGATCTCTGCGAGGTTGCTCTGAAAGAACCACAGCAAACCGTGGCATCGTCCGCACGCGCCGTGCCCCCGTTCTCTAGGAACCGGACATCGAGCCCCCTGTGGCAGATGACATTTGGGCCTGAATCCGAGCCGGAAGGCCCCCTCGTTTTACAAATGGGGAAACTGAGGCCAGCAAGTGTCAGGGATGGGCTCAGGGGCTCTCGGGCAGCCAGAGGCAGGCCGGTCCTGGCCCAGGCTGGGGCTCCACTGGATTCTTCCCCAAGGGTCCCGCCCAGACACTCCCCTGCAGCATCAGAGAGTCCCGGCCACCGTGCCCTGTCCCTGGGAGACACAGATGCCAGGACGTGCGGGGAGTTGGTGCCGCTAATTAGTCGCATCATTCTTGGCATCTCACACAGCCTCGGGGAACTGGAGAATGTCATTGTCAAAGTATTTTTGAATATTTGCCTTCTCAGCAAGTAGATACTGTGAGAACACTCTGTCTTCCATTCGGGCGGATACTAACAAAAATAACAAGCACCGTGAGCTAGAAGGATCTGGGAGCTCGGGAGACAGGCCCGGAGGAATCCCTGGTGCCGCCAGCCACAGCTGCAACACTCTGCCCTCTGGGCCTCGTGTCCTACCCTAAACTGGCTCATTCACTCTTCAGATATTTATGGAAGCCTGGTGTGTGCCCTGTACTTCTCTGGGCTCTGGAGGAACAACCGTGAACAAAACAGACAGGAATCCCTGCCCTCAAGGGGCTGCCGTCCTAAGAGGGAGTCAGACAGTACAAATCAATAAGGTAGGCTAGCTGGGGGAGCGTGCAAAGGAAAAATAAAGGGTGTTGGGTTGAGGGGCGTGGCCTTCTTCGAGAGAGAGGTCAGGGTGACTCGCTGAGAAGGTAAGATCTGAGTCAGGGTCTGAAGGAGGTGAGGAGTGAGCCCAGCAGATTTTTGGAGAAAAGGATTCCTAGCACAGAGGACAGCAGGTGCAAAGGCCCTGTGGTCTGGGGATGCTTGGTTTGTTTGAGGATCAGTAGGAAGGCCAGTGGTGCCGGAGCTGGATGGTGACACAGAGAAGATGAGATGACAAGACGGTGTCCGACAGGTCACAGGGGCCTGCTGCGGAGGGCCTTGTAAACCACCGGAAAGCCTGTGTTTTCATTCTGAGTAAGGTGGGAGCCACTGGAAGATTTAGAACAGGGGAATGACATGATCTGGTTTCTGCTTTAACCATGTCCCTCTGGTGCTCATGAGTCAATGGCAGAGGCAGACGGGCCCGGGTGAGAGGTGACGGGGTCACAGCAGGGTGCAGGCAGTGGAAGAAGGAGAGGGGCTGGTTTCCACATGTTTCCGTGGCAGAGTGCACGTTGGATGTGGAGTGTGAGAGAGAGAAGCCACGATTCCTCTGGGTTTTGGCACAAGCATGTGGGAGAAGAGGGGACGTGTCCCCGAGATGGGGCCCGGGGTGGGCTCAGTGTTGTGACGTGTGTGGTGCCCATGGGACAACTCTGGGCGGACCGGAGCTGGTGGCTGGGCTTGAGGGTGAGTCCCGGCTGGAGATGACACAGATTCGGGAGTCACTGGAGTCGAGGCGTTCTTTAAAGCCAGGAGCCCGCCTGAGGTCACTGAGGGGTGAACGAGAGCAGAGGCCTGGGGCTGGGACCATGACAGCAGCATCCCTCTGTCCCGCACAGGGCAGCACCTAGGGGGGCTCGGCCCAGATGCCGATTTCCACATCGTCACAAAAGCCACAGGGGTGCTCAGGCCCCTCCATCCCAGACCACTGCCTCCTCCGGGACCTTGGGCCACCACCCAAGAATCCAGGGCATGTCCTTTAGGCAAGAGCGGCGGGTGGGAATGCCAGGGGACAGAGTGCAGGGTGTGAGGCTGTGTCTAGGTTCAGGGTCACCCTAAGCTACCCATTATGGCCCAGCATCCCCTGTGGGTGGGCTCCTGCATTGAATTGGAAGGCTGAGCTCCAACTTGGATCCCTCAATTCTTTGTGCGTGCCTGTGTGTGTGTGTGTGTGTGTGTGTGTGTGTGTGTTCGAAATGCACGTAACAAAATTCACCATTGTAACCATTTTGAAATGTCCAGTGCAGTGGCGTTAAGGACATTCACAGGGCTGGGTCACCACGTCTGCTGTCTGGTTGTAGAACTTCATCGTCAATGGTCGGACAAGACCGCGCGTACCCATTAAACGTGACTCCTATTTGTCCCCGCCAGGGCCTGACGACCACAAAGCTAGCTTCTGCCTCTATGGATTTGCCTACTCTGGACATTTCGCAGAAGTGGAGCCAGACCCCGTGTGACCTCGTGGGGCTGGTTCCATTCCTGCGGCATCGCATCGGGTCAAGGTCATCCATGACGCAGCCTGTGTCAGGCGTGGTTCGTTTCTTGTCAGGACTCGGTCCCCCATTCCTGGCCGGTTCTGAGTTGGACAGTCCCCACCCTGCTTCATCAGGCGGCCTTGAGGATGGCTAAGTGGGATAGGAAGAAGCAGGTCCCTGCGTCACAGCGCAGAGGGGCGGGGTCGGCGCCCACAGCATGGGCAGGAGCCGTAAAAGGGGCTCGTGGGTGCTTTTGGGGGGGGGGGTTGTGGCAGTCGGCTTCGCCGTCAGCCAGCCTTCCTCCCGGGCGGGGGTCGGCGACCACGCGGCCATCTGGGCTTCCGGGGTTTGCTGCCGTTGTCTGTCCTTCCGCTGTCTCTGTCTGTTCTGGTTCTGTGGGCCCCGGGCGGGACTGAGGGTAAATGGATAGGCTCTACCACCATCTTTCCTTTCCTTCTAAGAACTTCTGAGGTTTCCGAAGCAGCCCTTTGGGACGGGCCTCGTGCCCTCCTCGGAGGGGAAGTAGGGGCAGGGAGGCCTCCCAGAGGAGAGGGCCGTGGCCAGGTGACCGAGTGGGGCTGGCCTCGGTCTGTGCTCAGAAAATGCGGGGCATTTGGTGAAAGGGCTCTGATGTCCCTCACTTTGCCCCCCACCCCCTTCAAAGGACGCCTCCCTCCCGGGACACCCATCCAGAGGCCACCTGCATGAGGCCCACCGTGTGCCAGGCCAGCAGGGGAAGATGCCAGTGAGCTAGCCGTGGGGGCAGCAAGAGAGGAAGGACAGTGACTCTGGGGGTGGCCCCTCGGGTCACGACAGCCCTTCTCACGCCAGTGGCCACAGCGGCTCAGCGGGCCTTGCCTCCACCTGCGTCTCCCCCAGCAGCACCCCCGCTGGCGCCATACGGGGGACACAGGTGTACCGTCCCCGAGGCCAGCCACCGGCCAGGGACTGAAGCACACCCTGAGCAGGACAGACCTGGGCAGACAGACAGCTGGCCCCTGTGCCAGGGTGGAGTCTAGTGAGGGAGTGTTCAGGGGACAAAGAGGACTGTAACTGTCATGGAGATAAGGCTGAGAGGGGGGCGGTGGGGAGGGAGGAGGGGGGGAGGCGGGCTGCTGGAGGTGGGCGGTGGGCATGCTCTCTGAGGAGGTGCCCGCTGAATACCGTGGAGGCAGCCTGTTAAGATCTAGGGAAAGGTGTTCCAGGCTGAGGAACAGCCCACAGTCTGTGCAAAGTCCTGGGGGCAGGAGGGGAGGGAGAGGCGGGGAGTGGAGGTCAAGGAGGGAGGGGGGCCACGTCCTGGGGGGAGGGCAGCAGGAAGCCCCCGGGGTGTTGTGAGCTGGAAGAGATCCCTGTTTCCAAGGCGATCTCTGGCAGTCCGGTGACTGGGGGATGAAGCCCTGGGAGGGAGGGGACCAGCCCAGGTATGCGGTGGGTGTGTCTGGCCCCGGGTTGGGGGGGGGGGGGAGGCTCCACGTGGCTCTCCTGAGCCTGGCCCAGTGGCGGTGACCTGTCCCCAGGACTGTACGTTAACAGGCCTCTCAGCACGGGCCCTCCCCCCTCCCCCACCTGCCAGGACCGTCCGGCTCTGCTGTGTCTCAAGGGGAATCTATGGTCAGCCTTCTCTCATCTGCTGTCCTGTGGGGGAGGGGGGCTGTCACTCCCGCCGTCACTCCTGTGGGTAAGGGGTGGGTCCTCACAATGGAAACCGCAGGCTGGAAGGCGGTTTCTCTCTGAGGGTCTAAACGCCCGGGTGCGGCCAGAAGACAGCCTGCCAGCCGGCCTCTGTCAGCCACAGGGCTACCTGGGAAGCCAGAGCCAGGCCCCGTGTCTGTCCCCAGCGATATGTTTATGCTCTGGCTCGGTGTCGTTTAGGTGTCCCGGGCTGACCCCACGACCAAGTCAGCAGTGGTGATTTGATGAGCCCCTGCGCGTGCGTGAGGCTCCGTGCCGAGCCCGGATCCCAGACACCGTGGGCCACAGGTGCAGCCTCATGGAGCTTAGTTTCCAGGGGGAGGGCAAGTGCCACCCATCGGTCATTGCAATCGTGATTAGTGCCAGATGGGCTGGGACAGGGGCCTGAGGTGGTCACAGAGGTCAGAAGAGCGCTCGGAGAAGGTGGCCTGTGAGCTGAGCCATGGAGGGTACACAGCCTGGTAAGGGGAGCATCTCCTGGGCAGCCCTGTGGAGGCAGAGGTCTCCAAGATGGGACTGTAGACACAGACCTGGGGCCAGGGGACCGTGGCCTCCATGTGGAGATTTGCCTTGGCCACATTTTTTTTTTTTTTTTTTTTTACATCTTATTCTGTTTGTTTCATTTGGGAGCCCGTGCTTTTAAGTGCACTTTTTATTAAAAAAAATTTTTTTAATCCTTATTTGAGTGTGTGTGTGTGTGAGAGAGAGAGAGAGAGAGAGAGAGCATGAGTGGGGAAGGGACAGAGAGAGAGAGAGAGAGAGACAGACAGAATCTGAAGCGGGCTCTAGGCTCCGAGCTGTCAGCACAAAGCCCAATGCGGGGCTTGAGCTCAAGAACTTTGAGATCATGACCTGAGCCAAAGTCAGACGCTCAACTGACTGAGCCACCCGGGCGCTCCATTGCCTTGGCCACCTTTGAGGCCTGGGGTGGGGGTCTGTCTCTGCTGGTCCTTCCATGTGCATGTGGCCCCTTGAGGGAGCCACCCTGGGAGGCCTCACCCTTACCCCAGGCCTGCAGCTACCCCCCAAGTCCTCTGGGGGTGGGGGGTGCTTCTCAGGCAAAGAGTAAAACCTTCCAGGTGGTATTTCAATAATGAGTGGGGTGGCCTGGGCCGGCAAGGGCCTGGGTCTGCTTCCCTTCCCGAGTCCTGCCCTGCCGACAGACTCCGGCTCCGGTCTCTCCTCCCGTCACTGCACAATGGGGACCTGGCCAAACGGGTCTGTGGGATGAGGGTCCTCGAGTGGCCGTCCTGTGGTCACCTGGTGAAGCCAGCAGCACCCAAGGAGGCCGTGGTGGAGCCAGATGGGGAGATGTCCAGGCCCTGAAGGGAGGCTCTCCCAGCCTCCCCCTGCACACGAGGGGTGCAAACAAAACAAAATCTGTAGGAACGCCAGGATACCTGTGATGTATTCTCTGTGTTTCCTTCCTCTCGATTCCTCTTTGTTGTTTAATCATCTCTACTTCATTGGGATAGGATTCATATACCATACAATTTACCCATTTAAACTATACAGTTCAGTCGTTTTTAGTGTATTCACAGAGCTGCAAAACCATTACCACAATCAATTCTAGAATGTTCCATCACCTCAAAAAGAAGCCCCGTACCCATCAACAGTCACTTCCTATTGCCCTATTCCTCCAGCCCCTGGCAACCAATAATCTTCTTTCCTTCTCTGTGCATTTGCCTGTTCTGGACATTTCCTAGAAAGGTGATCAGATATAATGTGGTCTTTTGTTACAACTTTTTACATGTTTTTATTTTATTTTTGAGAGAGACAGAGAGAGCGTGAGTGGGGGAGGGGCAGAGAGAAGGAGACACAGAATCCGAAGCAGGTTCCAGGCTCTGAGCTGCTGTCAGCACAGAGTCCTACGTGGGGCTCGAACTCACGGACCGTGAGATCATGACCTAAACCGAAGTCGGACACTCAACCAACTGAGCCACCGAGGTGCCCCTAGTTTTGATTGTTTTGATTAGATATCTGGCAGTGGAATTGCTGGGTCATATAGTAACTCTATATTTAACTTTTTTTCCCCTTTTGTTTTCTGTATTTAACTTTTTGAGGAACGGCAGACTGTTTTCCAAAGTGGCCGCACGATTCCACATTCCCAGCAGCAGTGTGTGAGGGCTCCAATTTCTCAACATCCTAACACTTGTTATTATCTCTTTTTTTATTATAGCCATCCTGGTGGGTATGAAGTGGCATCTCACAGGAGTTGTGATTTTCACTTCCCTGATAGCTGATGTTGAACATCTTTTCATGTGCTTATTGGCCATTTGTGCATCTTCTTTCGAGATATGTCTGTTCAGATACTTCACTCATTTTATTTATTTATTTATTTATTTATTTATTTATTTATTTATTTTTGGGACAGAGAGAGACAGAGCATGAACAGGGGAGGGGCAGAGAGAGAGGGAGACACAGAATTGGAAACAGGCTCCAGGCTCCGAGCCATCAGCCCAGAGCCTGACGCGGGGCTCGAACTCACGGACCGCGAGATCGTGACCTGGCTGAAGTCGGACGCTTAACCGACTGCGCCACCCAGGCGCCCCAGCATTTTATTTATTTTTATGTCTCATTTATTTTTTGAGAGCAAGAGAGACAGAGCATGAGTGGCGGAGGGTCAGAGAGAGAGGGGGAGACACAGAATCTGAAACAGGCTCCAGGCTCCAAGCTGTCAGCACAGAGCCCGACGCAAGGGCTCGAACTCATGAACCGTGAGATCGTGACCTGAGCTGAAGTCGGCCACTCAACCCGCTGAGCCACCCAGGCACCCCACTTCACTCATTTTAAAATGAGGTTGTCTTTTTATTGTTGAGCTGTGAAAGTTCTTTATACATTCGTGATAAAGTCTCTTACCAGGTGTGATTTGCAAATATTTTCTCCCATCGTGTGGACTGTCTTTCCACTTTCTTGATGGTATTGTTTGCAACACAAAAATTTTAAATTTTGATGAAATCTGATTTATATACTTCTTTTGTTCCTTATGCTTTCAGAATGCATTTAAGAAGCCCTTGCCTAACTCAAGGACACAAAGACTTGCTCCTGTGTTTTCTCCTAAGAGTTTTATAGTTTCAGCTGTTACAGTTAGGTGTATGATCCACCTTGATTTATTTGTTGAGTTATGAACACATCAAGTAATAAGATCTGGAGGTGGGTCTAACGTCTCTGTGATTTGGGAGATGAGTGTACATTCTATTCTGAGCTCTTTCCAACAATTGTAATGTGATGAAACAGTACCATGAATTCTATGAGTGTCAGAGTCACAGCCATTGCTAATACCACCTACATTCATAACTGAAGAAAATGTTGGATTTCAGCTAAAGGTTCATAATTATCCTCCCAGGTTCACAGTCCCCCTGAATTCTATCCACAGACTGCCAGCTAAGAACTCCTGGGATGGCTAAAATTCCTGCCTCAAGTCTCAGTTTTTTTTTTTTAAAGGTTTATTTATTTTTGAGAGAGAGACAGAGCATGAGCAGGGGAGGGGCAGAGAGAGAGGGAGACACGGAATCCAAAGCAGGCTCCAGGCTTCTGAGCTGTCAGCACAGAGCCCAAAGCAGGGCTCGAACCCATGAACTGTGAAATCATGACCTGAGCCAAAGTCGGACGCGTAACCGACTGAGCCACCCGGGTGCCCTGAGTCTCAGTTTCTGCATAGTCTTGATGGGTTAAACCCTCCCAGGATTGGCTTCTGGGCTGTTTTCCTACCACCCCAGCTCCAGTTCCCTTTGTCCTCTGTCTGGCTCTAGACTTGGGGAAGCTATCTCTCACCTAGCAGAATTTTCTAACAAGGCGAGGCTGCACAGCTGTGTGGCTAAGTGTGGGATCCTCCACTGGCCGGATGACTTGACCCCTAGGTGCCTCAGTTTGCTTACCTGCAAGGCATGGAACCGGTCATAAGTGTGTTCACCTGATGGGCTTAGTGGGCTGATTGAATCAGTGCAGGATTTCAAGGCTGAGCGCAGAACCGGGCACAAAGGTACACCCTCAAGACCAGCTATTATCAGTAAGTCTTTCACAGGGGAGGGGGGAGGGTGCTGTTTCCTCTGCTTACATATTCTTTCCTTGTTTTGCACCAGGTTAATGCCCAGTTATTTGTACCAGGAATCTTTAAGTTCTAACAGAAACTGAAAATAACCTAAAAAAAATTTTTTTTATTGAAAAAAAAATTTTTTTTTTTTTACTGTTTATTTTTTGAGAGAGAGAGAGACAGCGCAAGCAGGGGAGGGGCAGAGAGAGAGGGAGACACAGAATCTGAAGCAGGCTTCAGGCTCTGAGCTGTCAGCACAGAGCCCAAGGCGGGGCTTGAACTCACAGACGGCGAGATCATGATCTGAGCTGAAGTCAGACACTTAACTAAGCCACGCAGGTGCCCCCAAATGCTCAACTTTAAAGGGCAGCATTGTAGGCCTGGTTGATAGGGTGTAGGGAGGAGAAGAATTCAAAACTTCCCATCAGGCCTCAGCTCTCCTCTTTCCACAGGCTGGTTGGGGAGGGTTTGCTCCCTTGAGCAGGGCCTAGACTAGCCCGGGCCACATACCACAGGGCGCCTGAGCACAAGTCCTGGGAACCTGGCTCACCTGCTCCAATCAAGGTCCTCTCCGAGAGGCTCCAAGCTTTTCTGGGTCTTAGAGACAGGCTTTCTCCTAAGAGGGTCTGAAAAAGTTTTGGAAAGGGCAGTGATTGGCCTGGCTCGGTCATGTGCCAATGCCTGAGGCACTCACCGCAGCCAAGGGGCTGGGGAGGTCTGATTAGCCAGGCCTGGGTCACGTGCTTGTCAGGTTCTTGGGGGGGGGGGGGGGCCGGGGCCCCCCCCCCCCCCCCCGGGGGGGGGGGGGGGGTTTTTTTCCCGCGCGGGGGGAGGGGGGTTCTCGGGTTTTCCCCCCCCCCCCCCCCCCCCCCAGCCAAACTCCTGAAGGAGGATGTTGGGGAGGAGCTTATGCTGGGGAGATGTCGGGCTGATAAAATTCAAAGGCCTTTCCCCCTCTTGTAGGGCTTGTATCAAGTGTTGGTCAGACCTCTCTCTTGTTTCAGGAATCTTCCCCTCACCGGGATTGGCTCCTGCTCTGTGCACCAACAGCACTCTGTACCCTCTATCATCCACTTTTCACTCAACACATTTTTTTTTTTCCAACATTTATTTATTTTTTTGGGACAGAGAGAGACAGAGCATGAACGGGGGAGGGGCAGAGAGAGAGGGAGACACAGAATCCGAAACAGGCTCCAGGCTCTGAGCCATCAGCCCAGAGCCTGATGCGGGGCTCGAACTCACGGACCGCGAGATCGTGACCTGGCTGAAGTCGGGCGCTTAACCGACTGCGCCACCCAGGCGCCCCTCACTCAACACATTTTTAATGAGCACCTGCTATGCATCATGCACAGAGCCTGGAACCAGGGAGGGGATGGAGGTTGCAAGGGGACCGGAAGGGAGTGGCCTGTGGGGTAGGAGAACCAGGCATCCTGAGGTCTAGAAAGGTCGGGGAGTTTCCAGAAGATGGAGTAGTGGACTCAGGTGCTGTGGAAGAAGAGCCCAGGGAAACCAGTAAATGATTGCTGGCTTCAGCAGCCTGGAGGTTGTGAGTGACCTCAGCAAGAATTAAGAGTAGGGACACAGCCTTCCTAGGGTGGGGTAAGGAAAGACTAGGAAGGAAGGAAGGGGGTGGAGAAGGCAGGTATAGACACATCTTTGGAGGTTTCTGTGGGGTTAGTAAAGAAATGGGGAGGAGGTTCATGGGACTTGGGAGCAAGGGAGAGTTATTCCCTTTCTTTGGAAAATGCTGACTCAGGGGAAAGAGAGAGCTTGAGGGCACAGGAGACCAGCAAGGGGAGGGCAGTGGGAAGTGGGTGCCTGAGATCAAGATCACAGTGGGAGAGACTAAAGCCGAGGCTTCAGCGAGAGGGGGGGGGGCGAGGGGGGGAGGACTTGGGCCAGTCTGGAGGCCAGAAGAGGAGAGAGATGCCATTTGATGGCCTCAGATTTCTCGCTGAAGAATAAGGAGAGGTCATTGGCTCCGAGTGAGGGCGGAGGGCAGAGGAGCTGTGGGAGGTATAAGGAAAGGAGAGAAGGTGGGGATATATGGGTCTCAGAGAGTGGGAGAGAGTGTCACTGAAAAACATGGTCGGGCTGCTGACTGTGTGGCGGGCCAGTTTGAAGTCTGAGGTCACAAGTTCCCAATCACAAGAGTCGTGTGGATATCCCACACAATAGGTAGGGGCAGGAAAGGGCTTTTCATAAAATTGCAGGGTTCCCTACGGTGGAGGAAGATCAGGGCCGGGCCGGGGAGGTGGACTCTATAAAAATCCATTAGGCCAGGAAGTAGTTAACTATTATCTGTGTTTTTCAGATGAGGAAGCTGGGAGGGTCAAGGTCAGTATGGTATCCATGTGGCTTTGGGTTCAAACTAGAAAGGGGCCTGGCATATGTTGAAGTAACTTAGGTGTTAATATTTGTTGAAAAAAGTGAATGGTTGGATAGTCCAAAGATGTAACCACAGCCAGGAAGTAGCCCAACCTTGGGGTTTGGTGGGTGGCACTCATGACCCGTGTCATGCTGTCCTTGCTGCCCTAATAAATGACTCAATATCACCTTTGCGCTGTTGTAGGCTAATCATTCCAGGGTCTGATGGTAGAACTTCATAGGACACCAAGTGAGCAGGGCAGAGTGGTGTTAACCTCATTCCTTACACAGTGCTCACCTCCAGATGAGTCACAAAGGCCCTCAGCCAGGTGGCCCAGCCCCAGAATGCCTCCTCTGGTTCCTAACCCTGGGCTTTGCCGTCTGGACCCTACCCAGGCCAGCTGGTGGAGGAGTATCCCAAGGGCACACATCTGTACCGCCTGGGGCGCTCCAATGAGAGGGGCATCCTTTTAAGGGGAGTCCTGGAGATGAGACCCTGAACTTGGTGCCAGCCGGCTCCTCCTCCCGGAGGGCTCCTAGCCATTGAGGCAGAAGTGATCGTGGTCACATCATTGAGGTTAATAATGATGGTTCATCCTGCATAAAATGTGTTAGAGAACACCCTGCTTACTAAGGTTTTAAGAACATAAAACTCCAGATTTCTCCCTGTAGCTATTTATATCTTGAGCTGGTGTAAACTGTCCCCTTATACAGCTCAGGTTTGAAGCAACTTAAAAGTAACTTAAAAGCTATCCGTTGCATTAAAAAAATTATTTATAGACCTTCTCTTGTCTCCTAATTATGCAGGAGCAGCGCGCTGTTTGGGGGGGGGGGTGGTGGATGTGGGACTGACGAGGACTTCCAGGGGAGTCCCACGCTCCCCCCAAACCCCCACCCAGCGGTTAAGCAGCCCCCGGGCTGGTGGGTGATCACACTTCGGGCAGGGATGTCTCGAGCTGGGTCGTGCTCTCTCTTGCTGGGTGCTCGGCGTGGATCAGGAGAGGCAGGGCAGGCAGCAGATCCGGAAAAGTGGCTCTTGCCTGGGAGGAAGTTGACCCTCCTCCACTACCAAGGGCTTGGGATGAAAATAGCTTCTTCCTCTTTACCCTTCCTGGCCCCAGCCCATTTCTATAAGTCCTCCTCCCCATTTCTGTAAGTGTCCCCTCCCGCAGGGACGATTCGATCTCTTCACTGAGGACTAACCGGCCCTCAACGATGGCATGGGACCCGGGACCCGGACTCTGCGTCCGGGCAGAGGCCGCTCGGGACCCTCCCTCCGGTCCCCTTGGACGCGGCGCGCCAGCGACTGGGGCAATTGCGGCGACTTCCAACCTCCCCCAACCCAATTAGCAGAAGCCTCCACAAATACTCTGAGCACACCCCCCCCACCCCGCTGCTTCCTTTCCCTTCGGGAGACTGTCACCTGGGAACCCTGTCCCCTGCAACCGGGACCCGCGGCGCTGAGCCGCCGCCAAATCCCTTGGGAAAGGTGGGGGCGCAATTAGTTTCTTCCAATTAGTTTCCCCTCTTTGTATAGAACCCATTCAAACTGTGGCTGTAATCCTCCGCGCGAAGGGGAAAATAGTCCCGACCTTGCATTCAATTTCTGTTCTCGTGTCGCGCATATTTTACTTTTTGAAGCCAACTGGACTCTCAGAGGGGCCCTCCGCGGAATGTGGGGGCCGAGGCTGCGGGTGGTGCGCGCAGGTGAGGGGGTGGGGGCCGCAGCGGAGGGAGGGGGCGGGGAGGGCAGCTAACTCCTCGCTATTGCCTAGAGAGATGGATCATGGGGCGTAGAGAGATTGCAAACCTCAAACCACGTACAGCGGGCGATACGCGTCAACCGAACCTGACCAACGGAAGCCCGGAGCCTCCCCCTCCCCGCGCTCCCGCCCCCGTCCCTTGGACAGACGGGCTCGCCGAGCCAACCGCGCTGCCGCTCGCCGTCCGAATCCCACACAAGCCAATGGGAGCGCGCGGGGGGGCGGAGCCAGCCCGCGTCGGGTTGGGCTGCGCGCGGCTTCCCCCCCCCCCACCCCCGGCT
>NW_024412396.1:73818742-73879676 GCF_014898765.1 Herpailurus yagouaroundi
TTTTTTTTTTTTTTTTTTAAACTCTCTGATGAGTTGGAGTCCACTGTGAGTGGAAGAAGTTGATTTTAATTTTTTTTAAGTCAGGTTTCATTTACCCATATTATCCCAAACTGAGCCTATTTAGCTTTAAAAGCAAATGGTTGAAGCTGGGAACATCTGATACTCCCTGCATAGTCCAAAGAAGATCCATTTCTGTCGGCCTTTACAAAATAGTGACTGAAACGGATGGGGCTCTGTAGCCCTAAAATACTCATTAGATTTTCATGATCAAATTAAGACCCAGGCGAGATGAGTGGCCTGTGGCATAACTTGGCAATTTAAAATACCATCTATGTTTACAATGATAGGAGAAATTTTATCAATTAGTTTTGAAAACAGAGACCAGAATGTAGGTCTACATCTTTAACTTAGGCTTTGTTCCCACGTATGGTGTCCAGATTGCCGTTGTGTATGTTGTCATTGGTGTCTTAGAATTTGGTAATCGTGCAACAGAGAAAGAAGGAGGAATGTTTATTCTGTCCTACTTCTGGTAAGTTATTTCCTATATGTGCTTGCAAAGCATAATTTAATTTCAAATGAGTAGTGTTTTTCTATATAAAGATGTGAATGTTTTCCATGATCTTACTGGTATGCACGCAAGGCAGGAATCTGGAGCCTATATATTTCTACCACTGTTTGGCATCCTAGCCAGAGAAACACAGCGACAGGATTTTAAGGTTGACTCAAGTTCTTTGTTTTCTGAAGCATGTGTTTTTATGTCAACTTTCATCCTGTGTTGGTTGTGAGTATCACAGTTCACTGATACTAAAATTATGACTCTTAAAGAAGTTGTTATTGGTAAATATTTTTGAGATAATAGTCCTTTAAAAAAGCAACCTGTATTTGTACACTGAATCCAGTTTCATCAGATTTGAAATTTTGGGTTGTCATTGGCTCAGCTTGTCACTTCAGAGTTGATTTCTCTTAGTAAAATGCGTTTATGCTTTAATGTGGAATAATTTTGCTGAGCAGGGGGTCTTGGCCTGTTTTTTGTTTCTTTTTACTGCTGGTTCTGTGTTTGTCCTTGACCACATTATTTTCTATGCTTTAGTTTCATTGTAAAAATCAACTCTATAGATATTCTTAAATTCACAAGTTATGGTGATTGTGTTGTGATTTAGACGTACTTTGAGGCAGTGTTCACTCAGATGAGAGGTTAGGGTAATGATAAATGCTGTGAGATCAACTTTGTTAAGTAGTGTGGTGGGGAGACACCTAAATCTAGTTGTCAGGAGATTGAATGCCCGATCTCTGTGACTAAGCAGGTGGTAAAAAGTGGAGCTGGTCATTTTATCTTCAGGAACCTCGGTTTCCTCCGTCATGAATCGGGGGTTCTTTGCATCCCTAATGGTCTAGGATTGTGTCAGTTACAGTCCTCTTTGTAATTTCGTGTTTCTTTCAGAAGCAGTGTAGGGTAGACAGCTTGGGCGGTGAGAACTGTCAGACCTGGGTTTGGGTCCTGGCAGTGTCTCTTGCCAGCTCCGTATTGACCCTGGGCAAGTTCCTTCACTTTTTTTCTTTTTTTTAAGTTTATTTATTTTGAGTGAGAGAGAGAGAGAGAGAGAGAGAGAGAGAGAGAGTGCGTGGGTGCATGCGAGCTCGGAGGGGCAGAGAGAGACGGAAAGAGAGAGAATCCCAAACAGGCTCCTCTCTGTGAGTGCGGAGCCCGACTTGGGACTCGAACTCAGGAATCATGAGATCGTGACCTGAGCCGAAAGCAGGAGTTGATGGCTCCACTGACTGAGCCACCCAGGCTCCCCAGGTTACTTGAGTTTGCCTTCATCTGTAAAACAGAGAATAGAACTTTCTTCGTCAAGAGAAGGAATTACCTGACACATGTGAAATGCCTAGCACCGTGCCTGACGCACAGTGAATGCTAAGTAAACATCTCCTGGTGTCCTTATTTTAATTGTCATCCATGTGACTGGGGTTGCCAACCAGTGGTCCTTGCGTTACCTGCTTTACTTGGAGGGAAGACCGGGTTATGATGAAAACATTGACTTGAATGCAAGTTGTGCGCTGAGATATTTGAAGATGATTGTTTTTGAGTCACATGTATTTGCTACGATTTAGGGATATAAAGATAGAGAAGGAGTCCAAAGCATTTGTAGAGCAGAAAAGAATACTGAGGACCAGAGAGTATAGGTAATTCAGGTCAGGTTTCTAGATTGTACTAAAGATACCTTGAATCCGTCCCCAGGCCAGGAGAGGTACACATTAACTAGGTTCTGAGCCAGGGAGTTTTTGCTCCAAACTTCCAGGTCCTTGTCTCTGAGAGTTAGTGTTTTCAAGGTGGTGTTCTTTTACCACCGTACTCCCTTCCTGGGGTGACGACTGTCATTCAGAGGTTAGCTGGTTGAAGCTCACCACAACATAGTTGTTTTAAAATCAGTGTTAATTTGGGGCGCCTGGGTGGCGCAGTCGGTTAAGCGTCCGACTTCAGCCAGGTCACGATCTCGCGGTCCGTGAGTTCGAGCCCCGCGTCGGGCTCTGGGCTGATGGCTCAGAGCCTGGAGCCTGTTTCCGATTCTGTGTCTCCCTCTCTCTCTGCCCCTCCCCCATTCATGCTCTGTCTCTCTCTGTCCCAAAAATAAATAAACGTTGAAAAAAAAATTAAATAAAATAAAATCAGTGTTAATTTGTACTGAAGAAATCTCGGCTTACTTTTAGAAAGCCATTTTCCTTGGTATTACAAGGTTTTGCAGGGCAGTTGAGTTGAAAAAGTCTGAAGTCTTTGGAGATGAAATATCAAAGTTGTATCCAAGTTACTGTATTTTTCCCCAGGTTGTCGTCTGTTGTTTTCTTCTTTACAACATAGGTTGTAATTATGGTTTAGCTCTCATTTCTGAGCCTTTCTTCAGAGGTTCCATGAATGTTGTAAAAAGAAATAGGCTTGTTTGTCACCTACTCTGATGGAAAACAGTGATCCTTGTTCAGGTGTATGTTTTAAGTTTGTATTTCTATTTAAAACAGAACTTTAAATCACTTTCTGGGAGAGGAATCTCTGTACCAGCGTAGTAAAAGTCTGAGTAAGGTACGGCTTGGGGATGGAACACTGGTTTAGTCATTTGGACTGAGTTAATTTTCCCTGCAGCTTTAAAGAGCAGTTGTGGAAAGTAGGGTTATAGTTGCAGTGTAACAGTTTCTTCTGTTTTGTGTTTTGAACGTTTCATTCATACATTTTGGGGCGTGCCGGTTGCTCAGTCAGTTAAGTGTCCAACTTTGGCTCATGGGCTCAGGTCATGATCTCGTGGTTTGTGAGCTCGAGCCCCGCGTTGGGCTCTGTGCTGACAGCTGGGAGCCTGGAGCCTGCTTCAGATTCTGTGTCTCCATTCTCTCTGTTCCTCCCCCACTCGCTCTCTGTCTGTCTCTCTCTCTTAAAAATAAGCAAACATTAAAAAAATTAAAAAAAATACATCTTATCTAATGTGTTGAGTTTCATAAGAGTTTCCTTTGTTGAATCTTAAAAATGGAATATTTTGAAGTTGATTTAAAAAGCATTCTCCTAAAATGTTTGAGAGAAATCCATATTTTAGAATGACATTAGGATGCCATTTAAATGAGATGTTACAGTAATCCCTAAAACTCCTGTTTTCAAATTAGGCAAATTCTTTACAGATGTGGGTTTTAGTAAAAATTTCATACTAGACATAATTTTTGAAGTTTTTGGATTTTCCCTCCCTCAAAGTAATGAGAGTAAAAATTAAAATGTCCATCTAACCCAGCCTTCCTTTGTCCTAGATAAGGAAAATAGGGGCTGGGGAGATAAAGTGACTTATATTTGTCTTTCGGTACCTAACCGTTGAAAGTACTGCAAGGTAGACTGGAGACCATAGGAGGTCAGACTTCAACCTTGTGTTATTTTAGATGTTTTAAAGCCTTGTTACTGGGTATGGCAGTTGGGAGCAGTGATATGTGTTTATAATTTTAGAACCAGAAGTAACAGTTAAGCTTTTCATAAATTGAAGTGACTGGATAGTTATTATGCATAATTTGAATATCTTTGATTATTACCATAGGATAGGACAGAATTATAACGATAGAGTTATTTTTAAAAAAATAAACATTGAGATAGAACAGGAAATAATACACGTCCCCACCACTGTGATTAATACTTTATATATTAGGCTGTATTTGCGTCAGGTGCAGCTAAAGGCTAATTCTTGCCCTCCCTCCACTAATTCGAAGTTGATTTACGTTTTTCCTGTGATAGTTCATTTGCTTCCTCTGAGAAGCATATGCTAAGCTAGGATTAGATGTGCAAGAGATTCATAGGGGTAAATGCCTGTGAAGGGTAAAGAGGAGAGGAAGGTTAGGTGGCAAAAGCCCCTCAGACTGGATGTAGGTGCGACAGCCCCGAAGGAAAGCAGAAAGCACAGTGATGGATGGTTGGATCCCGGCACCTGAGGCTGGGATCCAGCTTGGAGAAAGCCTCAGCCGCAGCAGATTGCTTGTTGGAGGAGCCCATTGGGCAGGGGTGGCCCTGCTCTAGAGTGTCTGCTGGGTTCAGGCATTGGCCTGGCGCTGGTGTGTATGCTGCAGTGGGTCCCAGAGGTGCCAGGCCAATGGGACTGCCAGCTAATGAAACATCTCTCAGCACTTCTCTCTCGAAGGGAAATCAGAGCGGCCGGCTCTCAAGGCCTTCAGAATTCCCGTGCATGTTTTTGTACTTTAATACATGCTTAGGGATGATAAGCAATATGTTTTGTTACTGTCAAAGTCTTTTTGTAAGTGGAATTATTTTGTGTATTCATTTGCTTTGATGCTTTCCAAACAAGTACATGTCCACTAACAAGGCACCTAAGTTCCTTTTCACCCAATCTTCACTATAGGGTTAGATTTATTAACTTTTTGCAGTGCTATCCTTTTGTGGTTTATGTTGGCATTTTTTAAAAATGTCTTTTTTTTTTTTAATTTTTTTTTCAACGTTTATTATTTATTTTTGGGACAGAGAGAGACAGAGCATGAACGGGGGAGGGGCAGAGAGAGAGGGAGACACAGAATGGGAAACAGGCTCCAGGCTCTGAGCCATCAGCCCAGAGCCTGACGCGGGGCTCGAACTCACGGACCGCGAGATCGTGACCTGGCTGAAGTCGGACGCTTAACCGACTGCGCCACCCAGGCGCCCTAAAAATGTCTTTTTATATGTTTTTTGGCTACTTGAGTTCCTCCCATGGATGTGTCTTTTGCTGTTTTTCTGTAGAGTGTTGGTCTTTTTCTTATTGATTTGTGTGAGTTCTTTATATTTGGTGCTAATCCTTTGTTAGGGTTGCAGGTTGATTGAGTTTCTTTGATTAGGAAGGAATAAAAATAATGTTCCTGATTGGATGTATTTCTGCCGAGAGCCTGGCCTTGGTATATAGTCCCTGGAATTATTATCACCAGGACCCTTGACTTGGAAGATGAATGTCACTGAGACTTGACGCATCTTCGTTTGTTTTGTTTCAGTGTTAGATCATTTTGGTGTGCTAACTTATCAACTGCTCGACCCAAATTACAGTGCCAGGTGATCTGAAAGCTTCTGATTTAATTTCTGTCCAACATGTGGTTATGTTAGCATGTTAGAGGTTAAAGTTATGGCTTTAGTTCCTATAACAGAAATTGAGTTTCTTACAAATGGGTATGGTGCTACAGTTATCTGTCTAATGGATTTGCCACTAATTAAAAGGGAATGGGTGAGTGTATGGATGGGGAGGTAAAACTTGTCATCACTAACAGAAAACCTCCAAAGGAATGATCTGTCAGTGCCAGGTGAAGACAGTGCTTACTGTGTGTCAGTTTGGTTTGAACACTTAGTATTTATTGTTTTAATGTTTATTTTTTTTTAATGTTTATTTATTTTTGAGAGACAGAGCGTGAGCAGGGAAGGGGCAGAGAGGGAGACACAGAATCTGAAGCAGGCTCTAGGCTCTGAGCTGTCAGCACAGAGCCCAACACGGGGCTTGAACCCACGAACCGTGAAATCATGACCCGAGCCGAAGTCAGATGCTCAACCAACTGAGCCACTCAGTTGCCCTGAACGCTTAGTATTTATTAAATAATTTTAAATTTTTTTTTTCAACGTTTATTTATTTTTTGGGGGACAGAGAGAGACAGAGCATGAACGGGGGAGGGGCAGAGAGAGAGGGAGACACAGAATCAGAAACAGGGTCCAGGCTCTGAGCCATCAGCCCAGAGCCCGACGCGGGGCTCGAACTCACGGACCGCGAGATCGTGACCTGGCTGAAGTCGGGCGCTTAACCGACTGCGCCACCCAGGCGCCCCTTATTAAATAATTTTAAATTTGACAGTCACAGCAATCACATAAGGTAACGTTATTATTCCCATTTTCCAGATGAGGAAACAGAGGCTTTTTGTTCTGGTTCAACCTAATAACTTGCCCAAGGTAGTGCATTCATTCTAAGATGCCCTTAGTTGTAAGATGCACCATTACTTATTTATTTTTCTTTTTTGTTTTGGTGTTTTGTTTATTTATTTATTTACATCCGAGTTAGTTAGCATATTGTGCAATAATGATTTCAGGAGTAGATTCCAGTGATTCATCCCCTATTATAACACCCAGGGCTCATCCCTACAAGTGTCTTCCTCAATGCCCCTTACCCATTTAGCCCATCCCCCTTCCACAACCCCTCCAGTAACCCTCTGTTCTCTGTCTTTAAGAGTCTCTTATGTTTTGTCCCCCTCCTTGTTTCTGTATTATTTTTGCTTCCCTTCCCTTATGTTCATCTGTTTTGCATCTCAAAGACTTCATATGAGTGAAGTCATATGGTATTTGTCTTTCTCTAATTTCACTTAGCGTAATACCTTCCAGTTCCATCCATGTAGTTGCAGATGGCAAGATTTCCTTCTTTATGATTGCCGAGTAATACTCCCTTGTATATATATACCACATCTTCTTTATCCATTCACGCATCGATGGACATTTGGGCTCTTTCCAGACTTTGGCTATTGTCGATAGGGCTGCTATAAACATGGGGGTGCGTGTGCCCCTTCGAAACAGCACAGCTGTATGCCTTGGATAAATACCTAGTAGTGCAACTGCTGGGCTGTAGGGTAGTTCTGTTCTTAATGCAACATCATTTTGTATATCACTAAGAAAGGAAAAACTCCAAGATACCATTCATTGTTAAGTGGGAGTCAGATTTCAACCTACTGTATTTCAGGGAGAGTCAGCCAGAAATCCTTTTTAAGAAAAACACTTAGGGGCATCTGAGTGGCTCAGTCGGTTAAATGTCTTACTCTTGACCTCAGCTCAGGTCATGATCTCAGGGTGCTCAGTTCAGGCCCTACATTGGGTTCCGCATTGGGCTCCGTGCTTAAAATACTTAAAAACAAACATTTAAAGATAGAAGTAGTGCTTTATTGGATCAGTTGGTTGGTTGTTTCCATGTGCTCCCAGGTGTTCTGGAGCTTTATGTTTATGGTTGCCAGAATGTGCTTTGTGCCCAATTATATTCCTCTTCTTCCTGGCAGTGAAAACACAGATTGGTTTGGCTGATTGGCGCAGATTGGAGTGAGTTGCTTTTCTACTGCATGTATGTTGAAATAGTCTTCAGAGCTTAGAATACAATTACAGGGGTTTTTGGAGGGGAGTGATTTCTTAAGATTATATGAATTAAGGTTATAATGGATAATGTTAGTTTAGCCACGCTTCAGTTTAACAGATATGAGAGTAACATTTAAATATCAACTATCCCGTCTCCACCCCCAGTCCCACCCAATATATTTTTTTACAGGTTCACATTGAACTTGAGCTGTGGAGTAAATTTGAGAACCATGTCTTGAATAAGGTGTGAAATGATAAGTTAAAATATCTGAGATATTTTTAAAAAACCCTTGATTTCACCCGTACCAACTATCTGGTTAGTGTTGTTCAACAACTAATCCCTTCCTTGTGTATTATTACTGTCCTCCTTCCCCTATGCAAAAACAAACGAACAAAAAACCCTAAACCAAACTAACCCTGTCCCACCTCCATCCAAGGTATATATTTCTTGGTGTTACTAGTTTTGTTCTGTTTTTCAGAGACCAGAGTATAAAGAAAATTGCAAGCCTTTTCCTGATTGACTCAAATGTGAGCTGTGCCATGTTTGATTTTATCATAGTGTAATTTAATTAAGGACTAGTTTTTGTCTGCCTAGAACCTCAAGGCTTCTTTTGTACTTAAACTGAGGGCACTTAGGTGAGTCTTTGCTCCTAAAGTTGAACTGTGCTATTCTTCAGTTTCATCTAGTGGCCAGGAAAGACTGCTTGATGGCCTGTGTCTGAAAAGGTAAATTAAAATTTTGGGGTTACCTAAACATTAACGTTGACCTGAACTAAGGGTACTTCTGTGCTGTGTTACGCACACACACATGCACCCCTCTCACGGAAGGTTACGTGCCTTTACCTCTGCTGGCGTGGGGCTCGTTCTGCTCTCAGAATTAGCGCGGACGCAGAAGGTAGGGATAGCAGAGTAGAGGGAGTAGTTAGTGTGGGCTTAATACTGTAGAGTTTTCTGGGAGCTTCTGCTTTCATAGAGGGCAGCGGCATAGTTCTTTGAGCCACCAGTTCAGGTTTAAATACTTTAAGGCTCGGGGTCCTTGGGTGGCTCAGTCCTTTGAGTGTCCGACTCTTGATTTTAGATCGGGTCGTCATCTCAGGATTCGTTGGATTGAGCTCTGTGTCAGGCTCTGCACAGGGTGTGGAGCCTTCTTGGGATTCTTTCTCTCTCTCTCTCTCTCTCTCTCTCTCTCTCTCTCTCTCTGCCCCTCTCCCGCTCATGTTCTCTCTCTCAAAATAAATAAATAAATAAACTTAAAAAAATTTTTTTAAGTCTCCTCTTCTGCTAACTTGTCACAGCTGGATGTGGTTCTGAGTTTAGTACGAACATGTTCTTGGTGTGGCTGATGTTCCTTGAATAGGCATTTTGTAATGCACATTTAATAACTAAGCAGCAGGCTCAGTCATTTAAGAAATGGAAATCCAAGGAAAAATGAATTTTTAGATTACACGTAGAAGCTGATTTTCCCTATTTTTTGTGCTCTCGTTATAATGAATTTATGTAAATTAGAGGTGCACATCTTGCTTAAATACATTAATTTTTTTTGTTTGTTTTAAGTTTTATTTGTTTAATCTCCACACCCAACATGGGGCTTGAACTCATGACCCTGAGATCAAGAGTCATATACTCTTCCAACTGAGCCAGCCAGGCACCTCGCAATTTTTTTTATCAAGGTGAGATTCCCATAACATATACAATTAACCATTTTATCTTATTATTTTTTAATGTTTATTTTTGAGGGAGAGAGAGTGCCAGCAGAAGAGGGGTAGAGAGAGAGAGAGACAGAGCCTGATGCAGAGCTAAATTCAAGAACTGTGAGATCATGACCTGAGCCAAAGTTGGACACTTAACTAACTGAGCCACCCAGGCACCCCTAAAATTAACTGTTTTAAAGCGAACAATTTATTGGCATTTAGTACATTCACGTTGTTGTGCAACCACCACCCCGTCTAGTTCCAAAACACCCCTAAGAGGAAATGTCATCCCCGTTAGGGAGTTACTTCTCATTCCCCACTGTCCCCAGTCCCTCATACATTGCTGGCAGGATACAGAGGGTCACCTAATCCTTCCTGTGGTGGAGAGTGGGGGGATTAAAGGAACCAGAAAGTTTTAGGTGAAATGCTCCTTTGAGCAGAGCTTTAAAAAATAGTTTTTTTAGGGGCGCCTGGGTGGCTCAGTCAGTTAAGCATCTGACTCTTGATCTCTGCTCAGGTCATGATCTCACAGTTCATGAGTTTGAGCTCCACACTGTTAGTATGGAGCTTGCTTGAGATTCTCTCTCTCTCTCTTTCTCTGTCCTTCTTGTGTGCGCTCGCTCTCTCTCACTCAGAATAAAAAAAAAAAAAAAAAAAAAGGTTTTTTCAGGGGTGCCTGGCTGGCTTAGTTGGTAGAGCATGTGCTTGATCTTGGGGTCATGAGTTTGAGTCCCACATTGGGCATACAGCCTACTTAAAAAAAGAAAGGTTTAGGGGCGCCTGGGTGGCGCAGTCGGTTGAGCGTCCGACTTCAGCCAGGTCACGATCTCGCGGTCCGTGAGTTCGAGCCCTGCGTCGGGCTCTGGGCTGATGGCTCAGAGCGTGGAGCCTGTTTCCGATTCTGTGTCTCCCTCTCTCTCTGCCCCTCGCCCGTTCATGCTCTGTCTCTCTCTGTCCCAAAAATAAAATAAACGTTGGAAAAAAAAAAAAAAAAGAAAGGTTTTCAGTGTTTATAATTTTATGGTGTTTATTAATTTAAAAATTAATAATATATGTAAGCTATAAATATTAAATTATTTTGAAAATTCTAATCTTAAAAATTTCAGTATAGATTTTCTTTTTGTCTTGAGCTGCCCAATAATGGAGCCACTACTATATGAAAATATTTAAATTTAAATTTATTAAATTTAGATAAGGGACTCCTGGATGGCTCAGTTGATAGATCACGTGACTCTTGATTTTGGGGTCATGAATTCAAGCCCCACGTTAGGCACAGAGATTACTTAAAAAAAACAAACAACCTAAATAAAATAAAAAATTCTGTTCTGTCACACTAGCCACAATTCAAGTGCTCTATAGCACTGTGTACTTACTGGCTGCCATATTGGATAGTGCAGAACAGAACATTTCTGTTACTCCAGGAAATTCTATGGGACAGCATTGATCTAGAGATTCTGATGAAATGAAATTTTTGTTTTTAATTTTTATAATTGGATCAGAAATTTTGCCTCTTTATCAAGGTGCATAGTGAGATGGGATGGCTGTGTACTCAGTTCTTTTAGCTGGGTATCTGTTGTTGTTTTAAAGTTTATTTATTTATTTTGAGAGAGAGGGAGAGAGGATCTCAAGCAGGCTCCGCACCGTCAGCGCAAACTCGAATCCATGAACTGGCAAGATCATGTCGGGAACCAAAATGAAGAGTCGGTTGGTTAAGCGACTAAGCCACCCAGGTGGCCCTGGGTAGTTGTTTAATGTTACTGTTAAGGCGTTCATGATGAGGTTCCTTGAGAACACAAGTGGAAATGGAAAGCTTAGGAGAGCTTTATTTTTTGAGGTGATTATTTGGTACCTAATTAAACCAGAAAGATGATTAAGATGTATGGCTATATTGAAGATAAATATAGGACTTAAAAAACCAACAGTATTGAGGGCTCAACCTTGTCTTGAAAGATTAGGTTCCTAAAAACAGCCTTATTGAGGCATAATTGACATAAAATTAACGATGTATTTAAAGTGTACAGCCCCGTATATATATACGGGGCGCCTGGGTGGCGCAGTCGGTTAAGTGTCCGACTTCAACCAGGTCATGATCTCACGGTCCGTGAGTTCGAGCCCCGCGTCGGGCTCTGGGCTGATGGCTCGGAGCCTGGAGCCTGTTTCCGATTCTGTGTCTCCCTCTCTCTCTGCCCCTCGCCCGTTCATGCTCTGTCTCTCTCTGTCCCAAAAATAAATAAACGTTGAAAAAAAAAATTTAAAGTGTACAGCCCCGTGTATGATAGGCTAATTGAAGTCCCCCTGCTTACTGAATCTGTTTGTCTTTTTTTTGTTTCATTTTGGATAGTTTCTATTGCTATGTCTTTATTTTTTTAATGCTTATTTATTTGAGAGAGGAAGAGAGTGCACTCAAGCAGGGGAGGAGCAGAGAGAGAGGGAGAGAGAATCCTAAGCAGGCTCCTTGCTGTCAGCACGGAGTCTGTCTCTGGGCTTGAACTAATGAACCACGAGATCACGACCTGAGCTGAAATCTAGAGTCAGACACTCAACCAACTGAGCTACTCAGGTGTCCCTGTGCTGTGTCTTTAAGTTCTCTATTCATTTACAGTGTATGATCTGCCCTTAATCCCATCCAGAATTTTTCATCTCAGACATTATAGGTTTCATACCTTAGAAGTTTGATTTGGGTCTTTAAAAAATATATATATAGTTCATGTTTCTGCTTAACATAGTCTTTCCTCTAATATCTTACACACGTTGAAATACAGTTGTAATTGTTCTAATGCTTTTGTCTCTGAATTCTGTCATCTGCGTCATTTCTGGGTTGGTTTTGATTGATTGATTTTCTCCTCATTATGGGTTGCCTTTTCCTGCTTCTTTGCTTGTCTGGTAGTTTTTAATTTGGATGCCAGACATTATGAATTTTACTTTGATGGATGCTGGATATTTTTGTATTCCTATAAATATTCTTGAGCATTTTTTCTGGGACATGGTTAAGTTCCTTAGAAATAGTTTGTTCATTTCAGATCTTCAGGCTTTGGTAGGCAGCATCGGAGCGGCATTTCATCCAGGGCTAATTATTTGCCCCCACGGAGTCAAAACTCTTGTGCGTGCTCCACTGACGGTCCGTGAATTCCGAGGTTTTCTACTCTGGCTGTTGGGAGCCCGCACTGTTCTTGGCCCTGTGTGAGCTTCGTGGATTGTTCCCTTTTATCGTTTTGGGTGGTTCTTCATCCACAGGCTTCAAGAATTTTCTTCCGATATGTAGTAACGTGCTGTCAGTGCCGTGCCCACTACCCGCGGGGCCCTCTGCAGACCTCGGGCAGGCGCAGCAGTTGTGCACAGCCTTCTCGCTTCTCTGACATTCTTCCCGCCGCCCCCCCCCAACCCGAACTCAGGCCTGCCTTGGCTTCCCTGACCCCAGCCTGTCCCCTCAACTCAGAGAGACTGCCTGACTTGTCCTGAGTTCCCTCTCCCTAAGCTGTCAGCTGGAAAGTCTTTGGTTGTAGGACTTACTGCTTTGTGCTCTCTCAGGGTTCACTGTACTATGTGGCTTGGTGTCCAGTGCCTTGAAAACTTGCTTCATGTAGTGGTCCGGTTTTCAGTTGTTCGAGACAACAGGGTAAATCTGGTTCATGTCACTCTACTTTTGACAAAAGGCTAGATTTTTTTTTTTTAATTTTTCTTTTTTTCAACGTTTATTTATTTTTTAAAAAAATTTGTTTTTTTCAACGTTTATTTATTTTTGGAACAGAGAGAGACAGAGCATGAACGGGGGAGGGGCAGAGAGAGAGGGAGACACAGAATCAGAAACAGGCTCCAGGCTCCGAGCCATCAGCCCAGAGCCTGACGCGGGGCTCGAACTCACGGACCGCGAGATCGTGACCTGGCTGAAGTCGGACGCTTAACCGACTGCGCCACCCAGGCGCCCCAAGGCTAGATTTTTTTAAAAGGTGTAAGCAGAGGGGCACCTGGCTTGCTCAGTTGGTAGAGCACGTACGTGATTCTTGACCTCAATCATGAGTTTGAGTCCCACGTTCGATGTAGAGCTTACTAAAAAAGATATATATATATAAATGGTAACCAGATGAATTGGTTATATTCCCCCTCCCCCCCTTTTTTTTTTTAATTTTTTTTTTCCAACGTTTATTTATTTTTGGGACAGAGAGAGACAGAGCATGAACGGGGGAGGGGCAGAGAGAGAGGGAGACACAGAATCGGAAACAGGGTCCAGGCTCTGAGCCATCCACCCAGAGCCCGACGCGGGGCTCGAACTCAGGGACCGCGAGATCGTGACCTGGCTGAAGTCGGACGCTTAACCAACTGTGCCACCCAGGCGCCCCCCCTCCCCTTTTTTTAAAGTTTGTTTATTTAATCTCTACACCCAGTGAGGGGCTCGAACTCATGACCCCGGAGATCAAGAGTCACACGTTCTTCCAACCCAGTGAGCCAGTGCCCCGGTTATATCCCCTTTTTGTTAGAAAACATTAATACTTGTTTTATATGTTTTGCCCCTAACCTATTTGGTTTCTTCTTGATGTTGTTACGGCTTTTAAACTTTTGAATTTGGGATTTATGTTCATGGAAACATCAAGTAATGGTAATGAATAATAATAATGTAATAATAAAGAATAATGATGCTTTTAGAAACCATAATACCAAACTGTGTTTTTATAAAGCCACTATTCATTTCAGTATTCGTGATAAAGTGCTTCATCTGGTCTGCCTGTTCATTGACACTTGATGATTCTAGCCCACAATTTTCCAAAGGCAGATAATTTTTTTGAATTCACTCTTCTTTAAAAAATAAATTCTTTAGGGGGCGCCTGGGTGGCTCAGTCGGTTGAGCATCCCACTTCAGCTCAGGTCATGGTCTCACAGTTTGTGGGTTTGAGCCCCGCGTCGGGCTCTGTGCTGACAGCTTGGAGCCTGGAGCCTGCTTCGGATTCTGTGTCTCCCTCTCTCTCTTTCTCCCTTGCTCATGTTCTCTCAAGAATAAATAAATGTTAAAAAGAGTGAATTATTTAAAACTTAGTACTTGTAGTATTTCTGAGAGAAGTATAATTGAGGAACTATCTCATTCTTGGACTGTCTTGGACCCAACTGCATCTTGCTGGAATGTAGTAAAAAGAATATTTGTGTGTGTTCCTTTTGAAACACAGAATTCCTATTGTCTTCTAGTCATTTTCAGCTAAATGTCTTTTAGATTTTTGAACATCTGGTGCATTTGTATGCCATATATTGATACTATGCTAAATTAGAGTTTTATGGATCAACGCGCGAACTGTCATTTGGAGTAGTTGCTTGGTGTTCTGCTTGCTTGGCAACAGGTCAGTTGCCATGGCGCCGCCATTTTTTACAGCGTTGTTAATGCAGCGAGGAGTTGGGGGGCAGGGGTGCGGGCCCCTCACCCTGTTAAAGTAGGGTATGAACTGGGATCGCCGAACTTTTATTTAGTTTCGCGTATTAAGTTTCTGGGTAACGTTTTAAGAGTTTTATTGCTATAAAAAAGGTTTTAAAGCCCCACTTTCTGCCTTACTAAGAACAAGTAGCGAAAGCAGAGGGCAAGTGTTGATGCCAGTGATTTGAAGCGTGGGTCCCACAAACTTTGATGCAGTTGAGACAAGCTAATAATCGTGAGGCGTTCTAGAAGCAGGCGGCTTTTACCTCAGACGTGCTCATTGGTTGACTGTGTTGAATTGTGAAGGAAACAAACCAAGAACATGTATCAAAATGGAATTACACTGTGGAAAAGTAAGAGGAGGTACGATTAGGTGTTTTAGTTTTAGCTTTTTAGGAGCATAATTACGACCCTTTGGACACGTCTGTTACCTTGTTTTTCACACATTCCACTTTCGTACTTGCTTTTAGGGACTCGTGGGAGAAAGTGATGGACTGCTACACTTTTGCTGGTCTGAGAACACTGAAGTTTTCTCTCAGAGAATATTACACATAATTTTCCTAAATATTAGTAACTTTGCTTTTTTTGCTAATGAAAAACTTAAACATGAAAAAAAAAGTATTAATGAATCCTGTATGTTCAGCAAACAGATTTAATAATTGTAAGGTTTTTGCCATATTAAAAGCATTTTTTTAATGTTCATTTATTTTTGAGAGAGAGAGAGAGAGAGAGTGTGAGCGGGGGGTTGGGCAGAGAGAGAGGGAGACACAGAATCCAGAACAGGCTCCAGGCTCTGAGCTGTCAGCACAGAGCCCGACGCGGGGCTCGAACACATGAACTGTGAGATCGTGATCTGAGCCAAAGTCGGACGCTTAACTGACTGAACCACCCAGGAGCCCCTTTCCTGTTTTGTTAATCAAAAAGTTTTTATGGCTGAAGTTGAATAAATTTGCTTTTAAGTGGTATTTGCATATTATAGAATATGAAGTTGTATATTAGACTTAATTATTTATTGACTGTCTACTATTTTTCACGGTCACAAAATGCCTGGTCTGCTATGATAAAGCCATGTGATAGAGGCACATCTGTGCTCTGCAAGCCTTTGGTCGGTGGGACGAGGTGATGTGGTTGAAACGGGGTGTGGAATGAGAGGCTCTCCCGACCCTTAAGCTAGGTCTGGAAGGGCAGATGCAGGGACGAGGGAGCCACATACTTAACGTGGAGTCCTGTGGGCAGAGAGGGCTTTTGCGGGGAGTCATGAGTAATTTGATACAGATGAAACTCGCAGACGTAATTGGGAAAGTGGCGGACGGTGAGACTGGACAGGTAGGTGTATGCCAAATCACAAGGGCCTGTGTGCCAAGCTAAGGAATTTATTTCATTTTACAATAATAGGTTTATTAAGATGTAATTCACATACCATAAAATTCACTCTTTTAAGCTACAGCTTGGTTTTAGTATATTCAGAGTTTTGCAACCGGTACCACTATCTTTTAAAAAAATTTTTTTTTAAAACATTTATTCATTTTTGAGAGACAGAGAGAGACAGAGCATGAGTGGGGGAGGGTCAGAGAGAGGGGGAGTCACAGATTCCAAAGCAGGCTCCAGGCTCCGAGCTGTCAGCACAGAGCCCGACGTGGGGCCCGAACTCACGAACCACGAGATCATGACCTGAGCCGAAGTTGGATGCTTAACCGACTGAGCCACCCAGGCGCCCCCCATTACCACTATCTTAATTTCATTTTCATTATCCCAAAAGAAACCCCGTACTTAGTATCAGTCATTCCCTATTTGGAATTTATTTTAAATGTTGTTTAAATAATTTTTTTTTAATGTTTATTTTTGAAAGAGAGAGAGGGAGAGAGAGACAGAGCGTGAGCAGGGAGGGGCAGAGAGAGAGACACACACACACAGAATCAGAAGCAGGCTCCAGGCTCTGAGCTGTCAGCACAGAGCCCGACGCGGGGCTCCAACTCACAAACCGTGAGATCGATCATGACCTGAAATGAAGTCGGACACTTCATCGACTGAGCCACCCAGGCGCCCCTATTTTAAATGTTGTTTAGATAATTGTCAAAAATCATTAAAGACTGATGTCTCTTTGATATGTATAAAATATACTTTCCTTAACGTTTGTATTGTGGAAGCAGAAATGCAATATTTTTGTGAAATAATGCATGTTGTATTGACCATGAATTTTATTTATTTATTTATTTATTTATTTATTTATTTATTTATTTATGTTTTTAAAGTTTATTTTGAGAGAGAAAGAGCGCACAGTGGGGTAGGGGCGGAGAGAGAAAGAGGGAGAGGGAGAGAGGGAGAATCCCAAGCTATGGGGGGCTTGAATTTACGAGCTGCAGGATTATGACCTGAGCTGAAGTCAGACACTTAACCGACTGAGCCACCCAGGTGCCCCATCATTCAGAAACTTTTAAATGAGCATCTGTTATTTTTCTAGACACTCATCTAGGCACTGTGAACAAACTTGACATCTCAGCCCTCATGGAACTAAGTTGTAGTGAGGGAAGGAAATGAGGACGGATTTGAAAGCTCTTAGGCTGTTAGAATAGACGGATTTTTATGGTAGATTAGATGTAGGGAACAAGGAGACCACAATAACTTCTGGACTTCTGGCTTGGGTGACTTGATGATTGATGGTGCCATTCACTAAAATGGGGTTTGGACATTGAGATCCCTGCACATAATTTAGGCAACACTGGGGCGCCCGGGTGGCTCAGTCGGTTAAGCGTCCGACTTCGGGCTCAGGTCGTGATCTTGCAGTTTGTGAGTTTGAGCCCTGCGTCCGGCTCTGTGCTGACAGCTCAGAGCCTGGAGCCTCCTCCTTCACAGAGGAAGATTCTGTGTCTTCCTCTCTCTGCCCTTCCCCCCCCCCCCCCCGTCAAAAATAAAATAAACATTAAAAAAATTAAATAATTCAGGCAACATTTATTGAGAATTGTTATGGACTCTTTTCCTGTCTCTCCCCTAAGTTAGGTCCACCTTGTGTCTTCCCCTGTGTGTACCTTGTGACTTCCCTCCATTATAGACCGTCTCTGTCTTTATTAGCTGTCATTTCTTCTCCGCTGCTCATTGAAGATGGGAATCGCCTATACCATTTTTGTGTCCCTCCTACAGACCATCTATACTGGTTTACAGAACATAATTCTCATTGCCTCCCCTGCTGCTGGCCTCCCATAAGCTGCCATCATCTGTAACTCGAATCCCTGCCGTAGCCTTCTAGTAAGTCTCCTGCTTCTAGATACTAAAATGTCAGTCAGTATGTTTCTCTGCCATTTAAAACCTCACAGTGGTCCACGTTTCAGGTGGCCTTCTGGGACCTACTCAGTCTGGTCTGGCACCACTACTATGACTTTCTCTCTTTTGCTTCTCTCCAGTCTTTGCTCACATGTTACCATCTCCGTGAGGCCTGTCTTGATCTACCTGCCTCCCTCTTCATAAGTGTGTTATCTCTAAAATATGACTTACAGGGGCGCCTGGGTGGCGCAGTCGGTTAAGCGTCCGACTTCAGCCAGGTCACGATCTCGCGGTCCGGGAGTTCGAGCCCCGCGTCGGGCTCTGGGCTGATGGCTCGGAGCCTGGAGCCTGTTTCCGATTCTGTGTCTCCCTCTCTCTCTGCCCCTCCCCCATTCATGCTCTGTCTCTCTCTGTCCCAAAAATAAATAAAAACGTTGAAAAAAAATAAATAAAATATGACTTACAGACAATCTAGTACATATTGTATGATTACAACTCTGTGACAGTTCTAGAAAAGGCAAAACTGTGGAGACAGTAAAAAGATCACTGGTTACCATAGAGTAGGAGGAGAGAAGATTAAGCAGAGCACAGGACTTTTAGGACAGTGAATCCACACTGTATGATACCGTAATGATGGGTACATTTCATTATACATTTCTCTAAACCCATAGAACGTACACCAAAAGTGGACGTGAAGGTAAAATGTGAACTTTGTGTGATTATGGTGTGTCACTGTAGGTTCATCCGTGGTAACCGGTATAACACTGGCGGGGGATGCTGATAATGGGGAAGGCTGTGCATGTGTGGGAGCAGGTGTATGTGGGACTCTGTACTTTGCTCCCAAATCTGTGGTAAACCTAAAACTGCTCTAAAAAAAAGTAAAGTCTTTAAGTATAAAAATAGCAGCAACAAAAACCTAATCACAAAGGTCACCATTAAATAAAATATTTATTCTTTAGTATAATTAAATCTCCACTAAACTATTTGAAACAGTTGGTTTGGGGGCGCCTGGGTGGCGCAGTCGGTTAAGTGTCTGACTTCAACCAGGTCACGATCTCACGGTCCGTGAGTTCGAGCCCCGCGTCGGGCTCTGGGCTGACGGCTCAGAGCCTGGAGCCTGTTTCCGATTCTGTGTCTCCCTCTCTCTCTGCCCCTCGCCCGTTCATGCTCTGTCTCTCTCTGTCCCAAAAATAAATAAACGTTGAAAAAAAATAAAGTCTTCTCTTCCCCTCCTTTAAAAAAAAAAAAAAAAAAAAAAAAAAAGAAACAGTTGGTTTGTTTGAATCAGGATTCAGACATGAGCCACATGTTGCAGTTTTAAAAAATAGCTTTTTTGAGGCACAACTGACATTCAGTAAACTCATATTTAGAGTGTTTTTTAAAATGTTTATTTATAGGGGCGCCTGGGTGGCGCAGTCGGTTAGGCGTCCGACTTCAGCCAGGTCACGATCTCGCGGTCCGTGAGTTCGAGCCCCGCATCAGGCTCTGGGCTGATGGCTCAGAGCCTGGAGCCTGTTTCCGATTCTGTGTCTCTCTCTCTCTCTGCCCCTCCCCCGTTCATGCTCTCTCTCTCTCTGTCCTAAAAATAAATAAACGTTGGAAAAAAAAAAAAATTTATAAAATGTTTATTTATTTTGAGAGAGAGCACTCGCATGCATGAGTGGGGTAGAGGCAGAGAGAGAGAGAGAGAGAGAGAGAGAGAGAGAGAGAATGAGAATCCCACGCAGGCTCCCTGCTCAGTGCGGAGCCCGATGCAGGGCCCCATCTCATGGCTGTGAGATCGTGACCTGAGCTGAAATCAAGAGTCAGATGTTAGCCAACTGAGTTACCTGGGAGCCCTGATTAGTTTGGCATATGCGTACACCTGTGAAATCACACTGAAGATACGGATTATATCTATCATTTCCAAAAGTTTCCTCAGGCCCCTTTGTAATCCCTCTTACCTGCCCCTCCTTCAGGCAACCACTGATCTTCCTCTTCACTGGAGATCAGCTTGCATTTTCTGGAGTTTTAAAGAAGTGGAATCTGAAGTTCCATTTTGTCTGACTTCTTTCATTCAGCATAATTCATTTTTGGAACAGAGAGAGACAGAGCATGAACGGGGGAGGGGCAGAGAGAGAGGGAGACACAGAATCGGAAACAGGCTCCAGGCTCCGAGCCATCAGCCCAGAGCCTGACGCGGGGCTCGAACTCATGGACCGCGAGATCGTGACCTGAGCTGAAGTCGGACGCTTAACTAACCGACTGCGCCACCCAGGCGCCCCTGTTCTCAGTATTTAAAAGTTTCTTGCAGTTTGCCTCCCTCCCTCTCTGTTTGTAACTTCTTTTTTTCCCCTCCCCCACCCCATGGTCTCCTATCAAGTTTCTCAAGATCCACATATGAGTGAAAACATACGATATCTGTCTTTATCTGACTGACTTCACTCAGCGTAATAATACCTTCTAGTTCCGTCCACGTTGCTGCAAATGGCATGACTTCATTCTTTCTCATTGCCAAGTAGTATTCCATTGTATATATAAACCACATCTTCTTTATCCATTCATCAGTTGGTGGACATTTAGGCTCTTTCCATAATTAGGATATTGTTGAAAGTGCTGCTATAAATGTTGGGGTACACGTGCCCCTATGCATCAGCACTGCTGTATCCCTTGGGTAAATTCCTAGTAGTGCTATTGCTGGGTCGTAGGGTAGTTCTATTTTTAATTTTTTGAGGAACCTCCACACTGTTTTCCAGAGTGGCTGCACCAGTTTGCATTCCCACCAACAGTGCAAGAGGGTTCCCGTTTCTCTAAATCCTTGCCAGCATCTGTTGTTGCGTGAATTAATTTTGGCCATCCTGACCTGTGTGAGATGTTATCTCAGTGTGGCTTTGATTTGTATTTCCCTGATGATGAGTGATGTTTTTTCATGTGTCTGTTGGTCATCTGGATGTCTCCTTTGGAAATGTGTCTATTCATGTCTTCTGCCCATTTCTTCACTGGATTCTTTGTTTTTTGGGGGTTGAGTTTGATAAGATCTTTATAGATTTTGAATACTAACCCTTTATCCGTTATGTCATTTACAGATGTCTTTGCCCGTTCAGTTGGCTTCCTGTTGATTTTGTTGATTGTTTCCTTTGCAGTGCAGAAGCTTTTTATCTTGATGAGGTCCCAATCGTTCATTTTTGCTTTTAATTCCCTTGCCTTTGGAGATGTGTCGAGCAAGAAATTGCTGCGGCTGAGGTCAAAGAGGTTGTTGCCTGCTTTCTCCTCTAGGGTTTTGATGCTTTCCTGTCTCACATTTAGGTCTTTCATCCATTTTGAGTTTATTTTTGTGTATGGTGTAAGAAAGTGGTCTAGTTTCATTCTTCCACATGTTGCCATCCAGTTCTCTCAGCACCATTTGCTAAAGAGACTGTCTTTTTTCCATTTGATGCCCTTTCCTGCTTTGTCAAAGATTAGTTGGTCTCCACTCACCTCTTGATGAACGTTGGGGTTATTTCTGTTGTTTGGCTATGACAGGACTCTTGTGAATATTCAGGTACAAGTCTGTGTGTGAACAATATATTTCTTTTTCTCTTGGGTAATATGCTCAGGAATGGAATCATATAGTAGTTGTATATGTAATTTTTTAAGAAACTGCAAACTTTTTCAAGTGGTTTTACAATTTTACATGTCCACCAACAGTGTATAAGAGTTGCAGTTGCTCGGGACGCCCCGGGGGCTCAGGCGGTTAAGCGTCTGACTTTGGCTTAGGTCATGATATCATGGTTCGTGAGTTCAAGCCCTGCATCGGGTCTGTGCTGACAGTGCAGAGCCTGCTTGGGATTGTCTCTCCCTCCCTCTCTCCTTCCCTATGTCTCTCTCTCTCTCTCTCTCTCTCTCTCTCTCTCTCTCTCTGCTCCTACCCCACTTGCGTGCTCTTTCTCAAAAGTAAATAAGTAAACTTAAAAAAAAACTAAAAATCATATATATATATATGTATATATATACACACACAGTATATAAAAAGAATTTCAGTTGCTCTGCAACCTTCCTAACAGTTGGTATGGTCAGTCTTTTTTTAATTTGACATTCTAATATGTGTGTAGTGGTATTTTGTTTTTACTTCTGTTTCTCAAGTGACAAGCGATACTGAGTTTTGGTTTTTTATCTGCTTATTTGCCATCCCCTTATCTTCTTTGGTAAAATACTATTCAGCCCCGTGGCCTGGAAACTCTTCAGAGCAGTAAGTTGAGACTGTTGGAGCATTCATCTCTCTTGTTTCCCACCCTCAAGGATCACCTGATCATCAGGTTCTTCATCACCTGACGGCCATTGTCTGGAAGACCATTGTTTCATGTATATATATATATATTTTTTTAATTTATTTTTTTAATGTTTATTATTTATTTTGAGAGAGAGCAGAAGGGGCAGAGAGAGAGAATCCCAAGCTGGCTCTGTGCCATTAGCACAGAGGCAGATGCGGGGCTCGATCTCATGAACCGTGAGATCATGACCTGAGCTGAAATCAAGAGTTGGACGCTCACCTGACTGAACCACCCTGGTGCCCTTGTTTGTTCTTTAGGACGTTTCAAGGAGGAGGGTCGATCTGGTCTCTGTTACTCCATCTTGGCCTAAAGCATGCACGCTGAGTTTTAATGTATAGATTTCTCCCCTTTTTTTTTTTGTTTTTTTTTTTGTTTTTTCTTTGTAATTAAGTTGTGGAAAACCATTGGATTGTCTGGTGGAAAGAGTCCCTCATTCTGGATTTGCTGATTGCATCCCCTGGCTGTTTTTATCATGTTCCTTTGTCCTCTGTATTTTCTGTAAACTGGTAGTTAGATTTAGATGATTGATTTTTTTTTATTAAAATTACTTTTGTCAGGAATAATTTCATAGGAGCTGTTTTGATCATCCTATATTTTTTTAATGTTTATTTTTGAGAGAGAGCATGCATGCTCATGGTGGGAGGGGCAGAGAGAGAGAGGGAGACAGGATCCCAAGCAGGCTCTGCGCTGACAGTAGAGAGCCTGATGCGGACTCTAACTCACCAACTGTGAGATCGTGACCTGAGCTGAAATTGGGCATGTAACCGGCTGAGCCACCTACGCGCCCTGACCATCCTAGTTAAAATGGAAACTTCCACTGTACTCCAGGCCTCTTCATCCTGCTCTCCTCTTTCTTATTTTCGTAACACCTTCTAACATGCTATAAATGTACATATTTGTTTAATGTCTATTCTAAAATACAAACTCCACGAAGGCACAGGTTTTTGTTTTGTAACTCCCTTGCTTTGTATCCAGACCGCTATATCCCCAGAGTGTAGAACATTGTTTAGCACATAGTCGGTACAAAATAAAATCTCTTGAATAAGTGAATGAAATACAAAGGCATAGAACTGGTAAACTGCCCATCCTTCGCTACGGTCCGCAGAAAAGTAACACTTGGTTTTGTTAGATTAATTGTGTTTAACAACATTATTAAAACTTGGCGACAATCCTCTGGATTTGGGGCAGTTAGAAACTCCAGAGGTGGATTTCGGAGGACGGCTGTGTCACTGGCTCTGTGTCTTCCTCTGAGAAAGCCTCTGTTTGGTAGCTGCCAGAGATGGATTGGCTCTTTACAATCTTAGCCCAAACCTAGCAGCCTTTTTCAAGCAGAAACGCAGAGCAGTGAACGCTTCGGGTGAGGCTGCCCTCTGCCAGACCATACGTGTCGCCAGATGCCGGGAGGAAGCCCAGGAACTTAGCCATTCCCGTCAGGATCCCCACACCCCTCCTTTCCCTCAGCACACCCAGCTCCTCCATCACCCTCTGCCTTGGGACCATCAGGAGTAATCTCATCATGTGCTCCCCTCCTGCCCCCACCACTTTTTTTCTTTTTGTGTGTGTGATCAGTCACCCACAAGGCCAGAGTTATTGGGTCATCCTCCCATTATGTGGATTCTAATCTCCAAGACTCTACCCACATTGTTTCTTCTGATCCTGTCTCCCACCTCTGACCTTCTCTTGAAGTCTTTACACCGAGCCTTCTGAAATCAAGGTGCCTCAGCAAGAATCCCCGAAAATCCCGAATTTCTTTGGTGAATTTCCCCTACGTTCTTGTTCCAGTAGAAAGTTGGTTTTCTCCTGCTGGAACTGTTTTTTCCCTGCAGTGCTCTCAAGTAGTGCTGGCTTCCTCCTACATTTCTCACATCACCGGGCCTGGAAGTGGGATGTCCTCCTTGTCCTTTATTGCCAGTTCTGTACCGTTCTCCTCTTTTCCCGAAAACACACTGCTGTGAATGTATGTCATCAGATTATACCACTTATTACTGCTTTTTGCTGTATGTAACCTGCCTTTGCACGGACTGCTGGAGGAGCGAACCTTTATCACTCTGGAGTGGCCCTCTTTATCTCTAGTAATGCTCCTTGCCCAACAACTTGGCTATGCCGGCTCCTTTTCGCCCGTGTTTGCGTGCTGTTTTCATTTGTGCGTTCATCCTTTATTCTGATGATTTAGGTATGTCTAAACAGCTTTTTATCCAAGGCATAAAAGGCAAATCTTTGCTTTTATCTAAGGCATTTAGTTCCATGTACAGTTTCACTTAAGTATTTACTGACATTTGTTTTTTTTGTTTTTTTTTTTAATTTTTTTAACCTTTATTGATTTTTGAGACAGAGAGAGAGCATGAACGGGGGAGGGTCAGAGAGAGAGGGAGACACAGAATCTGAAACAGGCTCCAGGCTCTGGGCTGTCAGCCCAGAGCCTGACGTGGGGCTCGAACTCACGGACTGTGAGATCATGACCTGAGCTGAAGTCGGACGCTCAACCTACTGAGCCACCCAGGCACCCCTTTACTGACATATTTGAATTTAGATCTATTGACTCAGAGCTTTCTATTTATTTGACCCACTTGTTCTGTGTTTCTTTTTTGTTCCTTCAACTTTCTTTTGCATTGATTTAATGTTTATTATTCTGCCCTCTCTCCTTAGCTTGCTAGTTATGTACTTTTATTAAAAATGCCATTAGTGGTTGTCCTAGAGGTTACGGTTTGTTTGTTTGTTTTTAGTTTCCTAAGATTTATTTATTTATTTATTTATTTATTTATTTATAGTGTTTATTTTGAGAGAGAGAGACAGAGTGCAAGCAGGGGAGGGGCAGAGAGAGGGAGACACATAATCCAAAGCACCTCCAGGCTCTGAGCTGTCAGCACAGAGCCCAACGCAGGGCTCGAACTCACGAACCGCGAGATCATGACCTGAGCTGAAGTCGGATGCTTAACTGACTGAGCCACCCAGGCGCCCCTAGTTTTCCAAGTTTTTAAGTTGTGGTAAAATAGACATAATATACAATTTGTCATATTTAACTATTAACATTTTTTTGAAGTGTATTTATTTATTTAGAGAGGGAGAGTGGGTATGTGCATGAGTGGGGGGAAGGGCAGAGAGAGAGGGAGAGAGAATCCCAAGCAGGTTCCGTGCTGTGATCTCAGAGCTCAACATGGGTTTTGATCCCACCAACTGTGAGATCATGACCTGAGCTGAAATCAAGAGTCAGACACTTAACCAACTGAGCCACCTAGGCGCCCCTAACCATTTTTAAGTGTACAGTTCAGAAGTATGAAATATAGTCATAATGGGCTATTTATTCATCATCATCTTCCTTTTCCAGAACTCTTTTCATCTTATAAAACTGAAACTCTATTCCCATTAAAAGTAGAAGGCATTCTACTTTGTTTCTATGATTTTGAGTACTCTTAAGTATCTTATGTAAGTGAGTCATACAGAGTTTGGTTTTTGTGACTGGTTTATTTCATTTGGCACAACGCCATCAAGATTGATGCATGTTGTAGCTTATGTCAGAATTTCTTTCCTTTTTAAGGCTGTTTGAAGGACAGTTTTGCAGGATATAGGATTCTTGTTTGAAAGCTTTTTCTTTTAGCACTTTGAGGTTTGCGCAGTGGCAGTATCGTAGCCAATGAGGTTTATCCGAGGCGCGATTATTACTAATTGAAAACTTTAGCACTTTGATTATATTGGTCCACTGCTTTCTGGCCTCTGAAGTGGTAGTAGTAGTTGATGTTGTTCTTGTTCTTTTAATGTTTATTTTTGAGAGGGAGGGAGGGAGGGAGGGGCAGAGAGAGAGAGAGGGAGATACAGAATCTGAGGCAGGCTGCAGGCCCTGAGCTGTCAGCACAGAGCCCCATGTGGGGCTTGAACTCATGAACCATAAGATCATGATCTGAGCCAAAGTTGGACGCTTAATCAACTGAGCCCCCCTGCTCCCGGCCTCTGAAGTTTCTGATGAGAAATCTGCTCAGTAACTTACTGAGGATCTTTTATATGTGATGAGTTATTTCTCTTGCTGCCTTCAAGATTCTGTCTTTGTCCTTGACTTTGGAAAGTTTGATTATAATGTGCCTTGATGTAGGTCTCTGATTTATTTCTGTGGAGTTTGTTGAGTTTCTTAGATGTTTATATTCATGTCTTTCATCAAATTTGGGACGTTTTTAGCCAGTTAGTTTTTCAGATCTTCTCTTTGCCCCTTTCTTCTGGGATGCCCACAACTTGTATTTGGTCTGTTTGATGGTGTCCCACAGGTCCCTTATGCTCTCTGTCCACTTTTCTTTCTGTTCAGTCTTTTCTTTCTGTTTCTCAGACTTGATAATTTCTATTTTCCTATTTTCAGGTTCACTGATTCTTTCTTTTGCCTACTCATCTCTGCCTTTGAGTCCCTCTAGTAAATTATTAATTGTACTTACAACTCCCGAATTTTTTTGGTATCTTTTTAGGTTTTCTATCTCTTAATTGATTTTTCCATTTTATTTATACATTGTTTTCTTGACTTTCTCCACATCTTTTTTTTAGTTCTTTGACCATTTTTAAATCTTTGTCTAGTAGGTTTGCCATCAGGTCTTTTAAATTTTTTTTTTTTTCAACGTTTATTTATTTTTGGGACAGAGAGAGACAGAGCATGAACGGGGGAGGGGCAGAGAGAGAGGGAGACACAGAATCGGAAACAGGCTCCAGGCTCTGAGCCATCAGCCCAGAGCCCGACACGGGGCTCGAACTCACGGACCGCGAGATTGTGACCTGGTTGAAGTCGGACACTCAACCGACTGCGCCACCCAGGCGCCCCAACCATCAGGTCTTTTAAAGGATAGTTTCTGTTGAAACTTTTTCCCCCTTTGAATTGACCATACTTTTCTGTTTCTTGTATGCCTTGTGATGTTGTTGGAAAGTGAACATGTGAGTCTAATATAATGTGGTTAACATCCCCTTCCCCAGGTTTGGCGTTTTTGTTACGTATTCACTAATTCATCTATTCTTCAGTCCTTCCCCCTTACTGTAGACTGTCTCTATGTCAAGGATCATCCTGAGGTTAAACTTAAGGTTTCTTTGATCTCTTTATTTTTTTTTTAAAGTTTATTTATTTATTTTGAGAGAGAGAGAGAGAGAGAGAGTGAGAGAGCGAGACAGCGCTTGTGGAGAAAGAGAATCCTGAACAGGCTCCACACTATCAGTGTGAGGAGCATGATGTGGGGCTTGAACTCATGAACCTGTGAGATTGTGACCTGAGCCAATATCAAGAGTTGGATAGGCAACTAGTTAAGCCACACAGGCGCACCAGGGTTTCTCAGATCTTTTCTGAGACTATGCCTTTCTCTGGGCATGTGTGGTCACTTTCTCATTTCCCCTGTAGAGTGCATGCATTTGCTTTTTTTTTTTTTTTTTTTTTTAAGTAATCTCTTTACACAGTGTAGGGCTTGAACTCACAACCCCAAGATCATGAGTCACATGCTCCACCAGCTGAGCCAGCCAGGTGCCCCTATGCATTTGCTTTTGTATGGCCTAGTCATCAATATCTGCCTCCCAGAAGGTGAAAATGAGAAGAGTGAAGAATGTGTGTGTGTGCGTGTGTGAGCGTATATAAGGGACAAGCTTCTTAAAGTCCCCCGTGAGTGACTCCGCTAGAGGATGAGGGGCTTGCTGTGGTGTGGGGGTGGTGCAACAACAGTGATGATCTGCTGCTTGTCTGCACCTCTGTTTTCAGAAGCAGCATTTGGTGGTCAGAGCACAGATTGTCAGTATTTGGAAAACACGGTCCTTTCTGCACACCCTGGCTCCTACATGCTGTGTACAGGCTGTGCCAGGAACTGAATATGTGCACTGCTTCCCGCCCCATGGCCAGGGGCAGGGATGAGTAGCTGCTACTGTCTGGAGAGCTGAGATTGACCAGAACTGACTGCAGTTTACTGCATGAGTTTTTCTCTTGGACATTGCAAGCTTTCAGTAGACGCCAGAGATCCAGCACAGTTACATCAGACAGCCTCTGCCGCTGTAGTTGCCTGGGGCGGAGGCGGGGGAGGCGGCAGACAGATTTGTGGGGCTTCCTCCTCTACCATCTTCCCAGAATCCTCTCCCCTAGAGATTATAATTTATATCTTTGATTTATCATCCTGTTGTAAACTGGGTGCTTTTACCTTCTTGAAGGGCAACGCAACAGCCATAGGATGCCTAACTCCGCTTACCCCTGTGCTCCCCTTGTGCCTTTGTTGTTTCATATTTTAAGTCTTACATACGTTGATTCCTGTAAGAAACTATTATCTTACACAGTCATTTTATTTGGATTTATTCATATATTGACCATTGACCATTTTGTCGTTCTTCATTCCTTTGTGTACCTGGTGAGTTTCTATCTGGTTTCTTTTGTTTTTTGCACCTTTGGATATTTCTTTCAGTGTAGGTCTGCTAGTGATGGGTCTGTCTGAAACTTTTTATTTCAAGTTATTCTTGTAGGTTATTTGTATTGGGTATAGAATTCTAGGTTGTGCTCTCTTCCTTTTATAAAAGCGCTTTAGAAGACTCTTTGTGTTTGGGTTTCCCGTCCTTTTCAGTAGTAGGTTAACTGTCAGTATCACTGTAACCTTCCTATTTCCCAGGCTGTATTAATTGTTTGCTCTTTCTTTTAGCTATTTTATTGTGATATTCCTAGGTATGAAGTTTATCTTTGTTTCTTAAAGTTTAGTCTACTTAGGATTCTTAGAGCTTCTTGAACCTGTGGCTTACTGTCTTGTTACTTTTAGACAGTTCTCAGTCATTCTTGTGTATTGCTTCTGTTCCAGGCTCTTTTTCCTTTCTTTCTGGAATTTCAGTTTCATATGTGTTCTGCATCTCTGTCTCCTAGCCTCTAAGTCTGTGTTTTCCAAATTTTTATTTCCTGGGCTTCATTTGAGATCTTTTATTTTAACTTGTCTTTCTCCTTTTATCTGTCTATCTTCTTTTAAATCCGTCCATTGAGTTCTTAGTTTCAGTTGTATATCCTTTTTTTAGTTTTAGAGCCTCCATTTGGTTCTTTTTTTATAGTTTCTAGTTCTCTGCTAAAATTGTAAATCTTGTCTTTAAAGTCCTGGAATATCGGAAGTGGATAGTTGACTCGTCAACAACATGGGTGTGAACTGTGCGGCCCACTTCTATGCGGATTTTTTACAGTACAGTAAATATATTTTCCTTTCCTTATGACTTTCTTAATAACATCTTTTCTCAAGTTTCAGTTGTGAGAATACAGTATATAATACATGTAACCTGGAAAATATATGTTAGTTATGTTATCAATAAGGCTCTAGTCAACAGTAGGCTATTAGGTTTTGGCGAGTCAAAAGTTATACGTAGATTTTTAAAAATGTTTATTTTGAGAGAGCGCAAGAGTGTGTGAGTGGGGGAGGGGCAGAGAGAGAGAGGGAGAGAGAACCTCAAGCAGGCTCTGTGGTGTCAGCCCAAAGCCCAGCACAGGGTTTGGTCCCACCAACTGCGAGATCATGACCTGAGCCGAAATCAAGAGTTGGCCGCTCAACCGAGCCACCCAGGCGCCCCATCTATATGCGGATTTTTGACTCCTCAGGGTCTGTATGCTCCCCACTGCTGCACTGTTTCAAGAGTCAACTGTAGTTATTTTTAAATCTGGTAACTAATATCTGGAATGATTGTGGTCTGTTTTTGTCTTCTATTTCTTCTGTCTTGTGTTCATGTTGTATTATTTACTCACATGCCTGATCTCTTTTGATTGTGTATTTTATATCAAACTTGCAACTTGGAAAATTGATTATAAAAAAATCTGAGGCCTAAGGAAAGTATCTTCTAGGGAGGTTTTATTTATACTCACACTGTGGAATCAGCTTACTCCCAGTAGAAATTGTTCAGGGCCGACCTGCAGTCCCTTTGAGGGTCTGTCTACTTCAGTTGTATTCTTTTTTGTTTTTGTTTGTTTGTTTTTTTAAGTTTATTTATTTTTGAGAGAGACAGAGACAGAGAGCACAAGTCGGGGAGGGGCAAAGAGCGAGTGAGACACAGAATCTGAAACCGGCTCCAGGCTCTGAGCTGTCAGCACAGAGCCCGACGCGGGGCTCGAACCCACCAACTGTGAGACCATGACCTGAGCCGAAGTCAGATGCCCAACTGACTGAGCCACTCGGGCACCGCTACTTCAGTTTTATTCTTCCAGAGTACATCCTCTCAGAGTCCCAGTTCAATGAAATGGCCGTTCGCAGGCTGCTGCTCCCTCTCCCTCTCCCCAGTGGCAATACTTGAAGTCAGAGCCATTACCCTAACACCAAGAGCCTGTCAGATGCATTATTCAGCATCTCAGCCTCTCAGTGCTGTCCTCTAGCGTTGGCAAATGCCTCTGGGGGGGAAAAGTGACCCCAGTAGCTGTAGTTCCCTTCCCAAGTCTCAGTCTCTGCTGTGTTCCAGCTCTATCTTGTTAGTTCACCGATTCCTTCAAGCAGACGTTTTTGACATTTTGTTGAGCTTCTCTGATTGTCCTTGGTGGGTGAGTTACCTAGTTTATTACTAGAACGGAAGTAGCTTCTTCTTTTGTCACTCGCTAAGCACGGTGTCTGTAGTCTTTTGTGATTTTTTTTGCCCTTGAGGGTAATCCATCCCAGAGCAACGGTGAATGGCTGAACAACTATTCAACAATAGTGACATGGCTTCTTAGTTCCTTGACCTCTCTCCCATGTATCCTGTTCTCTACCCTACCTTGGCCACCCATTCCCTTGGATCACCATCATGTGAAAAAACTCTTGTCCCTTCAGTTTCAAACTTAGTACTCTGACTACCGCTTCCAGACTTTGTAGCTCCCACCTTCGACCATCCCATTTCCTGCAGTCTTCAACCCCATCGTAAATTTCAGTTCATTGTTCCTGCCGCATTTCCCCTGGTCACTCTCTTGTCTTTGTTGACCATCAATTCCATAGTCATTACAGCATGTTCTCTACTCATACTCTCGTTTTCCTCTTGTTTCATCAATAATCGTGTCTAAGCCACAATCTGTGTCTTAGCCTGGATTCCCTGGAAAAGATGGCAAGAGTGTATGTGCAGATGCTTTATTTGAAGTTAGAACGAGGAGGGGAGAAAGAGGATGAGGCAGAGAAGGGAGAACAAATACAAGATGGTATGTTTCTAAGCCATCACAGCTTCGTGAGAACCTTAGCTGGTTGCTTGGTCATCCTGGGAATCTCTAGGGAATCATGGCACCTCTCAGAACACTCCCAGGGGATGGGGGCGGGCGGCAGGCAGGTATGTGGAGGTGGAAGCTGAGAAGTTTGACGGCCCTTTCTCATCTCCTGTCTCTTAATGGTCAGAGTTGCCCCATTAGGGTCTTAAAAAAATTTTTTTTTCACGTTTATTTTTGAGGGAGAGAAAGTACGAGCAGGGGAGGGGCAGGGAGTGGGGGACAGAGGATCCGAAATGGGCTCTGTGATGACAGCAGCGAGCCTAATGTGGGCTCAGACCCACAAACTGCGAGATCATGACCTGAGCCAAAATTGGATGCTCAGCCGACTGAGCCACCCAGGCGCCCCTGCCCCATAGGGACTTCGTTATTCTCTGCTTTCAGGTTTGTTACTTGGCCTCTACAGGCAGCCCCTGGGGAAGCTGCTGAATTAGGTGTTGGAGCTGCTGTGGCTTCTGTCACAGTGCACACGGGGAAGGCTACCAGAGCTTAGCCTTTATGAGCCCTGGGGGAGGTAGAGACAGTTGGTGATGTTAGGAAAGAAGACGTGGGTAGTGGGCTGAGGCTTAGGATCATCTGAAGCTTGCAGGTTTCTGCCAGGCCTGGTGGGGCTGTTCCAGCTGGGAAGTGGGACAGCGGGCAAGTCCGAGTGTGTGTGGGGGGGGAGGGTGCCTGAAGTGTGTCTCGTAAGGCCTGTTTAATGCAGCTTCTGATTCTTCTTTTGCTTGAATCCGTGTGAATTCAGCTGAATGTGGTTAGACCATACTGACTAATCTCATTTTAAAATCATGACCACCAAAATCTCGTAGGCCCGTTACAGGTTATATTGTTTTCCTATCTAGTTACTCTTCTGTATTCAAGTGTCTCATTTCAAATGTTCCATTTTTTCCTTCCCCCTTTTTCCTTTATTTAACTGGGAAAACATTGAAGCAGTTGCACGTGAACTTCTGCAGGCTGTCATTCTCAACAGCGTATTAGCAGCCTGTTAGATCTCACTTGTGTAAAAAGGTTTTTCTTGAAAATTGTCTATACTCTGTTTTCCATTCTTCTGTTCTCTTCTCGAACACGTTTCTTTCAGGTTTTTGTCCCCACTGCTCTTCCAGAATTGCTCATAATGTCACTGGTGACCTCCATGTTGCAAGATCTAATTGTCAGTCTTCCCCGTTTACCCCAAGAGTCCCAGGTACCTCACTCCTGTTTGAAACCTGATTAGTTTAGGGCTCTCCAGAGAAACAGAACTAGTAGGATATATATATTAAAAGACATTTGTTATTAGGAGTTGGCTCACATGACTGGAGGCCGAGAAGTTCTTAGATCTGCCGGTCAGCAAGCTAGGAGAGATGGTCTCAGTTGTAGTCTGAGTACAAAGGCCTGAGAGAGAACCAGGAGATCCCATCCCGTGTCCCAGCTCAAGCCGTCAGGCTGGAGAAGTTCCCTCTTAGCCTTTTTAGTGAATTCAGGCCTTTAACTGTTTGGATGAGCTCCACCCACATTACGGAGGGCAGTCTGCTTTACTCAGTTTACCGATTCAGATGTTAATCTCATCCAGAAATACTCTCACAGACACATCCAGAATAACGTTACTGACATCTGGGACCCTGTGGCCTGGTTGAGTTGACACGTAAAGTTAACCATCAAAAAACCCTCTCTCCCCCAAGACACCTAGAACAAGATGCCAGTTTAACCTGTAGGAGTTCCAGTCCCCATCGCCCCTGACCTCAGCTCCCAACTACTCCTTTCTGTTCTCCACTCTAGTCACGCTGCCTCCCTTCTCTTTCTTGACCGTTGCCCGGTGTGTTCCTGCCCGTAGGATCTCGGCACTCACTTTTCTTCTGCCTCCAGTGCTTTTTCCTTGCTTCTCTACCCCTCCCCTTACCCTTCATCCATATGGCTTATGTTCTTCTTTCTTTCCCTCCGCACTGAACTGTAACACTCTCCCTGAGAGGCTTTTCCTGGCCAGTCCATCTAAACATTTCGGCTGTTTCCCTGGTGCTTCCTGTCCTCCTACCTTGCCTTATGGTTTTCTCATCCCCTCTTACATTGTCTAACATACTTCCCTATTTATCTTCTTTCTTGTCTGACTCCTCCAACAGAAGGTCAGCTCTGTGAGGTGGGGGCCCAGCTTCTAGAAGAGCGCCTGGTACAGGTGTGTCTCTCGGTAACAACTTCCTGTTTTTTTAAAAAACACGGACAGAACCTCTTTCCAGTAAGTTTACAAAATAGAGGTTTTTAGCCTGAGCTCTCAGCAGCGAGCACCTTTATTGGCTCACAGACGCCTTTGCATAGGTCTTTTATAGATACGCCTTTTATAGCCTAACTGTGGATGAGCTGACGTAATTCTGAAGGCACCGTGCCAGGCTTCTCGACTCTCTTCCTTCTAGTTGTGTGTGTGTGTGTGTGTTTGTGTGTGTGTGTGTGTGTGTGTGTGTGTGTGTGTGTGTGTGTGTGTGAACCAGTTCCGTGCCGGAGAGCTTTACAAATAACCTCTTACTTAATTCTCAGAACAGCCCTACTGCACAGTGGTATCATCCCCATTGTGCAGACACTGAGGCAGATTTAGAAAGCTTGAACAACTTGCCTGAGGTCTCAGCTCGGATGTGGGAGAATCCAACTTGATCTAGTCCTGTGTTCTTGAGTGTTACTGCATTAGATGCCTCCTCCTCCTTAGATATTTTGTGTCACGCAGGAACTTAGGAATGTTGGGCAGACTATTTAACCCCTTTCGCCATGATAGTGTTAAATATTCAAAGTGTCTGCTTAGCGAATCTCAGCACAAAGCACCCATTCAAAGTTAGGAACCCTTGGGGCACCTGGTTGGTTCAGTTGGTTAAGCTGCTGACTTCGGCTCAGGTCATGATCTCGTGGTTCATGGGTTTGAGCCCCGTGTCGGGCTCTGTGCTGACAGCTGGGAGCCTGGAACCTGCTTTGGATTCTGTGTCTCCCTCTCTCTCTGCCCCTCCCCCACTCATGCTCTGTCCGTCTCTCCCAAAAATAAATAAACGTTGGGGCGCCTGGGTGGCTCAGTCGGTTGAGCGTCCGACTTCGGCTCAGGTCATGATCTCGTGGTCCGTGAGTTCGAGCCCCGCATCCGGCTCTGTGCTGACAGCTCAGAGCCTGGAGCCTGCTTCGGATTCTGTGTCTCCCTCTCTCTCTGCCCCTGCCCTGCTCATGCTCTGTCTCTCTCTCTCTGTCAAGAATAAATAAACATTAAAAAAAAAAATAAAAAAAACAAACAAAAATAAATAAACATTAAACAAATTTAAAAACATTTTTCAAAGTTAGGAATCCTTTCTAAGATGAGTGCAAAAATAACTAAAGCACCTCAAGCCTTTCTCGACGTTATCCTTCCCAGATTTTCTGAGGCTTAGTCCTCATACTAGGTTTCTGGATGTGAGGTACAATACAATACTGCCTCTATAAGATTAGAAGGGTAGTGGTGACTGCCATCGTGAAGGATCTTGCCCTTTCTGGCTCAAGTTATTCTCACTCAGTCCCATCCACCTCTGGACTGTTCCATGAGGAATTACAGGAATCCCCTTCTTCACAGGAAAGTGTGAAGAAACCACTCCTGTTTCATGGTTCTTGCTTTGTTGAACAGTTGTTCTGCTGGGCTTACGTGGACGGTACCATTTGATTGCTCGGTGGGCTTGGTGTCGTCTGCCGGCCTCACTGAGATGCTGGGCCAGCTGGGCCTCTTTTGTCTCCGTATGGTCTCCGGGCCGGTCAGTTTTCCAGTGGGAGAGGCCTCTTTTGAGCAGGATAGTCAGATTTCTTACATAGTGGCTCAGGGCTCCCAAAGCAAGCATCTCAAGAAGGAGGAAGCAGCAACTGCTAGTCCTCTGGAAGTGTAGGCCCGGAACTGGCACGTTATCATTTCCGCCACACTTCCTCGGTTAGCATGAGCCATGGACCAGCTCAGATTCGTTGTGAGAGTTGACTGTGCAGGGTGTGGGGGTAGGTTTACTGGGAGTAGACTGGCCCAAACTACTCTTGAGAGTGAACAAGAGCCTATTAAAAATTGTGCCAGGTTGACAGGTGTAAACTGGGATTGTCCAGGACTAATCTGGACATATGGTCATCATAGCCCTGCTTGTGCCCTGGAGGAGGCAAGAGATAGGTATTACCCTGAATCTTTCCATGTGATTCTCCTAGCGTAAAAATAGGACCGTGTTCAGTATGCTTCTCATGTTTGGTTTTATTTTATTTATTTGTTTGTTTATTTATTTTAATGTTTATTTTTGAGAGAGAGACAGAGAGAAAGGGACAGAGAGAGGGGGACAGAGGATCTGAAGCAGGTGCTGTGCTGACAGCAGCAAGTCCGACGTTCCGACGTGGGGCTCGAACCCACGAACCGTGAGATCATCACCTGAGCCAAAGTCGGATGCCCAGCGAACCAAGCCACCCAGGCGCCCCTATTTTTACTTTTTAAAAATGTTTATTTATGTATTTTGAGAGAGGAGGAGTGCATGCACATGAGCCAGGGAGGGACAGAGAGATAGAGGAGAGAGAATCTCAAGTGGGCTCCCTCCTGTCAGTGCAGAGCCTGACGTGGGGGCTCGATCTCATGACTGTGAGATCGTGACCTGAGCCGTAATCATGCTTAACTGACTGAACCACCCAGGTGCCCCTGCTGTTGATGTGTTAAGTTGAACATGACTTCTTTAAAAAAAATTTTTTTTTAATGTTTGTTTATTTTTGAGAGAGACGGCGTGCACAATTGGGAGGGACAGAGAGAGAAAATGAGTCACAGAAATTGAAGCAGGCTTCAGGCTCTGAGCTGTCCGCACAGAGCGGGACTCAGGGCTTAGACTCAGGAACCGACCGCAAGCCGAAGTCGGATGCTTAACTGACAGCACCCAGGCGCCCCAAGTTGAACATGACTTCTGAACACAACCCACCAACTTTGTTTTGGGTGCTCAGTGACTATAGAATGAATTACTTGGTCTAACAGTAGAGGGGGGGAAACTGGCTTTGAACTTACTGAGAAGATTTTGTTTGTTGGTCTCTAGTGGGTGGCTTTCCGGAAATATTTTTCAAGATTAATTTTGGCCATGTGTCATTTTCACTCTATAGAACTTGGAATCCTCTCCTAAGATATAGCTCCATTCTGCAGTTAATCAGATGATCTCAAAGGTCTCTTCCAGCTCTAAAATTCTGCTCTAATCTTACAGAAAGTTGTTACCCAAATGATTATTGGAGAGCCGTGATAAAAGGCCTTCAGAGTTTGGATGTGATCTGGGGCCACGTGGGGATCCAGAAAACTTTATGCACTAAAGTTGCTTTACTCTATACTGTGAAGAAAAGTTAGTTTGCAGTCCAAAATGGAATTTGTTCTCAGAAGAATGTTGTCTTTTTTTTTTTTTTTTTTTCCAAGTAGGCTCCATGCCTCGCACGGGGCTTGAACTCACAACCCTGAGATCAAGACCTGAGCCAAGATCAAGAGTCAGTCAGATGCGTAACCGACTGAGCCACCTAAATGCCCCTAGAATGTTAAGTCTTAAAGGTTGACTGTAAAAAATTATTCCAAAGTTCAAAATCCCACTTTTCTGTACAATAGATGGTAGATTTGTGAGGCCTGCGTTCAAGATCTCATTTTGATGTGAGATGCCTCCAGAATGTGTCATGTTTACGTGTTTGTGTACACACATGTGATCGTGCTTCAGGAATGTAGTATGAGGGTCCATTTTGTCTTTCCTGAAGTTGTTCGTGGGGGGGGGAGGGGCGGTGGTGGTGGAAAGGATGTCATTCCTAGGGAGTGTTTACCTGATGCAGTTTGTGTTTTGCCCTGGTTGGTCGAGGGAGGGGGAAGGGGTGAGTGAAAATTCTTGACTTGAATGCAGTGTAATAGTCTCATTACTAATCCTGACTACAGTATATAAGAAACAAAGCAGACCTCTCCAAACCGAGTTGCTGCAGATTTGAGTAGTTGCGAGATCTCTTCCTGGCTAAAGAAGTCCGTAATGTGACTGTCGTCAGACGACGCTCGGTGCCTTCTGTCATCTAGGAGCAGGGGGTTCCCGCTGATCCTGGGTGATATAGACCAAGTAAATATTCTCTGTATTTATGATGTCTTTCCCCCACAGCATATTTTGTATTACATTTTTCAGTGATGCACCAGCCTTCACACTGGTGACATTTGTAATAGGGAGACCTGACCTCGGATGTCGCTGTGTCTCTACTTGCAGGGTAGGGGAGGAAGGTAGGTTGGTAAATCAGGAGGACAAGTCAACTTTGCTTTGCAGTTGTTTGACAGGTTCATACACATTGAGGTTTAGGGAAAATGTCTACTTTTAAGATGGCTTTGGCACAGATGATGTTTACATAAAAACTACTAAATAGGGAAAGGATTATCATTTATAGAGCACCTTTTATGTGTACTCCTTTTTAGCTGTCTTGTGAAGACCATACCTTTTCTACATGAGGGAACGAAGGAAGAGTGACTTTGCCCAGGGCTGTGTGTGATGAAGCTAGTAGCTGTCAGAGCTTGCGTTTGGTCTCAGGTTTGTGTGCCGTCAACGTTCTTGTGGTCCATCCCCTCACCCCAGGTTGGTGATTTATACAAAGGTTCTTCCCAGGTCCTTCCTGACTACCCTCTCTGTATTTTAACCTCCACGAAATACATAGATCCAGCCTCCCTGGAAAAACTGTTATATCTGGCTAGATTGTCTCATATACCTATTTCTTACATTGTTGTAAACACTGAACACACTGGATGGATTTTTTTACCCTGGGACCTGTGAACCCTTGGAAGTTGTGTGCAAAATGTTTGTGTGTGTGTGTGTGTGTGTGTGTGTGTGTGTGTGTGCGTGTGTGTGAAAATATCAGGATCCATCGCTTTCATAAAATTCTCAATGTTTTCTGACTCAAATAGCCAGCCTCAGGAGCCACCACTTTATGCCATTAATATTTTCCAGTACTATTGTTGAATGAATTAATATACATAAAGTGCTTAGAGTAGGACCTTACAAGAAGTAAATTCACTATTAGTATTGTTATCAAGTTTTCTGTGTGCATGGTCTTCAAAACGTTTTAATAATTGGATAATAACCTGTGGAATAGAATATTACCAGACAGACCAGCTTCTTACTGTTGTCACTATTTGGGTTCAAAATTTTCCTTTCTTTTTCTTTTCTTTTCTTTTCTTTTCTTTTCTTTTCTTTTCTTTTCTTTTCTCTTTCCTTGTTTTAGGTTTTGGACGGCAATTTATTTATTTATTATTTTTAAAACATATTTATTTGTGAGAGAGAGAGACAGAGTGCAAGCAAAGGAGGGACAGAGAGAGAGGGAGACACAGAATCTGAAGCAGGCTCCAGGCTCTGAGCTGTCAGCACAGAGCCTGATGCAGGGCTTGAACCCATGAACTGGGAGATCGTGTCCTGAGCCAAAGTCAGCTGCTTAACTGATTGAATCACCCAGGCATCCCAGGAAGGCAGTTCATTGATTTTTTTTTTTTTTTTTTTTTTAGTTTATTTATTTTGGGATGCCTGGGTGGCTCAGTCAGTTGAGCATCTGACTTCACCTCAGGTCACGATCTCACGATGCATGAGTTTGAGCCCCACATCAGGCTCTGTGCTGTCGGTGCAGAACCTGCTTCGGATCCTCTGTCCACCTCTCTCCTGCTCCCCTGCTCATATTCTGTCTTTCTCAAAAAAAATTTAAAAAAAAGTTAGCATGTGCACGTGTAGGGGGAGAGGCAGAGGGAGAGGGAAAGAGGATCTCAAGCCGGCTCTGTGCCGTCAGTTGCAGAGTGTGCAGTGGGGCTCAATCTCACAAACTGGGGGATTGGGACCTGCGTCAAAATCAAGAGTTGGACGCTTAACTGACTGAGCCACCCAGTCACCCCCAAAATTTACTTTTCTTAGGGATGTGGTCAAAATAGGTGAAGGGAGGAGTGGGAGATACAGGCTTCCAGTTAGGGAATGGATAAGTAATGAGGAAGAAAGGTACGGCATGGGGAATATCGTGGTATTCTAAGAGTGCCGTGTGGGGACAAATGGTAGCTGTGTTTGTAGTGAGCACAGCATAACATACAGAGTGTAGCTGTGGAGTCACCGTGTCGTACATCTGAAACTAATGACACTGCGTGTCAACTATACTTTGAATAAAAAGTCCTCTTTACCAGATCATTACAAAAAAGTTTTTGTTTTCCTTTTACAAGCTATTTGAGATGAATCTTCACATATTTATAGCAGTTCCCTATATTTTGGATTATTTCTGAAGATTCCCCAGAGTGAAATTACTGGGTCAAAATGTATGAACATTTTGAAGATTTTAGATATTGCCAGATTGCTTTCCAGAAGACATACACTAATGTGTACTGGCAATACATTGCACTCTGCATTGCTCTATGCTCTAGCTTGCAGTAAACAAATAGATAAGTTTAATAAGCAGAAGATTGCCTTGTTTCATAAGTATTTTTCCAGTTTCTAGACAGGTGAAACGTTTTCTGTGTACTGTTTTGTGAATTGTCTTTATGTCTTTTTCCCATTGAATAGGGTTTTTATAGTTTTCTTATTAGTTTGAGATACACTTAGTCACCTGTTACAACTATGTATTCTGAGAATGCTTGCCTTTTTTTTTAAAGTAATTTCTTTTTTTATCATTTTTTTTAATGTTTATTTTTTTGAGAGAGCATGCAAGCTGAGAAAGGGACAGAGAGAGAGGGAGACACAGAATCGGAAGCAGGCTCCAGGCTCTGAGCTGTCAGCACAGAGCCTGATGTGGAGTTTGAACCCATGGACTGTAAGATCATGACCTGAGCCAAAGTCAGATGCTTAACCGACTGAGCCACCCAGGTGCCCCTATATTAGTTATAATATAAAATAACTGTCTTCTCCACAATTTGGATTATGTACTTCTTTTACTTCAAATGTCAGTACTTAAAAAAATGTTGGTTTAGAAAACCATTGAAAATGTTTAACTTTCCCCAGATCACAAGTTTAAAATGTAGAATTGGTTTCTACCTTGTGTTCAAGCCAGTGTGATAAATCTGCTACATCAGAAAGAGCTATGTACCAGTCCTGGAAATAGTACACAAACAAATAGCCCAAAGTCATTATCAACTGATGCAGACGCTGTTGCTGAAGCCTTATTTACAGTTGTGTTCGGGAACACTGGGTAAGAGCAGGCTTAAGGAGGGAGATTCTTTTTTTTTTTTTTTTTTTTTTAACGTTTTCATTTTTATGTTTGAGAGAGAGAGTGCAAGAGGGGGAGGGGGCAGAGAGAAGGTGCAGAGGATCCAAAGCAGGCTTTGAGCTGACACCAGCAAGCCCCATGTGGGGCGCCAACTCATAAACCATGAGATCACTTCCTGAGCCGAAGTCAGACACTCAACCGACTGAGCCACCTGGGCGCCCCAAAGAGGGAGATTGTAGTGGAAGGCTGTTTGGAACCTGTAGGGAATGGAGAGGTGTTTGCTTGTTTGTTTGTTTTTAAATCTCTACTGAACTCATGACCCCAAGATCGGGAGTCGCATGTGCCCCCGACTGAGCCAGCCATGCGTCCCTGGAGAGGTGGGTTTTAATGGGAAAGGTACTCAGCGTTATTCCTACCTTCATAGTATTGTTTTTTGTCCGTGTTTTAAATACAGTTCTCCTGGGATTCTTTCCTTGATTTGTACAGCTGCCACCGTAGTGTTCATGACTGTATCCATGGGAACACAAGTAGGATGACAGGAGTTTTTAACTTGTTGCTAAGCAGATCTAGCCTGGAACGTATTAAAATTTTCTCATTAAAAGGTGTTTGCATGTTTTACCTTCTGTGGGGGAAGGTAACCAAACAGGGCAGTTTGGAATTACAACTGTGAAACTGTATAAACCCTTTTAGTAGAAAGGACCGGTTGTGTTTTTAATTAATTCAATATTTGAAATGGAAGAGAGTTCGTTGAAATAACTCACTGTGTTCTGTAAGTGTGGCCTCTTAAGCTTAAAAGGTCAGTCTTCAGGTGTGTGTGGACTGCATGTGAACACCTGATTCCCCCTAAGAGTGTACATAAAATCCCAGAATGACAACATATTGTAGGTGGTCCTTCTGACCCTGAAAGCCTTGGGGGTCTAATCGTGGAAGTCTCATGGAGATTGAGATACTGGTCTCTTATTTTGGTTGACATTTTAATTAAAAAAATTTCATAGGTTGTGTGTCATTGGTATAAAACAGCTAAATTTCAAAGAGATACACAGTAAAACACAATTGGTCTTTTGCCTACATCTTCCAAGGCATACAGTTCCCCAGAGGCTGCCACGCTTATTAACTCCTTGTGTCATTATAATTTAAAGAATTATTTGAGTAGTTATTTCGTAATAATAGATAACAGGGACGTCTGGATGGCTCAGTTGGTTGAGCGTCCAACTCTTGATTTCGGCTCATGTCATGATCTCACAGTCCTGAGATTGAACCCTGTGTTGGGCTCTGCACCGACAGCACGCAGCCTGCTTGGGATTCTCTCTCTCTACCCCTCCCCCACTCATGTGCTCACGTTCTCTCTCAAAAGTAAGTAAACATTAAAAACAATAGTAATAGGTAATATTTATGCATTTCTATGGGCCAGCCACTGTGATAGGTGTATTACAGGACAGTCTTAGGAAGCAGTCCATTGTAACTCAGTTAAACTCACTTAATTCTCCCATAATCTAGTTACCATCTGTCATTAAAAAAAAAAAAACAAAACAAAACTCAAGTAACTCAATTTTACTGATAAGGAAACTGAGGCTTAGAGAAGTTAAATAACTTGCACAGGATTTAATATTTCTTGCTCACTAGATTGTATGCTCTCAAGAAAGGAGGCTCCATACTTTATTTCTGCTTTATTCCCTGTGTGCAGCATAGTCACGATGGGGGTTGGTAGTGTGTCAAGTGTAATATGAAGGCCAGTTTTACAAGAGGGATGGTTGTGTCTTCATTTCTTAGCTGTGAACTTGTTTAGCTGTGACTCAAACTTCTCTTTGTAGAGAAGTCACATTGAGTATTGGAGCAGCATTGAATCTGCATATTTATTAAGGGAACCTTACATTTTTGGATTTCATGCTGGGAACATTTGAGAGAACCCCTCCTGATCTGAGAAGGTCCAGCGTTTGGAGTTAAGGGTGATGCGCACAGGGATTGAGAGCATTGTGACTCTGTTCCTTGCGGGTCTGTCTGGTTCTTACTCCTTTCCCTCCACTCCTGCTCCAACTGTATCTTGGTGCCGTGTCTTTTCAGTTTCTTGATCTCAGTGAAGGAATAAGTAGGAATTGAAGGGATCAAATCGAAGGAACAAATTCTTTTGTTAAATGTCAGTATTAATGAGTGTCTGTGACCTTGAAAATCTGTGTTTGGTATTAGTTGTATGTAGTGCCTCTACCTTCTTACCTTTGAATAGAAGAAAACAAAAGTTTAGAGCTGGATAGGATTACTGAGGTTATTTAGCAAGAGGAAAGCGAGGGAGTTCAGTTCCATAGATAATTGTGGAATTATTTTCATTTGTTAAGTGGGCTTAATGATCTCACAGGGTTGATCCTGAGGATTATAAAAGCCACATTTATGCATCTTTGTGTGATAAGTTCTTCACTTCCTTGGACTCCTTTGTGAGTGTGCTGTGAGACAACCACACATAACAGTCTTAGAAACTCTGATGTTTACTGGAGAAGATCTTTAGAGGCATCTTTATAAAAGTCTTGGGCTGGGACGCCTGGGTGGCTCAGTCGGTTAAGTGTCCGACTTCACCTCAGGTCATGAGCTCACCGTCTGTGGGTCTGAGTCCCACGTGGAGTTCTGTGCTGACAGCTCAGAGCCTGGACCCTGCTTCGGATTCTGTGGCTCCCTTTCTCTCTGCCCCTCCCCCGGTTCTCTCTCTCTCTTTCTCTCTCTCTCAAAAATAAACATTAAAGAAAGTTAAAAAAGAAAGTCTTGGGCTGATGATTTAATGGTAATACTAATAGTTAAACTTGCTGGGCGCTTAGTATGTGCTAGCATGCATGGTATGGGGGGGGGGGAATATTCTGAGACCTCATAGCAAGGATTGGAGTAGGGGAGAGTGGAGTCAGGAAGGCCATTTGAAACAGTTTATAGTATTATAAGCTTGAGAGTGAAGGCTCAGCTAAGCAGTAGAAATGGGACGGATTTGAGAGGATGTGAACAAAACGCACTGGGCTGGTGGAGAGGGAGGGAGGCAACTAGATTGAGCTTTGATGCTCTGAGTGTAATGGGGTTCTATAAACAGTGGAGCTGTCTGGAGAGGTCACTAATGTTTGGAAACTGAAAAACTAGGTCAATGCAGAGTACGTACCTTGGCAGAAGTGGGGAAGCCGGGCCCAGAAGGAGAGGTGGTGATACCGGTGAGCAGTAAGCAGACTTGCTGCTGCAGAAGCTCGGGGAAACCTGCAAACTACAAGCGCCAGGTGTCTCCCAAGGCCCGGGGCCGGCGCGGATGGGGTGAACCGGCATGGAGGGGGTGAACTGACGCGAGTGGGGTGAACTGGGCGCGGATGGCATGGGTGGCGTGGATGGGATGAACCAGAGGGCGGACTGAACGTCTGTGGGAAGTTCTTAAATCCTCAGATTCGGGCTTCACTCCCAGAGCCCGGCACCTGCCCCTCTCCTGTCCCAGCAGAGGACAGATTTATTCTTGGCAGAGTTTGGAGTAGAGGGGCACTACATTTGAAGAGGGAAGGATGGATGAGACCGGAGGTGGGAGTGTGGGGAGGTGCACAGATTTAAGTGAAAGCTTGCGTGTCCAATGGTGGGAAGCCAGTTTTCACAGCCTAGCTTTATACCCTAGAGGCAGCAGGTTAGAAGATTCTTTGGAAGGAAAGTGGTCCAGATGTAAATGTCAAGTCTTGCCAGTTGTCACCCTGTATTCAAGTTAATGTTGCCATTACTGTTGCTTTAAAACAACATTTTAGGGGCGCCTGGGTGGCTCAGTCGGCTAAGCGTCCGACTTCAGCTCAGGTCATGATCTCGCGGTCCGTGAGTTCAAGGCCCACGTCGGGCTCTGTGCTGACAGCTCAGAGCCTGGAGCCTGTTTCAGACTCTGTGTCTCCCTCTCTCTGACCCTCCCCTGTTCATGCTCTGTTTCTCCCTGTCTCAAAAATAAATAAAACGTTAAAAAAAATTAAAAAAAAAAATAAAACAACATTTTATTAGTTGTCACAGTTTCTGGTGGTCAGGATTTAGGAAAGGTTCAGCTGGACAGTTCTGGCTTGGGTTTCTTTTCAGATCATTGTCACATGGTGGCTGAAGCAGAATGGACTGGGCACACATCTCTTTTCACATTTCAAGGTGGGAGGGTAATGTAGATTCCATCTCTTGATAGAAGTTGAATCCAAGTCAGATGGTAGGGGTGCCTGTCTGGCTCAGTTGGTGGAGCATCTGTCGGTTGATCACGGGGTCGTGAGTTTGATCCCACGTTGGGTGTGGAGGCAGCCCCCTGGTCTGTTTGAAATATGAGTTGAAACCTTCTTGCATCTTTTTGAGGTTTTAGAAAAGTTTTCCTCTCTTTTTTTATTTTTTATTTTTTAATTCTTTAACTTACACCCAAGTTAGTTAGCTTATAGCGCAATAATGATTTCAGGAGTAGATTCCAGGAATCCAACCCCTATGTGTAACACCCAGTGCTCATCCCAACAAGCATCTTCCTTAATGCTCCTTACCCATTTAGCCCATCCCCCGACCCACGACCCCTCCAGCAATCCTCAGTTCTCTGTATCTAAGAGTTTCTTATGTTTTGTCCCCCTCCCTGTTTGTATATTGTTTTTGCTCCCTTCCCTTGTGTTCATCTGTTTTGTATCTTAAATTCCTCATATGAATGAAGTCCTATGATATTTGTCTTTCTCTGACTAATTTCACTTAGCTTAATAACCCTCTAGTTCCATCCACGTAGTTGCAAATGGCAAGATTTCATTCTTTCTGATTGCCAAGTAATACTCCACTGTATGTATATCCCACATCTTCTTTATCCATTCATCCATCGATGGACATTTGGGCCCTTTCCGTACTTTGACTGTTGTCGATAGGGCTGCTATAACCATGGGGGTGCGTGTGCCCCTTTGAAACAGCACACCTGTATCCCTTGGATAAATACCTAGTAGTGCAATTGCTGGGTCATAGGGTAGTTCTATTTTTAATTTTTTGAGGAACCTCAGTACTGTTTTCCAGAGTGGCTGCACCAGTTTGCATTCCCACCAGCGGTGCAAAAGAGATCCTCTTTCTCTGCATCCTCGCCAACATCTGTTGTTGCCTGAGCTGTTCATGTTAGCCATCCTGACAGGTGTGAGGTGGTATCTCCTTGTGATTTGGATTGGTATTTCCCTGATGATGTGTGATGTTGAGCAGTGTTTCACCTGCCGGTTGGCCATCTGGATGTCTTCTTTGGAGAAGTGTCTATTCATGTCTTCTGCCCATTTCTTCACTGGATTATTTGTTTTTTGGGTGTTGAGTTTGATAAGTTCTTTATAGATTTTGGATACTAACCCTTTATCTGATGCGTCATTTGCAAATATCTTCTCCCATTCTGTTTGTTGCCTTTTAGTTTTGCTGATGGTTTCCTTTGCTGTGCAGAAGCTTTTTATTTTGATGAGGTCCCGGTAGTTCGTTTTTGCTTTTGTTTCCCTTGCCTCCGGAGACGTGTCGAGTAAGAAGTTGCTGTGGCTGAGGTCAAAGGGGTTTTTGCCTGCTTTCTTCTCTAGGATTTTGGTGGCTTCCTGTCTTACGTTTAGGTCTTTCATCCATTTTGAGTTTATTTTTGGGTATGGTGTAAGAAAGTGGTCCAGGTTTCATTTTTCCACATGTTGCTGTCCAGTTTTCTCAGCACCATTTGCTGAAGAGACTGTCTTTATTCCATTGGCTATTCTTTCTTGCTTTGTCAAAGATTAGTTGGCCATATGTCTGTGGGTCCATTTCTGGGTTCTCTATTCTGTTCCATAGATCTGAGTGTCTGTTTTTGTGCCAGTACCATACTGTTTTGATGATTACAGCTTTGTAGTACGTCTTGAAGTCAGGATTGTGATGTTTCCAGCTTTGGTGTTCGTTTTCAGGATTGCTTTGGCTATTCGGCGTCTTTTCTGGTTCCATACAAATTTTAGGATTGTTTGTTTTAGCTCTGTGAAGAATGCTGGTGTTAGTTTGATGGGGATTGCTTTAAAAAACTTTTTCCAGCATAAACTGGATTTGATCTTTCAACCTATAGCCATTTCTTCTTTTGAGAATTGTTTTGCCTTCAGGGAGGCTGGGGATAAGAAATAGTCGTATTTTTGATCCCAGCAAATCCTGACGCCTTTATTTTTAACAATTTGTTCCCCAGCCCCTCCTTCTCTCCTCTCACTTTGTCTTAGGCGGTGTGAAGAAGCTGGGCGGCACCCACAGTATTTTCCCTGGAAATCTCAAGTGGATCACCGAGTTTGTTGGGTGCACTTCCTGTTTTCCACCACTCCATTAACAAGGGTCTCCTCTTCTCCATGTACGGTCATATTTTTCTTCCTTTTCACCAAACCTTTACTGCTAGTCTCCTCATTGAGGCCTTCTCTAACGACCTCCTCAAGACCTTCTGGTTTGTCCTTGCCACCGGGAAGCCGGTAGTAGTACCATGTGCTTTAGGTTTTTGTGATAGCAACATCTCACTTCCAGGTGCCAAAATCTGTCTCCCTATTCTTGCTGCCTGAAAATGACCACCCCCCCCCTCACCCCCCCAAGTAACTGACTTAGAATAAGTGCATGGTTTCTCTGGGGCAAGAAGTTGAGGGTGGCTGGACTCGGTGGTTCTGGCCTAGGTCACTTCTGCGGTTGCAGTCAGTCAGGTGGTGAGCCGCGGGAGCGGTGGGCACAGCGCCGGTGAGGCGGGTTGTGCAGTGGGGGGGGGGGGGGGTGGTGGTGGCTGGGCTCCTCTCTCGCCACGTGGTGTCAGGGCCTCTGCAGGAGGTTTCTGTGCGGGGAGTCGTTTGTGCTGCCGCTTCAGGGCACTCTGCTTGCTTACCTGGACTGTCCAGTGATACGTGTCTCACGGGAACCAGGCAGGCAGAATGTTTCATCTCCTTGACTTAGTCTTGGAAGTCGTATCATGTCATTTCTGCTGCAGTCACAAATTTGCCCAGGTTCGAGGGGAAGAGAACTTGGACCTCACCTCTTGAAAGTAAGTGGTTCGGTTGGCTGCACTGTAAGAAGATCATATGAGATGGGCATAATGAGGTCAACTGTAGAGAACACAATCTACCACGGCCCTTAGTGAAACAGTTAGATCCCCGTGTCATCACGCCGTGGGCAAGTCTTGCTACTTATACTTAGTAAGCTCCATCTGTGCACAGGAACTTGTAAAGCCTACTTTTTGGTTAGTACTTCCTTCTTTCAGGGATCATCACACACATGAAGGAAGCCTCTAGCAATCTAACACAAATAGATAAAAAGAAACTAAAGAAACAGGAAATGCAAGTTGCAGAAGGAAAGTTCAAGCTTTCCTTACAATAGACTTGGGGTGCCTGGGTGGCTCACTCGGTTAATAATCCCACTTCGGCTTAGGCCGTGATCTTGCGGCTCGTGAGTTCGAACCCCACGTCAGGCTCGGTGCTTACGGCTCAGAGCCTGGAGCCTGCTTCAGATTCTGTGTCTCCCTCTCTCTGCCCCTCCTCCCCTTATGCTCTGTCTCTCTCTCTCTCTCTGCCTCTGTCTCAAAAATAAATAAATTAAAACATTTAAAAAATACTTGGAAAGTAATTTAAAAAAATTCAAAGCAAGAGGCTTAAAGAACTGAAAGAGGGTGTTACATTCATGATACAAAAATAGGATGGGGTAAAATAAGCAACCATTCAGAAGACAAGAAGAAACTCTTGGAAAATTAGAATAGTAGGGAAATTTTTCAACAGGAAACTGAGGAAATCTAGAAAATAGTAGGCAAAGACAGATGAAAAGGAGACTGGACAATGCCAGGGCCTTGATTGGAGCCTTGATTGACAAATATCATTTAAGGTGGGAGGAGGAAGCGTGGAAACGTGAATGTGGACTGTGTTTTAAGTGATGATTAATATCAGCTTTTCCAAAGTATGATAACGGCACTGTGTTTATGTAGCCGAATGTCCTTATTCCTGGGAGATGACATACTGAAGGAGTTCAGTGTTACGACGTCTGCATTTTTCAAATGGTTGTGTGTGTGTGTATATATAGAGAGAGGGCAGGCACAAGAGAGAGATAATTAAAGCTATTATGGCATAATGTTAATAATTAATGATGAATACAAAACAAAACAGAAAAGAGTATATCAGAGTTAATGGATGGGTTCACGAGATCCAACCTCTGAATTACTACGTGTTCCAGAGAGAAGCGAAAAAGAAGATGGAGAAGGAACAGTGATTAAATTAACATTTAAACATTTTCTCCGACCGAAGGTCATAAATCTCTGGATTGAACAGATACCCTGAGTGCCCAGGACAGGGAATAAAAGAAAATATAAACTGGTACATCACCATGAGGTTTCAGAACAGTGAGAATAGAGTGGATCCCAAAATCTTCCAGAGGGAACAAATCAGGTTATGACGATGGAATGTGAATCACCATGACACCGTAATGCAGGTGACAGTGGAACAGGGCCTTCAGATGCAAGGAGTGTTTCTTCCAGTCTAGGATTCTGCCAGACTGTGTATGTGAAGTGTGGAGACAAAGACATTTTTTAGACAAGTAAGTCTATTTTTTTTTCCCCCTAAAGAGGGGTAAGGTCTTAACCCTCCCCCTCTCTATATGTACTACCTTTTTGGGGACTCCTTGAGAATAAGTGCAGACATGATACTTTATTTTTGTTCTCTGGGGTTTTTCGTTTGGTTTTTTGTCTTTGTTTGTTTGTTTGTTTGTTTGTTTGTTTTTAAAGTAGGCTCTTTGGCCATCATGGGCTCAAACTCATGACGGTGAGATCAGGAGTCACACACTCTGAGACTGAGCCAGCCAGGTACCCCAAAGCTTTTATCTTTAAGTAATCTCAGTACCTAATGTGGGGCTCGAACTCACAAGCCTGAGTTTAAGAGCCAAATGCTGTACTGACTGAGCCAGCCAGGTGCCCCGAGGGTTTTTTATTATTTTTTTTTTAATAACAGCTTTATTGAAATAGAAATCATATATGCCCATTTGAAGTGTACAATTAAGTGATTTTAATATATTTACAGAGTTGTGCATCCATTATTATATCTCTTTTAGAATGTTTTCATCCAGAAAGAGACTCCAAACCTCCTGGTAGTCACTCCCCTTTTTTCCCCACACCCAGCCATAGGCAACTGCCGGTCTGTTTTCTGTGTCTGGATTTGCTTATTCACATTACATATAACAAGATCATATCACAGGTGATCCTTTGTTACTGGCTTTGTTTTACGTAGTACTTTTTAGGTTCATCCGTGTTACAGCATATTTCAGTCCTTCATTCCTCTTTATTGGTGGATAGTTCTGTTGTATGGGTATACCATATTTACCTTATTTGTCTGCTCATCGGTTGATAGACATTTGTGTGGTTTCTCCTTTTTTTTTTTTTTAAAGTTTATGTATTTATTTTGAGAGAGAGGGAGAGAGTGCGTGAGTGGGGGAAATCCCAGGCAGGCTCTGTGTTGTTAGTGCAGAGCCCGACGTGGGGCTCAATGTCATAAACTGTGAAATCATGACCTGAGCTGAAACCAAGAGTTGGACACTTAACCAACTGAGCCACCCAGGTATCCCTGGGTAGCCTAGTTGTATATGAAGACAGTGAAGAAAGAAAGAAGAGAGAGTTTGAACAATCACAGTAATCAGCAATGTTTAATGACTAAGATTAGTCTGTTATTCAGTCAGTGTATTAAGTTTCAGGGGGAAGTGGGTAAAAAAACCCACAAATTTTACAAACCTTACCACACACACTTGTAACAAAGCAAAACAGCATTTCTTTGGATAGTGGGAAAGGGAGGTCAGACTTCAAAACATGGTGGACAGGATTATGCCCTTTCATTTGTCTATCACATGAACTCTAGAGTACACGTCTACGTCTCTAATTTTACAGATGGGGAAACTGAGTCCTGGGTATTTTTTGATATTTCTATATTTTTGCAAGTGATTGGTTATTCTGTAGCTGTTGTATAGGAAGAAATAGTCCTGGAGGTGACTGGGCTCCATTTGTCCTCATTGGAGTTGTGGGTTCCTTACAGCCAAGTTAGGAACAGCTTTCCTGAGATGTTTCAACAGTGTGGGATTCATTTCAGAGTTGTCAGTCCTAGTCATCGAATGTTCGACGGTTTGCCCTTGCACTGAATAGTTTAGTTATCTTCTCAATAGTAATTGCTGTATGAGGCATTGACACTTGGACTCATAATAGAATCCAGATTTTTTTTTTTTTTTTTTGAGAGAGTGTGTGCACACAGATGAGGGGCAGAGGGAGGGAGGAAGGGAGGGAGGGGAGGAGAGAGAGAGAATCTTAAGCTGTCTCCATGCTCAGCTTGGAGATTTCCAGATATCTTTTTAAAAAAAATTTTTAATGTGTATTAATTTTTGAGAGAGAGAGATGGTGAGTAGGGGAGGGGCAGAGAGAGAGGGAGACACAGAATCCTAAGCAGGCTCCAGGCTCTGAGCTGTCAGCACAGAACCCATGAACCGTGAGATCATGACCTGAGCTGAAGTCAGACGCTTAACCAACTGAGCCACCCATGCACCCTGGAGACACCCAGATATCTTAATGAGAATGTGCTCGTTTTTATTTTTTGAAGTTAATTCCTGGGGCTCCTGGGTGGCTCAGTCAGTGCATTGTCGAGCTCTTGAGGTGAATCATCCAACTCTTGATTTCAGCTTGGGTCATGATCCCATGGTCATGGGATCGAGCCTTGTATTGGGCTCTGCACTGAGTGTGGAGCCTGCTTAGGATTGTCTCTCTCTCTCTCCTCCCTTCTGGCACTCTCCCCCACTTGTTTCTCCCTCTCTCTCTCTCTTTTTTAATTTAACGTTTATTTATTATTGAGAGACAGACCCAGAGTGTGAGCGGGGGAGGGGTAGAGAGAGGGGGAGACCCAGAATCGGAAGCAGGCTCCAGGCTCTGAGCCATCAGCCCAGAGCCTGACGTGGGGCTCGAACTCACAAACTGCAAGATCATGACCTGAGCCAAAGTCGGCTGAGCCACCCAGGCCCTCCTCTCTCTCTCTTTCTCATAGATAGATAGATAGATAGATAGATAGATAGATAGATAGATATAGTTAGTTAACTCCTAACTTGCTAGCAGTTGATGGAACTATCGTTTTTGCACAATAAATTGACGTGGTTGGTTAGAATAATTTGATGGTAAATTTGAATATTGCCGTTAATGGGGGAGACTGGAGTGGATCGATATGGTTGATATGAGTAAGCATACTTGTGAAAAAGTGGGTTCCCTAATTATTTAGAAAGCTGCACGCATCTGACTTCTTGTGGCTGTTGCCTGAGTTCTATCAGTAGACCTTTTGAGAAGCTTACACTGGAGATCTTTATGCTGAGTTGGCTGGAATAAGTAGGAATGGCTAGGTCCGCTTTAGATGAAAGCATTGTAACTAGACTCTTGAAAACATCCTTGTGATTAAATCTAGTTTTCGTGTCTGGATCGATTATTTTAAGCTCCTCATATGTACTAGGACCTTTGCTACTGTTTTAAAATGCTGTTTTATTTAATCGCTATAAGGAAGGGCTTGTGTCCTCCATTTTTACAGGAGAGAGAGAGAGGGAGAGAGAGAGAGAGAAAACTGAGGCCTGGGGACATTAGAGGAGTCTCCTTTGGTCTGGGCAGAGCTGGGACTTCATCCTGTCACACCAGACTGCTCTCCTAACCCAGGTGAATGTTCACTGCATTATTAAAGAACGGCCGGCCGGGGATACCTGGGGCCTCCCTTGTCCCTTTTCCTGGACGGAAGGAGGAGTTCAGAGAAGGGAATTACAGCCTCCCTCTCCCCTACTCTGCCGTCTTGTGGCAGCGACCAGATTTCTCAGACCTTTGCCTGAGTGTTTTACGTGATTGTACTGTGTCCGTTTCTTGCACACAGTAAGCTCGTGCATCTGTGTGTCCTTCTGAACGGTTCCCTTCCAGTATTGTTGTACTGTCCTGCATCTGTATTTTTTTTTTTTATGTTTTTTTTCAACGTTTTTATTTATTTTTGGGACAGAGAGAGACAGAGCATGAACGGGGGAGGGGCAGAGAGAGAGGGAGACACAGAATCGGAAACAGGCTCCAGGCTCCGAGCCATCAGCCCAGAGCCCGACGCGGGGCTCGAACTCATGGACTGCGAGATCGTGACCTGGCTGAAGTCGGACGCCCAACCGACTGCGCCACCCAGGCGCCCCCTGCATCTGTATTTAAATATTTGTGTTTAAGTATCTTGTGTCCTTTCATTGAGACCCTGATTTGGGTGAAACTTCTTCAAACTGCATTTCTTTCTAGCACATTCCGTTGTTGTTACTTATTTTTAAAATGTTACGTATATAAGCAGTCTCCACCCGCAACGTGGGACTGGAACTCACGACCCTGAGATCAAGAGCCACACTCCTCTGACTAAGCCAGCCAGCTGTTCCCAGCATATTCTGTTCTTATTACCTAGAACTCCCAGCTGAGATTTTTTTGATAGATACATCAAGAGGCACCTTCTTTAACATTTTCTGTCTTCCAGGGTTGGCGAAAATGTTATTATTGATAAATAATAAATGTACTGAGAATGCATAACTGTGCCCATAAAATGGGGAGGGTGCGTGTCTGCAAGATTTCAAGGAAGCGTGGATCACAAAGCTATTAGGAAATCGCTGCTGAATGTTATAGTGTTATTCCTTAATTCTTAAAAGACTTGTGATGTCTGTGACCGTCACGTACAATATGGATTCCGTTTTGAGTCGGGCACTTGGGTAAAGAGTAAGTAAAGATTTGGTTCTCATTTGAGCTAGTCATGTAGTCACTGAGTCGTGCCTTATAATGTCTCTGGGGTGCAGACAGCACACGCCTTCTGTGGTGTGGGGGGCCTAGAGAGAGGGGTGTGCTCCCCGGCAGAGGGAGGTGATCAAGACTGATCTGTGCGATTTGTAATGGTTGGTCTTGATCTCACCACCTCTTGGCCTGTGGTTGACTTTTCCTTCCCTGCCCCCGCTCGGGGGTGGTATAAATACATTTTGGAAGCTGCTTGTGTACTCTTGGGTCAAGAACCAGCACAGAGGGTGTTCCCCCCCCCCCGCCCCCCCATGCCCACCCACCTCCACCCCTGTCTCTCCATAATGTCTCTCCCCTGTCTCACCCCGTCCTATGCCTTTTTGGGCTTCAGAACTAGGGTCAAGAGGGGTCTCCAGGGAGAAAAGGGGGAAGTGTCGGGGGCTAGGTGGCAGCGGCGGGAGTGGCAGTGGTGGACTTAAAAAACATGTATATTTGAATAGGTAATACAGGTACGCGGCACAAAATTCAAACATGCAGAAGCCTGCATACAGTGAAAGGAGACTTCTCCCGCATGCTTACCTTGATTTTCCCTCCCTGGAGACAACCATTTTTACTCGTTTCTTCTGGATGTGTTGACTCTGGCTTCCAAAGGAGTATCGTCGCTGTTGTACTTCAGAATGTCAGGAAGCTTGGATGGTTCACATTCAGACATTATTTTCCTTTCGTGAAGCTCATTGGTATTCCTTCCTCTCGGTGCCTTTCCTGTGGCAAGTTTGTAGTTTGTGTTTTTCACTTTATCATGACACTTTCCTATGTTTTTATGATTTTCCACTTTTTAAGAACTGGCTTTGGCATCTCTTTCAGAAGGTTGCAGTGAACTCAAGCTAAGGTTTGTGAACACTCCTGGCACATAATAGTGAATCAATAGGTATTTCCTTTTGTTTTGTCTCCTTTCCCTCCCATTGGTGGTGTGTATGAAAGAAAACGACGAAAAAATATTTGTGGATTCTAAAATTAAGGTTAAGCTTGTGTGAGTTGTTTCTTGGTGAACTCATTCATCTGAGTGGAAATGCATTATTTTCATTCGTTGAATTCACTTTGCTCAGATTATTAAGAAAAATAACAAAAGTTTACTCAAGTCTTGTCTTGTTTTTCTTCCCTTATAATTTCTTTACGTTGATTCTAGACCCAAACATACACAGAGTAGAGACCTGTGAAAAAGATTTTTGAAGATATGTTTGCAAAAACGGTCCTTATCGTAGTGATGGACGCTGATGTGTGTCTAGTCTCTGGATTTATGTTTTCCTCTTGTGTTGCTCATGGTAGGTCTCCCTCTCTCTCTGCATGACTGGCATGCACGTGTGCATGCTCTCAAATTTAAAACAAGAGTTGCAAGCTGTAGTTTTGATGTTTTTCATGTTTATGGCTCTAATTCTGGGAATTTTATTTATTTTTATTAAAAAAATGTTTTTAACATTTATTCATTTATTGAGAGAGCACAAGTTGGGGAGGGGCAGAGAGAGAGAAAGACACAGAATCTGAAGCAGGCTCCAGACTCCAGGCTGCAGCATAGAGCCTGATGTGGGACTCCCAACTCATGGACGGGGAGATCATGACCTGAGCTGAATCAGACGCTTAACTGATGGAGCCACCCAGGTGCCCCTAATTTTTAAATTTTAGAACGAGAGAGAGTGCATGCCAGTGGGGGGGGGGGGGAGAGTGAGAGAGTCCTAAGCAGCCTCCACACTTAGCGCACAGCCCCGATGTGGGGCTCGATCCCACAACCCTGGGATCTTGACATGAACTGAAGTCAAGGGTGGGATGCTCAACTGACCAAGTCACCCAAGAGCCCTAATTCTGGGAGTTTTTAGAGTGTTACTTTCTCAGCAAGGGAGAAGCCACCAGTCCCCCCGCCTTGCTGAATACTGTACGTTGTGAGACCCCCTCACCCAGTTTCCCCGAGTGTTAACATCTTACATAACTGTTACATTACACTGTGCAAACTAAGAAGCCAACATTGGGACATTACTATTACTAACCAAGCTTCAGACTTTGTCCACATGTTACTAGTTTTCCCATTAATGTGCTTTTTCTGCTCTGGAATCCAATCCAGGCTACCACATTGCATGTCCTGCCTTCTCAGTCTCCTCTGGTCTGTGACAGGTTTTCAGTGTTTCCTGGTTCATGATCTTGAGAGTTTTGAGGGGTTCTAGTTGGGTCCAGTATTTTGTAGAATATCCCTCAGTTTATCTGACCTTGTTCTTATGATTAGACTGGGATTATGGCAGAATCTACAGAGATAAAGTGTCCTTTGAATTTCATCGTATTGGAGTTGGAGGGCAGTATATGTGCTATAATCCTGACCTCTCACTGGCGGTGTTAACTCTGATTACTGGACCCAAGTGATGTTTAGCGGGTTCTGTGCTGTTGTTACCCCAGTCCACTTGCATGCTCTGTTTTTTGAAATTAACTAAGTGCAGTCCACACTCAAGTGGAGGGAATTAATCTCCACCTCCTGGAGGAAGGGAGTATTTATATAGATTGTTTGAAATTCTTCTGCAAGGAAGCTGCTTTCTCTAGGAAATATCTTCTTTGCCCACTTTTCTGTTGGCTTATTGGGCTTTTCATTTGGTTTAAAAAAGTGTTTTACCTAGGATCTCCATAAATATTTGGATAAATTACCAAACCAGCTACTTGTGTATGAACACGTATGTTTTGTTGATAGAAAGTTATGAGGTCTCTACTGTCAGACAAGTAGATCAGTAGATCTTCATCCCATCAGCGTCCATAAATAGCTGGGCACCAGGGTCGTTAGGACCCCTAAGTCTTCCATTTTTATATTGGCTCTTCTAATGTCAGACAATATTAACAACGACAGAGAAGCTCGCTTTGTTTTACCAGAAACTCCTGGGAATTTCCACAGAGTACCTGGACAAGGAATTATGCTTACTACTTACACAAGAAGTGTCTGGACTGAGTGTAATCAAGTGTGGCTGAGAAAACACCAGGCTGAAGTAGGGGTGGGAGCTTGCCTTGAAGACAGCTTTGACACTGGATCACCGCGGGCAAGGCGCTTCATGTCTCTAGAGTGTGGTTTCCTCAAATTAAGCAAGCTCCATCTGTGAAGTTCTTTGTAGCTTTAATAGTCTAAGTCAGTTTTTGAGCTTGCATGAATTTTGGAGAAATTCTCGCAAGCTAATGTGGAGTAGTAGCACGTGGACAGTATAGGAGACATCTTTCTTGCTGTTGTTTTTATGGGACAGATTTGGATTTGGAAGCAAAGGAAAGAAGCTGAAAGTTTGGTGAGGAAGTTACTGCCATCTGAACAAGCCACTTCGGGCCTAGGCCAATGTTCGGAAGTGTAAAAGACAGCCATAGCCAAGAAGCATGAAGGGAAATTATGTTCAGTTATTTTTAGGTTTGTTGTTTTGTTCTGTTTTTTCTGGTCTGACTTCCAACACTTGACTTTAATGATAAGAGTAATCAGTTATTTGGTAAATAGAGTCCTCAGGGTGAGCCAAGACATTTAGCCGAGCACCTTACATATATTGTCTCATTTAATTCTTTCACTTCCAGGTAGAAATTCTTTTTAACTGCTTTTTTTCCAGATGAGAAAAAAATAAATAAAGCCTTCCTTCCAAGAAACTTTTCCAGTGTCTTAAACTTTGTAAGTGGCAGAACTGGAATTCTAACTCAGGATTGTTATCTTAACTGATGGTAGTTTGAGCTCCGAGCCCATGTGATTAACCAGTTCCCTTAGTAGGTTCTCTGCAGGTGTGTTTTTATGTTCTGCTGAATGTTCACATGGTGCCGCTTTTTGATACAATAACTAACAGCTTGATGTACCAGGTGATATTTGTTGTGATTTGTAAGTGATTTTCTTAACAAATAAGGAAATTTGAACTTTTGCCTACGTTACTTTTGGGGCAGAAATTAAGTTCTTTTCTTGTGTTGTATAATAAAATTGACTTTTCAACCTGTTCTAAATTAAGAAGAAAAGAGATGTACCTTTTCGGTGACTAGTATTAAGAAACTGACAGCATTTGGGTTTTTGCCATTGTGAAAGTGTGTTATTACCAGATTGGTATGCTAATGAAGAAATTGTATGGTAATTTTCATCTTCAAGTGTAATATTAAGGATAGAAGTTTCCTTAATATGGTTTCACTTGTGTAAATTATAACCCTAAGAATTGGCGCGGGTTTGTTTTCAAAAGAAAACAACCAGTAAAATTGTATATTGTGACATTGCCAAGTTCTTCTGGGATATAACGTGGTTTATTTTTATATAGGGGTTACTATTTGACTTAGAACAGTAATAGTTGAAGCTTCAGACTACATATGCAATATGAGATCATTGCTGACAGGAACGAGACGGTATCCTCCCCAGAAAAGCCTATTAGGAAGTTGTTTGCATATCGTTATATGTCGGAAAGAGAGGAGTTCCCTGCTTCCTATTTAAAAACGCAGCGACGGGGCGCCTGGGTGGCGCAGTCGGTTAAGTGTCTGACTTCACCCAGGTCACGATCTCGCGGTCTGTGAGTTCGAGCCCCGTGTCGGGCTCTGGGCTGATGGCTCGGAGCCTGGAGCCTGTTTCCGATTCTGTGTCTCCCTCTCTCTCTGCCCCTCCCCCGTTCATGCTCTGTCTCTCTCTGTCCCAAAAATAAATAAACGTTGAAAAAAAAAATTTAAAAACGCAGCGACAAGTCTTCGTTTCGGTTTGGTTCTGTGCTTTCTGGAACCTGGCCCCTTTTGACTCTGCTCTTGGGTCTGATTAGCCTGACGGCATTGAGGCCCGAAGTTACGCGTCCTCTACTCCTGTCATGGTGCCAGCAGTGCGCCCTTTAAAGTGTGTGTGGGACCAGAAACGCCCAACGGTTTTTCAGGGGGATGAAGCACTGTAAAGAGATCGTGGAGGCCGGAATCTAATAAAATCCTCACCGATCTGGATTAGCTGTAGAGGAGTCAGTAATAATTCTGTCAGTTAAAAAAAATCTGACCCATAGTGCTGTTTTTCACTCCGTCAAAAGATCGGCTCTTCATTCCTTCTTCCGTTAAGCTACCCCGGTAGCTTTGTACTGTCAGGATCCCCTGGCCCCGCGAGACTCAAGAGGGAAGAAGGCAGTTTTCTGGTTTGAGGATGATGCAGTCACCAGTATCCTTTATACTTCTTAATTGTTGACCTTGGGGACCGGCCCCGGGAGAGCGCAGCCCCGTGGGCGGTAGCTGCCTCGCCAGAGGTGAGCACGGGGGTTACCGGAGCCCCCGGGAGGGCCGGCCCCCAGCCCCTCCGCCCGGCGCTCTCGGGACTGAGCTGCGCCGGGTAGTTGCGCTTGATTTCAGTTGGCTGTGAACCGCCCTGGCGGGTGATTCTGTAATACGCCGTCTTCTTCACAGTCCGCTCTTCCACTGTTTCCCCACGTTACTCGGTGCGCTTCTGCAGCTCTGACCGTGCCTGGTTTCCGCCGTGTGGCCGTCCCAGACTTCCCCGTGAGTCTCTTGTTCTTGGACGTGTGAGCTGTTGCCAATTTATTGCCGATTTTAGCGGCACTTCATGAACAACTTTGTAGACGAGTCTTTTGTCTCAGGACAGATTGCTAGAGGCTGTGGTAAACTTTGCCAAACGGCTCTTCAGAAAGCCTAAACTCATTGACAGTACACGTTTGTCAACATTTTTGGTGGCCACTTTTTCTGTACCCACTTTTTTTAAAATTTATTTTTGAGAGAGAGACAGACAGACAGGGTGTGAGCAGGGGAGGGGCAGAGAGAGAGAGCGAGACACAGAATCCGAAGCAGCTCCAGGCCCTGAGCTGTCAGCACAGAGCCCGACGCGGGGCTCGAACTCACGGACCGTGAGATCATGACCTGAGCCGAAGTCAGATGCCCAACCGACTGAGCCCCCCGCAGGCGGCCCTTCTGTACCCATTTCTTACATTCTGCTCTGCTAGACTTTTGGAAAGAATCCTGTGTCCGTTCTCTTTTTCCTAATTCTGCTCTTCCTATGGAAGTTCTTGTAACGTGTGTACTTTCAGAGATGTGTCTTCAGCTGGCAGTTCGGTAGTTGACGTTTCCGTGGTCCATGGAGACGCGGTGAGGATGCCGGGAATGTTCTGTCATGGGATCAGCCCACCACGACCCTGGATTTTTTTAAATGGTGGTACATCACTGTTAGACTGTGGCTGAAGGGCGTTTCCTTCTTGGAGTACCTGGCGGTGACACATTAGTGCCGTCTTGCTTCTGTGACGTTATTGGTGGAATAAGGTTAAAAGAGGAATAGGGGTCCCTGAGCATAAAACACTTTCACTATGAAATTAATTGGTCTCTGAACTGTTTTGTCTCTCTCTGTTTTAAGGCTTCTGTGTGGTGATACTACATTGGTGTTAAATGACGAGTTAGTTAAATTGATAGCATTGAAGAAAAGGATTTGTATTTTTCTAGAGAAGACTGATTCTGAATCCAGGATACCTGTAGATCAGGGGCATGAGAAGAAAAATAAACTGAGTGCACAAATTCAGTTGCTAGTGTAGACAGTGTTTACTTCAGTAGCATTTGGTTAGGCTCGAACTTCCTTCTTGGGAATCAGGAAAGGGACATAGAACAGGCGTTGGGTGGTCTCAGGTTACTGCACACTGATGCAGCCAGTTCTGAGGTCAGCTTGAAATACGTGAATCGTGGTATGTGTGGACTGGCCTGTCCTCAGGGACAGTTTGTGCCCTTAGGGAATCGAGCCCCGTTGGGGAGAGAGGAGCAAGAGGGGAGCGGGAGGGATGCCTTCCAGAGGCCCGAGCTGCAAGAGTAGCTTTCCAGCCTGTTGGCTGCCCTCCTCGTCAGTGCGGACTGCTGGGTGATGGGGAATGGAGCGCGCGCTGCTCCCTTTCGAGAGCTTTCCGTGACTTGGCCACCTGACTTGTTACTGTATGCATTTTAGCTTAGCTTTTGTGTGCCAGACAGTGAAGACACACAGAGGTCTCAATGAGGGCCTCGGTCTCACAGGGGACACAGAAGAGGACAGCTGCTCCAGTGGACACCAGCCATGTAAGATGTGCCCTTTCTAATAATGCTCGTAGAAACCTGGACACAAGGAAGGCATTACTCTCCATTTTTCAGCGGGGGTCGGTGACACTGTGTTCGTCACTCGGGAGCAAGGTGGCTAAGATGGGATTCAGACCCAGCATGGGATTTAGTCTCAGGTGTGAGCTCAGATCCTGACCAGTGTCGTGCTTGAATGCAAGTCACTTAACGACTCCTTTTTTTTTTTTTTTTTTAAATGTTTATGTATTTTTGAGAAAGAATGCAAGTGGGGAAGGAGCAGAGAGAGAAGGGGACAGAAGATCCGAAACAGATTCTGCACTGCCAGCACAGAGCCTGACACGGGGCTCAAACTCCCGAACCGCGAGATCATGACCTCAGCCATCTGAGCCACCCAGGTGTCCCTTAACCCCTCTTTTCAAACAGAGAGTAGAACTTCTGATAAGGTTGTTTTGTGTATTTTAGGACACACATATTGTAAAGTGCTTTAGCTCAGATATTGGCATATAGTAAGAGCTAATAATAAGATCTTACTGACCCCAAAGTCACTAATAATAATTACTACCAATAATAATTTACAAAGCCATTTTTCTTTGCCCAACAGCACTGTGTCTTTTCTTTCCTTCCATCCTCCCTCCCTCCTTCTTTCTTTCTTTCTTTCTTTCTTTCTTTCTTTCTTTCTTTCTTTC
>NW_024412396.1:73879686-73953086 GCF_014898765.1 Herpailurus yagouaroundi
TCTTTCTTTCTTTCTTTCTTTCTTTCTTTCTTTCTTTCTTTCTTTCTCATTCATTCATTCATTCACTCCTTCCTTCCTTCTAAGATTTTTTTACTTTTAAGTAATAGCGACACTCAGCATGGGGCTTCAACTCACAAACCCCTGAGATCAAGAGTTGCAGGCTCCCCTGGCTGAGTCAGTCAGGTGCCCTGCAGTGGGGCTTTATGCAGACCATGAATAAGAGTCTGAGCTGAGATCCAGTACACCCCCACTGTTTCGGGAGTATTGAGCAAGGGGGGACCAGTCACCTGGGCTAGGAGAGTTAGAGCAGACTTTCCAAAGGTGGTAATCCTTGGACTGTCTTGAAGGACTAATGGGAGTTAGCTGGTGGGAAAGGATAGTGAGGGACCTGCAATGAGAAGGAAATGGTAAGAGGAAAGACGTGGGCAAGTAAAAATGCTCAGCCAGTTATGTGTCTGGCTCTTAGTTTCGGCACAGGTCATGATCTCTTGTGGTTTGTGGGATTGAGCCCTGTGTTGGGCCCTGGGCTAACAGCCTGGAGCCTGCTCGGGATCCTGTCTCTCTCCCTCTCTCTCTGACCCTCCCTGGTCGTTTGTATGCATGTGCTCTCTCTCAAAATAAGTAAACTTTAAAAAAAAAAAAAAAGGTTAGAAGGGCTGGCCAGATCGTATAGGGCCTTGGAACTCCATGGTTTATCCTAAAGACAATAAAGAAGCTGTAGGAGGATTTGTTTTCAAAGTAAACTTTTTTTTTTTTTTTTTTTTTTTTTACTGTTTCTTTCTTTTTGAGAGGAAGAGCATGAGCAGGGGAGGGACAGAGAGAGAGAGGGAGACCCAGAATCTGAAGCAGGCTCCAGGCTCTGAGCTGTCAGCACAGAGCCCCAAGCAGGGTTTGAACTCAGGAACCGCTAGATCATGACCTGAGCCAAAATCGGGCGCTTAACTGACTGAGCCACCCGGGCACCCCATAACTTAGTCTCTTTTGATGTTGACTTTAATCACTGGGCTGAGGTAGTATTTGTCAGGTGTCTCCACTGTAAAGTTAATCACTCTCCCACCCCCTTCCATAATGTCCTCTTTTGAGGAAGACACGGTGTATATTCCATACTTATGGAATGGAGACATGATCTGTCTGTGTGGAAGGATTTTACGTTATTTTATTTTTTTTATGTTGTATTTATTTTTGAGAGCGAGAGAACACAAGCGGGAGCTGGGGAGGGACAGAGAGAGGGGAACAGAAGATCAGAAGCGGGCTCTGTGCCGACAGCAGCAAACCCTTTTGAGGGGCTTGAACCCACAGACTGTGCGATCATGACCTGAGCCGATGTCTGGATGCTCAACCAACTGAGCCACCCAGGGGCCCCTCTGTGGAAGGATTTTAAACATCAGAAGTGATTTGATGGGAACTGTGATTCAGAAACATTGCTCTAGCCAGAATGGAGAGTCTGAATTTGAGGGTCTTAGTCTGCAGCTCCGAAGGCAAGGTGAGAAAAGGTGACGACCTCAACTTCCGGCAGTAGCAGTGGGGCTGGAGAGAGTGAGTTGAGAAAATTTGAGGAGGTGTAATTGAGGGGCCCATTGGGCTGGGGAGAGGGGACTGGCAGGAGATGGGGGAGGAGGGGTCTGATAGGACTTGCAGGGACCCAGCTGGGGTTGGTAAGGTCATCAGGGGCACATAGTGTCATCATGGTTTGTCAACTGGTGATGTTGATTTTCATCACCTGGCGGAGGTGGGGCTTGTCAGGCTTCTCATCACATGTAGGGGCACTTGGATGAAGTTCGAGTTTTTAAGGGATTTATAATGTTTCTGTGTTTACTGTAGATTTTAATTCCAGAGAGCTGGTGACAAAAGAATTTTGCATTTATTTATCCCAGCTTAAACTTTTAGCATTTAAAAAAGAAGAGCCTGGGGACGCCTGGGTGGCTCAGTCAGGACTTTGGCTCAGGTCATGATCTCACGGGTTCGTGAGTTTGAGCCCTGCATCGGGCTCTGTGTTGACAGCTCAGAGCCTGGAGCCTGCTTCGGATTCTCTCTCTCTGCCTCTCCCCTGCTCGTTCTCTGTCTCTCAAAAAATAAATCTTAAAAAAAATTTTTTTTAAATAAATAAAACATTAAAAAAAAAGAGCCTGGAGGATAGAGCCAAGGAAGTATATAATTTGATTGTAGGAAGATACAAGTATTTAGATACCAAAATTGTTTCTGACTTCTTTGTTTTTTAGAGGACAAACTGTTGTCAGTTTTTAAATGTTAAGGTAATTAATAGGATAATACTGTGAGGTGAAAAAAATGTACTTTAGCTTTTGATCTGTCTTTATACTTCTGATAATTTATGGTGTCTCTAAAATCTAGGCAGTATATGTATATAATGGTTAACACAATGGGCCCTGGAATCTCCTCCTTGTGGGTGAGATCTTGGACAAGTTACTTCAACTCTCTATGCCTTAATTTTCTACTATGTAAAATGGGGATAGTGATAGTACCTGCCTCATAGGGTTGTTAAGAAGATTAAATGAGCTAATACATGTAAAAGTGCATAGCACCTGGTACATCATAAGTGAGTATATACGTTAGTTATAGCGGTCGTAGTAATGGTAAACTCGTATCGCTGTACAGATTGCTTTGCATTTCTTTCTGGCTGCCCAAAATGAGAAACCAAAAGTTTGGATCACAAAATGATTTTTGGTTCCTAACCTAAATTTAACACAGGTGAAACCTAAGGATGTATAGTTTCTCGGGATATAGTGAAGGTATGATGGCCAGTTGGTACATTTAAGAATAAGCATTTACCAAATTTTATTTTATTTCTAAAGTGTTTATTTTGTGAGAGAGAGAGAGCGAACACGCGAGTGAGCAGGGAGAGTGGCGGAGAGAGGGAGAGAGAATCCCAAGCAGGTTCCTCACTGTCCATGCAGAGCCCAAAATGGGGCTCAAACTCATGAATCTCATGAACCATGAGATTATGCCCTGAGTTGAAACCAAGAGTTGGATGCTTAACCAACTGAGCTGCCCAGGCACTCTGAATTTACCAATCAAAAAAATTTTTTTAATGTTATTTTTATTTATTTAATAATAATTAAATGTTTATTTAATTAAATAATTAAAAATTAAATAATTAAAAAAATTTTTTGTAATGTTTATTTTTGAGAGAGAGAGAGAGAGAGAGAGAGAGAGAGAGAGAGAATGAGAGAATGAGCAGGGGAGGGGCAGAGAGAGAGAGGAAGACACAGAATCCAAAGCGGGCTCCAGGCTCTGAGCTGTCAGCACAGAGTCTGATGTGGGGCTCGAACCCACGAACCGTGAGATCATGACCTGAGCCAAAGTCAGATGCTCAAGCAACTGAGCCACCCAGGCACCCCTTGTATTCCTTTATTATTTTATTGATTCCTACTGATGAATAATAATCTATCCTATTCTGGGTTTGTTCATTTTTGTTTGTTTGTTTATTTATTTGTAGTCTCTATACCCAACATGGGGTTCAAACCCCAAGGATCAAGAGTCACATGCTCCTTGGGCTGAGCCAGCCGGGTGCCCCTAGAGCATTGCCTTTTTAACAGTTGCTCCTATTACCAAGAGGATAATGCATATATTGTGTCCTACAAAAACAGTCCTTTTGCCTTAATTCACAGATTTGGGCAGAATATTGTTTATAATGTTTTTATCCTCAATTTCTAATGGGTTTAGAATTATATCCACTTTTGTGATTGCTAAAATTATTTGTACCTTCTCTAATTCTGCTGATACTAGTCTATTATATCTACTTTTTCTAGATCCCAGCCTTGGTTTTTGTTAATCCTCTCTTGATAGCCTGGTTTTCTATTTCATTAATTTCTGCTCTCTGTTGTCTTCCTTTCCTTGGATTTATTTTATTGTTCTTTTCATGTTCTTAAGTTGGATGCTTAGCAAAGTAATTCTTAGCCTCTATAATTTATTATAAGCATTTCACGCTGTAAACTTTTTTGGTAAGTTAACCTCTTCCATTGGTTCCCATAAGTTTATAGTGTCTGTTATTCAGTTTTAAGTCACTTTAATTTTTTTTGTCAAGATTTCTTCCTTGACCCAGGATTATGTTAAGAGTATTTTATCTTTTCTGAATATATGGTTTTTGGTTTAGCTTTTAATACTGACTTTTTTTAATTTAATTTTTTAGTTTTAAAAATTTACATCCAAATTAGTTAGCATATAGTGAAACAATGATTTCAGGAGTAGATTCCTTACTTCCCCTTTCCCACTTAGCCCCTCCCCCCTCCCACAACTCCTCCTGTGACCCTCAGTTTGTTCTCCATATTTATGAGTCTCTTCTGTTTTGTCCTTCTCCCTGTTGTTATATTATTTTTGTTTCCCTTCCCTTATGTTCAGCTGTTTTGTCTCTTAAAGTCCTCATGAGTGAAGTCCTATGATTTTTGTCTTTCTCTGACTAATTTCACTTAGCATAATACCCTCCAGTTCCATCCACATAGTTGCAGATGGCAAGATTTCATTCTTTTTGATTGCCGAGTAATACTCCATGGTGTGTGGGTATGTATGTATGTATATATATATATATGTATGTGTATGTGTATATATATGTATATATGTATATACACATATACATGTATGTGTATACACACACACACACACCACATCTTCTTTATCCATTCATCCATAGGTGGACATTTGGGCTCTTTCCAGACTTTGGCTATTGTCGATAGGGCTGCTATAAACATGGGGGTGCATGTGCCCCTTCGAAACAGCACACCTGTATCCCTTGGATAAATGCCTAGTAGTGCAATTGCTGGGTCGTAGGGTAGTTCTATTTTTAGTTTTTTGAGGAATCTCCATGCTGTTTTCCAGAGTGGCTGCACCAGCTTGCATTCCCATAATTATTGACTTTTAATTGCATTGTGGTTTACACAGTGTAGTCTATATTCTACCTATTCTTTGAAATGTGTTTAGAGTAGCTTTATGGCCTTGTACATGGTCATTTTTGTAAAATTTGCTTGAGAAGACTTTATTTAATTTTTAGATGCAGCTTCAAAGTATGTCCAATAAATAAAAATTGTTCACTTGTTTAGGTCTTAGGTATCTTTTAATTTTTGTTTGGACTGTCAACAGATGTATTAATCTCCCAGTATGATGATGTATTTGTCAACTTCCCATTTGTCCATCAATTTTTACCATGTTTATTTTGATGCTTCTTCATTAGGACCATATAAAATTACAATTGTGTCATTTAACTTTCCTTTGTCCTACTCTTAAGTTTTATTTTGTTAAGGTGTCTTTCATTTTTCTGTTTTGTACTGGTTTAGAAGTTTATATACACTAACTTTTAGTAATTATTCTTGAAGTTTTACTGTACGCACTTAATTTAACATCTAAAGTTGGGGTGCCTGGGTGGCTCAGTCACTTAAACGTCCGACTCTCGATTTCGGCTCGGGTCACAGTCTTTTTTTTTTGTTTTTTTTTCCAATTTTTAAAAATGTTTATTTATTTGAGAGAGAGAGAAAGAGCGTGAGCATGGGAGAGGCAGAGAGAGAAGGTGGCTCCAGGCTCTGAGTGGTCAGCACAGAGCCTGATGCAGGGCCCAAACTTACGAACCACGAGATCATGATCTGAACTGAAGTCAGATGCTTAACCGACTGAGCCACCCAGGTGCCCCTCAGGTCACAGTCTTAACGGGGTTCATTAGCGTGGAGCCAGTTTGGGATTCTCCCTCTCCCTTTGCCCCTCTCCTGCTTACACACACTCTCTTTCTCTCTCAAAATGAATAAAGTTAAAAATCTAAAGTTAAATCTTTCATCTTTAGAATGGCTCAGCTTTGATTCACTACCCCCTCAGTTATGTGGTGTTAATCTCCAGAATTATAGTTCTGTTCTTTTGCAAAACCCCCTAAATTGGACATTATTTTTATTTTTTATAGGCATTGTTTACAAAAGTCTTGTTTACTTACCATTTCTTCTTTGAATATCAACCTTCCTTTCAGGATTTTTTTTTTTTCCCCTGAGCAAAAGGTAAAAATGTCCCTAAGTTGTTGTGTATGTGAGAACATTTGTAGTTTGCCCATATTTCTGAGAGTTTTGCAAGATATGTTCTTAAGATTGCCTCTTAGCACTTGAAAGATATTCCGCTCTATCTGGCTTTTGGTGTTTTGGGGAATTTACTGTCAGTCTGTCATTTTCTTTGTAGGTGATCTTTTTCTCTCAGACTTTTAAAATTCATATCAACCTTTACTAAATTTTTTTTTTTTTTTAGGTATAATTGACACACAATGAAATGCATAGATCTTTAAGTGTTAAGTGAGATTTGACTGTTGTATGTTCCTACGTATCTAACACGTCAGACAAAGGGAAGAACATTTCCATTGGCACACCTAGTTCTCCTGGACCCTTTGCCAGTTACCACCCTTCTCTACCATCTACTCTCATTTCTGCCACCGCGTAACGGATTTTACTCTTCATATTAATATGGATTTCATATGAATACACTTACACAGCATACATTCTTTAGTGTCTGGGTTATTTTTGTTTTATTTTGTTTTGTATTTTTTTTTGCTCTTCATTTTGTTTCTAATTCATGTGGTTGCTTGTATCAGCAGTTTGTCCCTTTTTATTTCTGTGTGTAGCATTCCTTTGTGTGATTGTGCCTCTATTCGGCACCTGTTGATGGACATCTGGGTTGTTGCTAGTTTTTGGCTGTTATGAAATAACATTCTTTTTGTGGGTAAATATTTCTCTTGAGTAAATATATAGGAATTGAATTGCTAGCTAATAAGGTAGTTTAAAGCCCAATTTTATAAGAAATTGTTTCAGAAAATTTTTAAAATTTCCCTTTTTGTCTCTGGAATACTTCAATTTTACCATAATGGGACTCAGGTCTGGTTTTCTTCTTATTCATCCTGCTCGGTAGACATGCTTCCTATGTCTGTGGATTCATGTCTTTCATCATATCTATAACATTATTAGGTTTTATTGCTTCAAATATTACCCCCTGATATCTGTTCCTTTTTGGGGGACCTTGATTAGACATAGGCTAATCTTTTTCCATCCTCCACAACTCTTAACCTGTCTTTCATACGTATGTTTTTATCTCTGTGTTGTATTATGAATAATATTTTAGATTTTATAGCTCTTCAACTTCATCTTCCCTGCTACTTTATTAATTCATTGAGTTTTTTGTTTGGATGATTTTTCTTTTTTTAAAGTACTAGCTGGTTCTTTTTATTCAACGTTTATTTATTTTTGGGACAGAGAGAGACAGAGCATGAACGGGGGAGGGGCAGAGAGAGAGGGAGACACAGAATCGGAAACAGGCTCCAGGCTCTGAGCCATCAGCCCAGAGCCCGACGCGGGGCTCGAACTCACGGACCGCGAGATCGTGACCTGGCTGAAGTCGGACGCTTAACCGACTGCGCCACCCAGGCGCCCCTAGCTGGTTCTTTTTAAAATCTTGTAATTTTTTTAATGCTTTTTTATTTTTTCAGTTTATTCATTTATTTTGAGAGAGACAGAGACAGCATGAGTGGGGGAGGGGCAGAGAGAGAAGGGCAGAGAGGATTCCACGTAGGCTCCCCGCTGCTGGCGCAGAGCCGGGTGTGGGGGCTCGAACTCATGAAAACTTGAGGTCGTGACCTGAGCCAAAAGCAAGTATCAGACGCTTAACCAGCTGAGCCACCCAGGTGCCCCTTTTGATGGTGTTTTGTTGCTTACTCATTCCAACTTCTGTTTCCTTAAACATTTCATATGTATTTATAATTCTGTATTTGTTAATTACAGTATCTACAAACTCTCACTAATAGTACTTTTTTTTTTTTTTTTTTTTTTTTTGAGTATTTGTCGTCTTTGAATGTGAGATCATCTTGGTTGATCTTATTGTGGCAACCTGAGAGCTTAATCCTCCAGGAAAGTTAGCTTTCCTCCCACTTCTGCTAGGCCAAGGAGTGTAAAAAGGGGATAATCTTGGTTTATAGTTACAGGGGTTTTGTTTTGTTCTGTTTTGTTTTGTTTTGTTAGAGAGAGAGCACATGTGCAAGCAGGAAGGGGCAGAGTGAGAGAGAAACCCAAGCAGGCTTCATGCTCAGTGTGGAGCCTGATGTGGGGCTCGATCTGAGGACAGTGAGATCATGACCTGAGCCAGAATCAAGAGTTGGACACTTAACTGACTGAGCCACCCAGGCACTCCTAGTTACAGGTTTTTAAAGTTGTTTCTTTGTTGCCCACTTACTTTTTAACTGAAACTGAGTGTGATACTGCTTTCTTTACTTTATTTCCATGATAACGGATGTCCCTGTTGAGTCCAGAGTTCTTGAATTCTGAAGATACATTTAGTTTAGTTTTTGTAACTAATCTGTGCAGGTTTTCCCATTTTTAGGAAAAGAGAAACATAAGAGCTAAAAGTGTCATTAAGAAATGATTCTTCACAGAATTTACATGAATTTCCTTCATGTTTTTCTTTAAAAGAAAACGTGATTGCAGACGCAGTACTGGGATGCATTTTTATGATAAAAAGTCCAAACAGTAAGGAAATATATGCAGCCAAACACAAATCCCATTTTTCCTCCCAATCCAGTGCCTCACCTCTTCCCTTGAGTTAGCCACTCTTTAAATTTGCACGGTGGTTTGTTGTACCTACAGTTTGTATTTTTACTTTTTAATTCATTTATTGGCAAAGAAATACATATGCTAAAAGCAACTAAACAAGAATTCTCACTTGTTTTTTTATAATAGCTTTATTGAGATCTAATTCACAAAAATGTACATACAGTTCACTTGTTTAAAATATACAATTCAGTGGTTTTCAGTATTTTCACAGAATTGTGCAACATCACTGCAGTCCATTTTATTTAAAAAAAATTTTTTTTCCAACGTTTTTTATTTATTTTTGGGACAGAGAGAGACAGAGCATGAACGGGGGAGGGGCAGAGAGAGAGGGAGACACAGAATCGGAAACAGGCTCCAGGCTCTGAGCCGTCAGCACAGAGCCCGACACGAGGCTCGAACTCACGGACCGTGAGATCATGACCTGGCTGAAGTCGGATGCTTAACCGACTGCGCCACCCAGGCGCCCCTCACTGCAGTCCATTTTAGACCATTCTCATCCCACAAAGAAACCCCGTCATTCCCCATTTCTTCCAAGTATCGTACACCTTCTGGCAGTCATTGATCTGTAGAGTTGCCTATTCGGGACATTTCGTATGAGTGGGATTATACGGTATGTGGGGTTTTTGTGACTAGCTGCTCTCACCTAGCATAATGTTTTCAGGTTTCCTCCATACTGAGCATGGATTAGTACTACATTCTTTTTTATGGCAGCATAATATTCCATCATATAGATATACTATGCAGTTGACCCTTGAACAGCATGGGTTTGAACTGCACACACCCACTTATATGAGGGTTTTTTTTTTTTTACAGTACTGTAAATATTTCTCCTTAGGATTTTCTTATTGATAATTTCTTTCTCTAGCTTACATTATTGTCAGAATATAGTGTGTGTGTGTGTGTGTGTGTGTGTGTGTGTATGTATATATTACACACAACATACAAACTATGTGTTGACTGTTTAGATTATCAGTAAGACTTCCAGTCAATAGGGGGCTACAAGTAGTTAGGTTTGGAGGGAGTCAAAAGTTATACCCAAATTTTTGCGTGGGAGATTAGCACCCCTAACCCCCCTTGTTTTTCAAGAGTCAAATATGTGCCCATTCATTGGTCGATGGACATTTGGATCATTATCACCTTTTGGCTGTTGTGAACAATGGTGCTGTGAACATTGGTATATGAGTTTTGTTTTGTTTTGTTTTGTTTTGTTTTGTTTTGTTTTGTTTGAGACAGAGAGAGACAGAGCATGAACAGGGGAGGGACAGAGAGAGGGGGAGACACAGAATCTGAAGTGGGCTCCAGGCTCTGAGCTGTCAGCACAGAGCCCGATGCGGGGCTCAAACTCACGGAGTGTGAGATCATGACCTGAGCTGAAGTCGGGTGCTCAACTGACTGAGCCACCCAGGCGCCCCATTATATGAGTTTTCATGTGGGTATATGTTTTCATTTTTCTGGGTTGTATACCTAGGAATGGAATTGCTAGGTTATATGCTAACTGTATTTAACCCTTAGAAGCACTGCTAGACTGTCTCTCAAAGTGGCTGTACCATGCAGTTTTATATTCCCATCATTCTAGACAAATAATCCATTTTACAAATGGGTGAAAGACTTGGATGGATATTTCTCCAAGGATTATACATACGTGACCAATAAGCATATCAAGCATACTCCATATTATTAGTCATCAGAGAAATGCAGATCAAAACTACAATGAGACCCTACTTCATACTCCCTGGCTAGAATCAGAAAGTCAAATAATAACAAGTGTTAGAGAAGATGAGCAGGAATTGGAACCCTAGTACTCCTGGGAGAATGTAAAATATAAATGTAAATTGATGCTCTGGTCTCAAGCAGTTAACAAATGCAGTAAGCCTTAGGGAATGAGAACTAATTCAGTTTCGGGGCAGAACAGAAAATATGCCAAGAGTATTTTCCCCTTAGTGCGGGACAAGATGATTTCCAGTTGGAACATCAGCACTGTGTTAGGTAACATCATGTCACACAGTGAAGACTTTTTAAAAAGCCATTTCACAAAATGTTGCACAATTTTCGACAAAACTCAGAAAATATTTGCCTCCCGACAACCCAGATTTGCGGAAAGCAGTGAAGCATTACATATAACTAGCCAAAGCAAGATCACACTCTTAGAGTGGCCGTTACCTGATTTTTAAATATTTTTATCATGCAGATTTTATACTTTAAATGTATATACCCCTCATAACATGTAGCGTCGTGTTTATATTTTTAATATTTACATTGTGGTATTATATATTTAACTTTTTATAATCACTTTTTATAATCAAAATTATTGATATCTGTATATCTGATGAATTTTATATTCTGTATTTAGTTCCTTTGACTGCATCTAACTATGACTTAGCCAATTCCTGTTGATAGACCTTTAAAATTTTCCTATATTTCAGAACCATAATCAAGCCTGTGGTGACAGTCCATATCAGAGTTCTCCAGAGAACCAAACCAGTAGGGGTATGTGTGTGTATGTGTAAGAAATCTTCACCAAAGTTTATGGACATAATGAAGCAACATGCTGATGCTTTCTATTCTTAATTCTTTGAAAACAAGTTCTGATTAGGACCCAATAGGTTAACTTCAGTAGGTCTGACCTGCAGTTTTGAAAAAATTGTTACTATATATATTATACCTAGATATGGATTGCTGTGTTGCAGGGTATCCACACTTCTATTTTATCACACACTGCCAGTTTTCTCTCTAAAGGGGTTGTACAAATGGACATTTTCACTACTAGTGTGAATTCTCTTTTTTCTTCCCCTTCACGGGCATTTGTAATTTCAGTTACCTTCTACTTTCAGTCAGGTCTGGGCTTATTATTTTTTCTTTGTTAGGGAGAGTGTGTGAGTGGAGGTTGGGGGTGGGGGGGGGGAGAGAGAGAATGAATGAATGAATGAATGAATGAGTGAGTGAGTGAATATATGTATATATATCTTAAGCAGGCTCCATGCCCATTGTGGAGCCCAACACAGGACTCAAGCCCACAACCCTGAGATCATGACCTGAGCCAGAATCAAGAGTCAGAGCCTTAACTGATTGAGCCACCCACATGTCCAAGTCTGGCTTTATTTTGTAAGGTTTATAAAACTTGGCAATCAACTTTAAACAAAGAGAGCAGCTTCAGAGTTAGCACCGTTAGCAGACATCAGTATCTATCCAGAAATTAATGACATTGCTTTGTTTTCATCATATTTATTTCTTTAGTTTACACTCAGCAAAATGGATTAGTTTTTGGTGTACATATTTGTGAGTGTTAAGACGAGCATAGTTTCACATCACCACCACCATAATTGGGATACAAAACAGTTTAATCTCTTGAGAAAATTACCTTGGACAGTTCTTAGCCTTCCTCGTACTTCTAACCCCTGGAACAATGATCTTTTTCCATAGTTTTGCCTTTCCAGAATGTTATATAAATGGAATCATATTATATGTAACCTTTGGAGACCTGATTCTTTCACTGAATATGATGAATTGGAGATAAGGCCATATATCAGTAGTGTATTTTTTATTGCTGTTCAGTATTCCACGTGTGGATGCTCCACAGTTTATCCATTTACTTTTTGAAGGACATTTGGGTCCCCTCCCCCACCTTGCTAGTTTTTACCAGTTGTGAATAAAGCTGCCGTAAATACCGTATACAAGTTTTATTGTGAACATACGTCAATTCTGTAGGGTATGTACCTAAGAATGTGATTGATTGTTGGGTCAGTAATTTTTTAAATATCATTGCATCTTTATAAAAACTGCAAAACTTTTCCTGACTGCCTTTGTCATTTTATTTTGCATTTACACTAGCACTGTATGAGAGTTTCAGATATTCCATTCTAGTCAGTGCTTGGTATTGTCCATTTCTTTTATTTTAGATATTCTAATAGAGTATGTGTTAATTTCTCATTGTGGCTTTAATTTGCATTTTCCTAATGGCTAATGATCTCGAGCATTTTTTCATGTGCTTACATACCATCTGTATATTTTCCACTGGTGAAGTAGTTGTTCAGATTTTTTGCCCATTGTTTAGAAAGTGGGTTATTTTCTCACTGCAGTTTTGAAGTTCTTTGTACATTTTGGATACAAGTTCTTTGTCAGATATGTGATTTGTAAATGTTTTCTCACAGTCTACAGTGTCTCTTACAGTTTCTTTTGTAGAGCAGAAGTTTCAAGGTTTTGATTAAGCTCAATTTACCATTTTTTAAACTTATATAGATTGCACTTATGGTGTCATATCTAAGACCTCTTTTCCTGAACCAAGTTCATGAAGATTTTCTCATTTTTTTTTCCTAAAAAATTTACCATGTTAGGTTTTGCTTTTATATATGAGATCCATTTTGAATAAAATTCTTCTAAGGTGTGAGGAATAGGTTGAGGTTCACTTTTTTTTTTCCCTCTAATGTTTGTTTATTTTGAGAGAGATAGAGACAGTACAAGCAGGGGAGGTGCAGAGAGAGGGCAAGAGAGAATCCTAAGCAGGCTCTGCGCTGTCAGCACAGAGCTCTATGCGGGGCTCCATCTCAGGAACCATGAGATCATGACCTCAGCCAAAAGTTGGACACTTAACCAACCAACTGAGCCACCCAGGCATCCCCAGATTCACTTTTTTTTTTTTTGCATATGGAGATCCAGTTGTGAAAAATCCTCTTTGTTGGAAGGGTATTGAATTGAATCCTTTCTCCATCGAATTGCTTTTTTTGCACCTCTGTTACAGATCAGTTGACCATATTTATAGGAGTCTATTTCTGGTCTGCCTTCTGTTCATTGATCTGTGTACCTGTGTTTTGCCAGTACCACACTGTCTTGATTACTATTCCTTTATGCATTAAGACTTAATAGCGAGTGGTGTGAATCTTCCAACTTTGACCTGGTTGTTCTGGCCTCATTTGGCTTCCCTTTTTAATCTGTCCTTTTGTTTTATATTAATATGGACTCACAGGTGGTTATTTTATTGCTGTCATTTATTTATTTTTGCTTACATTGTTTTTAGATTTGGCCAGGGAGGAGGCAGATCCCATCATTCTTTGAACACTTTTTTACCTCCTGGCATAACAAGATATTTCATGGTCCTCTTGTAGATTTCCTGTCATAGTCCTGGAATCAACCATTTCTCCAAGGAGACCTGGTTTCTTTTATTGGAGAATGGTGTTTAGAATCGAGATCTGGGAGCTAGGTGTGCTCATGTCCTCATTATTGCTGGACCATCATTGCATCAATGCTCTCTCAGGGGACATTGAAAACTATGAGCTTGTACTATTTATTACACATCAAACCTGTCCAGCACTACAGAATTCTTTCTAGCCCTTCCTTTAACTCTTTCACTCAGCATAATTGAGATTCATTTATGTATATTTAAATAGTTCTTTTTTTTTTTTAAAGAAAAATTGCTGAGAAAAATTATTCCATTGAGTGGCTATACCACAATTTTAGTTATGAAATTACCAGATCCCCTCCCCCGCGAAGTGATGGCACCATTTTACATTCTGACCAACAGTACATGAAAGTTCTAGTTTCTCCACATTATTGCCAAACCTTTGTATTGTTAGTCTTTTTAATTTTCTACTTTTTATAGGTATGTTTTGGTATCTTGAATCGTTTTAATTAGCGTTTCTTCATTACCAACGATAGCCAAACTATGGAAAAAGCCCAGATGTCCATCCACTGATGAATGGATAAAGAAAGTGGTGTGTGTGTGTGTGTGTGTGTGTGTGTGTGTGTGTGTGTGTGTGCGCGCGCGCAATGGAATATTGCTCAGCCATCAAAAATAATGAAGTCTTGCCATTTGCAATGATGTGGGTGGAGCTAGACTGTACTATGCTAATAAGCAAAATAAATCAGAGAAATAACCATATGATTTCACTCACCTGGAATTTAAGAAACAAAGCAGATGAACATATGAGAAGGGGAAAAGAAAAAAGAGAGAGCTAAATAAACCATAAGAGACTCTTAGAGAACAAACTGAGGATTGATGGAGGGACGTGGGTGGGGGATGGGATAGTTAGATGGGTGATGGGTATTAAGGAGGGCACCTGTTAGGAGCACTGGGGGTTGTATGTAAGTGATGAATCACTGAATTCTACTCCTGAAATCAATATTGCCCTGTATGTTAATTAACAAATTTAAATAAAATTTTGAAAAAAAAAATAATTTGCCTTTCTCTAATGACTACTGATTTTTAATAGCTTTACATTCCATGTGCTTATTTGCTATCCTTATACTTTCTTTGGAGGCATGTTTATTCAAATCTTTTGCCCATGTTTTTTTAAATATATGAAATTTATTGTCAAATTGGTTTCCATACAATGCCCAGTGCTCATCCAAAAATGCCCTCTTCAGTACCCATCACCCACCCTTCCCCCCCTCCCACCCCCTATCAGCCCTCAGTTTGTTCTCATTTTTTAAGAGTCTCTTATGCTTTGGCTCTCTCCCACTCTAACCTCTCTCTTTTTTTTTTTTCTCCTTCCCCTCCCCCATGGGTTCCTGTTAAGTTTCTCAGGATCCACATAAGAGTGAAAGCATATGGTATTTGTCTTTCTCTGTATTATTTTGCCCATTTTTTAACAATATGATTATTTCTTTGTGTTGAGTTCCGAGGGTTCTTTATAGATTCTGGATACAAGGCCTTATCAGATATGTGATTTGTAATTATCTCCTCAGTCTTTGGCTTGGCTTTTTTTTCCTTAAATGGGTCATTTGACGAGTAGAAGTTCTTACTTTGGATAAAGTCCAATTTATGAATCTTTTCCTTTATGGATTGTGCTTTTGGCATTGTATCTAAGAACTTTTTCAACCTAAGTTCAAAAGATTTTTTCATGTTTTCTTCTAGTAGTTTTATAACTTCTGGCTTCACGTTTAGTTCTGTCATCAGTTTTCAGTTAATTTTTGTATATTTGTATATGTAAGGTATGGATCCATTTGATTTTGTTTAAATGTTTATTTTGAGAGAGAGAGAGAGAGAAAGAAAAGGGGAGGAGAAGAGAGAGAGAGAGGGAAAGAACCCCAAGCGGGCTCTGCGCTGTCAACGCAGAGCCCGACAAAGATCCCACCAACTGTGAGATCATGACCTGAGCTAAAATCAGGAGTCGGATGGATGCTTGACCAACTGAGCCACCCAGGCGCCCCTGTTTTGTTTTGTTTTGTTTTGTTTTGTTTTTAATATGAACATCCACTTGTTCCAGCATCGTTTGTTGAACAGATTCTTTTTCTCCATTGAATTTTGCCTTTGCACGTTTGTGGAAGGAAAATTAGTTGGTCCTATATGTGCGGTTCTGTTTTTGGACTCCTGTTATGTTAATTTATTTCCCTGTGTGCCAGGACCACACACCGTCTTAATTACTGAATCTTTATAATTAGTTTGATTCAAGTGGATTTTCCAGTTTGTTCCTTTTTTTTTTTTTTTAATGTTTGTTTATATTTTGAGAGAGAGAGAAGGATAGCACAAGTGGGGAAGGGGCAGAGAGGGAGGGAGACACAGAATCCGAAGCAGGCTCCAGGCCCTGAGCTGTCAGCACAGAGCCTGATGTGGCTCAAACTCACAAACCGGGAGATTGTGACCTGAGCTGAAGTCAAGAGCCAGACACTTAACTGATTGAGCCACGCAAGTACCCCTGAAAGAGATATTCTTTAATTTTGATTTTTATTAACTATTTTGATTTTTACCTTTTTTCAAAACTATCGATCTCATTTCCTACAACTTCGCTAAAACTCATTTTTTGAGTAACTTTTTGTAGATTCTGTAGATTGTCTACACAAATGATCATCTGTGAATAAAACCATTTTAATTCTGCTTTTCCAATGCGGATTCCTTTTATTTCTGTTTTGACTTCTGATTTTTATTTAAAATACAGCAAGATTGGGGTGCCTGGGTGGCTCAGTCGGTTAAGCGTCCGACTTCTGCTCAGGTCACGGTCTCACGGTTCGTGAGTTCAAGCCCCGCGTCAGGCTCTGTGCTGACGGCTCAGAGCCTGGAGCCTGTTTCCGATTCTGTGTCTCCCTCTCTCTCTGACCCTCCCCCGTTCATGCTCTGTCTCTCTCTGTCTCAAAAATAAATAAACGTTAAAAAAAAATTAAAAAAATAAAAATAAATAAAATACAGCAAGACTGTATTCCATGTGGGGTCCTCATCTTTGTTGATTGTATTTCATTTTTAGATTATGTGTAGCAGTAACACTGAGCTATATACATATAAAAAGGTGTCCTCAGGGGCCAATGGGAGCATCTCTTTTCTCCTTTTCCTGTCTCTGTATCCTTCACACGCTGTTCCCACTTTGCCTGATTTCCAGTGTCCACTCTGGTTCTTTCCCTCCCACCACCCTGTCATTTTTCTTTCAAGTAACTGCCCCATAGGTTTTACTGAAAGTATAGGAATTCTTTCTTTATAAAACCTAGAACACATTGACAGATAAAATTAAGTAAAAGATTAGATACCTGGCAGTGTCATAAAGACAAGAATTCTTAAACCAGGCTTTATGAATTTTCTAAAAGTGTGTTTATATTTGTGTGTGTGTTTCTGTTTCATTGGGATTTTTTTCTAGAGAGCAGAGTCCATAACTTTCATATCCTTAGAGGAATGTATTTAAGCAAACAAACAAAAAGGTAAGAATAATACCTTTAGAATGAATGAGTTTGGGCCTACCCAGTGCAAGGGTTAGTGAGATTAGTAAGCCTCTTGTGTCTTGAGTCCTCTGTACCTGTGGAAGATAACATTTTATTTTATTCTACTTTTTTTGAAGATAACATATTAAATGTCTCTGTTGTAGTGTATGACTGTTGTTTGTGGTTAATCCATTTATACATGTCAGCTCAGCACCTGGCACTTGTAAACCTTTGGTCTTCTATTTTGTATCCTAGAGTTTTAGGAATTTGAATGCACTTTAGTTTGCTTTCAGATTAAATATTTTTAATGCTTATTTTTTAATAAAGTAGTTAAAAGAATCTTTGGATTCCTGTTGTCAAGTCCCTAAAAAGTTACTGTGGCAGAGAAGGATAAGGGTATTCAAAGCACACGGGAAGAATACGGATATCCTGGGTGTCCCGTGTCTGACGGCCGGGCATCCTAGTGTGTAGCAGTTTAACCACTGGGCACTGTAGCCATGCAGTCCTGTCTCCGCCTCCTTCTACCAAATGACCTGTTGAGTTTCCTGACCAAGCAAGTGAGAGTAGTAAACCTGTTTGTTAAATCAGTAAAAGACTTAAAAGTAGACGTGTTTGGGCAGACTCAGAGCCCCCCTCACCCTGTGACGGTAAGGGTGCAGGTTTCCTTGGGGCAGGTCTCAGTAAAGGGTGGGCGATGTCACGATGTTCCGAGGATTAAAAGATCAGAATGGTGCTGTTAGTCATCGCTTGTTATGTCTGTTAAATTATAATAATTTTCTTTTTTATTTCTACCAAGCCAAACTAGCGAGACGCAGTCAAGAACGAGACAATCTTGGCATGCTGGTCTGGTCACCTAATCAGAATCTATCAGAAGCAAAACGTAAGTTTTAGAACACTTTCATTTTTCACCTTTCTTCTTTAAAGCAAACTTGTTTTTTTGTTCTTTGTTGTTTTTAAATGTTTATTTTTGAGAGCACACAAGCGGGGGAGGGGCAGAGAGAGGGGGACAGAGGAGCCAAAGCGGGCTCTGCAGTGACACCAGCCAGCCCAATGTGGGGCCTGAACTCGCAGAACCGTGAGATTAGGACCTGAGCTGAAGTCGGATGCTCAACTGACTGAGCCACTCAGGCGCCCCGGACAGTGTGCATTTCTTTACTGTGGCCTGTCATAAGGACTTAAATATTTTTTTTTTCTTCTTGATGTTTATTTATTTTGAGAGAGAGTGCGAGCAGGGGAGAGGCAGACTGAGAGAGAGAGAGAGAGAGAGAGGGAGGGAGGGAGGGAGGGAGATGGTGAGAGAGAATCCCAAGCAGGCTCCGGTCAGCACAGAGCTGTCAGTCCTGATGTAGGGCTCAATCTTACAAACTGTGAGATCATGACCTGAGTTGAAATCAAGAGTCGGACGCTTAACAGACTGAGTCACCCAGGAGCCCCAGGGCTTAAAATTCTTAACCAGTGGTTTCATAATTTACTTTATCCAAAATGCTGTACAGGCTAATACTGGAGTAACTAGGAGTAAAGGCTCAGAGTGGAAAGGAAATTATAACGTGGTGTATGACTCCCCCAGCTGGGAATTTACAGATCCGTACATTTCTTTTTTTAATTTTTTTTTTCAACGTTTTTATTTATTTTTGGGACAGAGAGAGACAGAGCATGAACGGGGGAGGGGCAGAGAGAGAGGGAGACACAGCATCGGAAACAGGCTCCAGGCTCCGAGCCATCAGCCCAGAGCCCGACGCGGGGCTCGAACTCACGGACCGTGAGATCGTGACCTGGCTGAAGTCGGACGCTTAACCGACTGCGCCACCCAGGCGCCCCTAGATCCGTACATTTCTAATTGGAGGGGTTTCAAAGGGCAAAAATATGTCATTGGAAACAGGCTTTATACTGTAAGACTTCAACTTAACTAGAAGAACTTGTGAATTGACTCTTTGTTTTATGAGTTTAAAGTTGTATTGGGATGAATACACTGAGCTACTTTGGATTTTATTGGGGAGCGTTGGGGTCCTATAGTTACTAGTAATATTAAGTGTATATTCAAAGTTTGCTTTTTCAGCTTTTCTGTTGCCTCTGCTCAAATAATATCAGCAAAAATAATTTTGTATCAGACATTGCCATAAGTCTCTGGCAGTTTCAAATTTTTTCTTTTCTTTTTTAAAAAAATTGTTTTTTAATGTTTATTTGTTTTTTTTTTTTTTTTAATTTTTTTTTTCAACGTTTATTTATTTTTGGGACAGAGAGAGACAGAGCACGAACGGGGGAGGGGCAGAGAGAGAGGGAGACACAGAATCGGAAACAGGCTCCAGGCTCTGAGCCATCAGCCCAGAGCCCGACGCGGGGCTCGAACTCACAGACCGCGAGATCGTGACCTGGCTGAAGTCGGACGCTTAACCGACTGCGCCACCCAGGCGCCCCTGTTTATTTGTTTTTGAGAGAGCAAGGGAGAGCACAAGCTGGAGAGAGGCAGAGAGAGACGGGGACAAAGGATCCGAAGCGGGCTCTGTGCTGGCGGCAGAAAGCCTGACACAGGGCTTAAAGTCATGAACCGAACTGTGAGATCATGACCTGAGCTGAAGTCGGACACTCACCCGACTGAGCCACCCAGGCGACCCCAAAGTTTTTATTTTCTTCATAACTTAAGGGTGAAGAAAAACTATATCCCCTTTTGGAGAATTTTTCAATGGGGGTTCATAGGTAGAATTTATGGGGATTTGTAAACTTAGAAATCACATGCAAAGTTTTTTGGTATGTGTTCATTTTTCTGGAGAAAAAGAACATTGGATTTTCAAAGGGGTCTTTGACAAGAGTCAGTGCTCTGAAATGGGGTTGGACTTGGAAAGTCACCAGTGCTAAATGTTATCAGGAAACTGTTAAATTGTGAGTGAAGGCTCAAATTCGTAGGCTTTGATCAGGATTTCCCGAAGTGTGTTTTCCGGTATTAAAATAAGTGTTGAGGGGCGCCTGGGTGGCGCAGTCGGTTAAGCGTCCGACTTCAGCCAGGTCACGATCTCGCGGTCCGTGAGTTCGAGCCCCGCGTCGGGCTCTGGGCTGACGGCTCGGAGCCCGGAGCCTGTTTCCGATTCTGTGTCTCCCTCTCTCTCTGCCCCTCCCCCGTTCATGCTCTGTCTCTCTCTGTCCCAAAAATAAATAAACGTTGGGAAAAAATAAATAAATAAATAAATAAATAAATAAAATAAGTGTTGATAGGTTTCCACTGCCAAATGAGTGTGAGAGATGATACATATTAAATAATCTCTTCTTGTGTATTCGGTATCCGTGTCAGCATAGTCAGGGTGCAGAGAGCTCATACGGTAGAGAAACATGTTTAATTTTGACCAAGAAGGATCTTTTTTTTTTTTTCCTTCCCTTTCTTTTTCTTTTTCTTTTCTTTTGTATAGTACCCTCCATGGAACACGGGAAGTTCAAGTACTCTTAGTAATGGTGAATTTAGCAGTAATAAAATAATCTCAGTCTGATCTGATTTTAAGAGTATCTTAATTTTGCCTCTATCAGGCTGCTGCTTAATGAGTTTATAATGAAGAACAGAATAGCAGAAGGAAGGGTATTGGCATTTCTGATGTCTTTGCTGTGCTGGGGAGGACGTTTTAAGTATTTCCTGTTTGTTTATTTCCCCTTTGAGCCCTTGCATTAACTTAAAAAGCAATCAGTTCCATTTTTGAACATGTTCTTTTTAACAGAAAGCTGAAATCTTCCTCCCTGTAATTTTTAGAGCTTTGTTTTCTTGAACTCTGCTACAGAAATCTTCCAGATGAGTCTTTTGGATGTTCCGGCCATCCCACCTCCTTTAACGTCCTAGTCCAAGTTCAGCCTGCCTCGTTGCTTTGGGTTTTTTCTAGACGATTGGCTCTTTGGGTGTCTCTGTCTCTTGCACTCCTAGACGTTACAGTTGGTCACAGTGTCCATTTGAAATGTTGGTGCCCAGAACTGAATATCCAGAATCATGAGCATTTGTTGAGTCTTTGTGCCAAGCACTGCATTAAATGCATTCACACTTCACAATAACTCGAGGACGTTTTTGTCCCCGTTTTACAGTTGGCGTTCCACAAGTCAAAGAGGTTTGGGAAACTGACACAGTAGGAGGTTGAGCATTATCTAGGTTTGCTGAGGTCGTGAACGCTGGTTCATGCTCTGAGTGCCTCTCTCAGGGAGAGCTCATTAAGTCTCAGTGTTCTGTATTTCGGCCACTGTCCTTTTGTTACTTCAGTTCACCATTGATCAGTGCCTTTTGCTCATGTATTACCTGTTGACATCTGTGGAGTCAGAATTTAACTTTTATATTTTCTCATTCTTTCTAGACCTAGAAGAAAAGATAAGAATATAAAGTTAGTAGATTTTTATTTTATTTTATTTTTTTAATTTTTTTAATGTTTATTTTTGAGAGAGAGAGAGAGACACAGAGTGTGACTGGGAGAGGGGCAGAGAGAGAGGAAGACACAGAATCCAAAGCAGGCTCCAGGCTCTGAGCTGTCAGCACAGAGCCCGATGCAGAGCTCGAACTCACAAACCACGAGATCATGACCTGAGCCAGTCAGATGCATAACCGACTGAGCCACCCAGTTGCCCCAAAGTTAGTAGATTTTTAAACAATGCTGTTGCCTAAAATAAATTTGTGGTTTTAATGTAAGCCTTTAAAATGACTTTTAAAACCAGTGTACAAGTTAACATTCACGTATTGTTGAAAGTTCAGAAGACACAGAAACTTACAAAGAAGGAACTGCTCACACAGTATTTCATTACCCAGAGATAAGTGTTGTTAAATGCTCTGGGATTTTTTTCCAGTCCTCTTTGTTTCCTCTTCTGTCCTATAAGGGATATGATGGTGTTTCTCCATGTGTGGGTTTGTCTGTGTCTCTGTATTTTCCCGAATATTGACCGGAGCTTTTCCCACACTGTGAGATAACCATGCGCTATTCTGTCATCACATGGATATGGAAGTGTATCTACCCTTCTGTTGAAAGTGTATTGTTTCAGATTTGTTGCCTGTTGTAAAAGAAAGCTGTAGTAAAATACTGAATCCTAGAGCTTTGTCCTCTTTTGTTTTTTGTTTGTTTTTATTGCGTTTCTAGTATTTTCTTAAGATAGGGCTCTAGGAATGGAATGTGGGTTAATGGGAACTTGCCAAACTGCTCAAGTGTGAGGATGTGAACATGACGTGGCATCTTGATGTGAGTTAGGTTCCTCTTAGTAGGCTCCCACTTGTGGAGCTTTGGGAATCATCTAGTTCTTGGCTAGTCATCTAATCATAGGCCTTAAAATGTGATTGAAGTGTGATTGCAGACACGTATACATAATTTTTTCCGTTTGCACACCTATCATTCCCCCGCAACTCCCTTCTCCACAGTATAGTGTCACAATAGAAGTTTTTTCTACTTTCCTTTCTTATTTTCTTTTTTTAAATTTTTTTAATTTTTTTAACTTTTTTTTTTTTTTTTTTTGAGACAGAGAGAGACAGAGCATGAACGGGGGAGGGGCAGAGAGAGAGGGAGACACAAAATCAGAAGCAGGCTCCAGGCTCTGAGCCATCAGCCCAGAGCCCGACGCGGGGCTTAAACTCACGGACCGTGAGATCGTGACCTGAGCCGAAGTCGGACGCTTAACTAAATGAGCCACCCAGGCGCCCCTCTTCTTTATTTTCAAAGACTGTGAAAGTCTTGGCTGTCCAACATTGATTCTGACTCTGTGTAGATAGGAGATTTGGAACACGTATAGATGGCTAGCAGGTGTCCCTCGTCTAAGGATGTCTGCAGATCCCTGGTTTTTCTTGTGTTTTCTTTCTTCTCAAGTGGCTGTTTAGATAGAGCTGTGCCTCTTAGGGGTACCGCAAGTTTACAAAAGTATTTTGTGGTTATTAAAATAAATGCTGTTGTCAAAATTTCACACAATACAGAATGTATAATGTAGACACATAATGCCCTCTCATAGTCACTGTGTATAATATATATGCTTTTCCTAATATTTTTATACATATTAATTAATATATAAATTTTTTATCACAAAGTATGAGTTCAACAATTTGTTCTTGATGGTGTATCTGGGACTCTGTTCTATCTCAACACATTTACTATTGCCTAGTTTTTAAATAACAGGTATGGGTGTCCCATAATTTGATTTTCCTAAAAAACCGAAGTGTGGTTGATACACAGCGTTGTACTAGTTTTCAGGTGGACAACACGGTGATGCGACAACCCTGTACGCTATGCTCACGAGTGTAGCTGCCACCTGTCACCATGTGGCGGTGTTACAGTGCCACACTTGCACTGTCCCTTTCATTCCTGTGACTTCCTCATTCCATAAGTGGATGTTTGAAGTATTTCAGTTCTTCTTTCTTTTTGAAACTTACTTATCTTTTTAAGTTTTTGGCACTCATCACCACAAGTGCACTGCTTGATCCCCATCACCTAGTTGACCGTGCCCCCACTCCTGCCCTCTGGTAACTGTCAGTTTGTTCTCTAGAGTAAAGAGTCTGTTGCTTGGTTTTTAAGCTTTTTAAAAAAGCTGTAGGGAATGTTCTCATTTCTTGAGGATAAATCCCTAGAAGTAGAGTTCCTAGGCTAAGGGGCAAATGCATTATTTCTTGTTATTTCTTTATATTCTTTTCATTTTCAAAAATATATGTAATGTTTAGAGCAGTTTTAGGTTCACATCCAAATTGATCAGAAAGTACAGAGATTTGGGGTGCCTGGGTGGCTTAGTCGGTTAAGTGTCCGACTCTTGATTTTGGCTCAAGTCATGATCTCACGGTTCGTGGGATTGAGCCCCATGTCGGGCCCTGTGCTGACAGCCCGGAGCTTACTTGGGATTCTCCCTCTCCCTCGCTCTTTGCCCCTCCCCCATGTATATTCTCTCTCTCTCTCTCTCTCTCTCTCTCTCTCTCTCTCAAAATAAGTAAATAAACTTTGAAAAAAGAAGAAAGCACCAAGCTTTCCCAAATACTTCTGCCCCCACAGTGCACACCACCCCCCACCATCCCCTACCAGAGCGGTGCACTTGTCGTAATCGGTGAACCTACGCTCATAACATCGTTGTCACCCAAAGTTCATAGTTTACGTCAGGATCCACTCTTGGTGTTGTGCGTTCTGTAGGTTTCGGCACACGTTATCGTGACACGTATTCACTATTGTAATATCGTACTAAATCCTTTCCCTGCCCTAAAAATTCTCTGTGCTCTGCCTATGCGTCCCCTCCCAACCCCCTAACTCTTGGCAACTACTGACCTTTTTACCGTCTCCATAACTTTGCCTCTCTCAGAATGTCAGAGAGTTGGGGTCCTATAATGTGGAGTCTTTTCAGAGTGGCTGTTTTGACTTAGTAGTACGCATTTAAGTTTCCTCCATGTCTTTTCCTGGCCCGTAGCTCCTTTCTTCGTAGCGCCGAACAGCATTCCCCTGTCTGGACGGCCTGTGGTGTGTTTACGCGTTCACCTGCTGAAGGACGTCTTGGTGGCTTCCGAGTTCGGGCAGTTATGAAGGAAGCTGCTGTAAACATGTATGTGCAGGTGTTGGCGTGGACGTAAGTTTTCGGCTCCTCGGGGTGAGCACGAAGGAGCAGGATCGCTGGATTGTTTGTTAAAGAATACGTTTAATTTTGTAAGAAATTGCAAGACTGTCTTCTGGAGTGGCTGTGCCATTTTGCGTTTTTGTCAGCCGTGAATGAGAGTTCCTTGTAAGTATTTGGTGGTGTCGGTGTTTTGGATTTTAGCCACTCTAAATAATACGCGTATAGTTCATGTTCTTTTAAACTAAAAAGCAATAGGTACGTACAAGATAAAATCTCCTACGTTCTGGGTGTCTGTTAGTCCTGACACACTTTTTTTTTAATGGTCATATAATACAGGTGTTTCATAGTTAAGCATTTCTACACAGTGTTGTAGTGAACATCATTGAAGTGGGGTTGGTAGGTCAGATGGTATGTACTTTTTAAATTTATAGATTTTTTTCTACATTATAGGAGTGTTCCTGTTTTCTAAGACATCTCCAGTACTGGGTATATTAATTTTTTCTTTCATTCTTTTTAATGTTTTACTTATTTTGAGAGAAAGAGAGTGTACAAGCAGGGGAGGGGCAGAGGGTGGGGGGGGGAGAGAGAGAGAGAGAGAGAGAGAGAGAGAATCCTGAGCAGGCTCTTCGTTGGAAGAGGTGGGGCTCAAACTCACGAACCTTGAGATCATGACCTGGGCCAAAATCAAGAGCCAGACATTTAACCAACTGAGCCATGTAGGCTCCTCTTAATTTTTTTCTTTAAAAAAATTTATTGGGGCGCCTGGGTGATGCAGTCGGTTAAGCGTCCGACTTCAGCCAGGTCACGATCTCACGGTCCGTGAGTTCGAGCCCCGCGTCGGGCTCTGGGCTGATGGCTCAGAGCCTGGAGCCTGTTTCCGATTCTGTGTCTCCCTCTCTCTCTGCCCCTCCCCCGTTCATGCTCTGTCTCTCTCTGTCCCAAAAATAAAAATAAAAACGTTGAAAAAAAAATTTAAAAATTTATTAATAATTATTGTTAAAAAGAATTTTTTTCGATGTTTGTTTATTTTTGAAAGAGAGACAGATTGTGGTTGGGGGAGAGGCAGAGAGAGAGGGAGACAGAATCTGAATCTGAGCTGTCAGCCCAGAGCCCGATGCGGGGCTGGAACTCCTGAACCACGAGATCATGACCTGAGCCGAAGTCAGGTGCTTAACAAGCTGAGCCACCCGGGCGCCCCTTCAATAATTATTTTTAATTGTAGTAAAATACACATGATGTGAAATTTACCATCTTAACCATTTCTTTGCTTCCAAGTAAATTTGATTGTGAAATTATAACAAGCAAATGAAATATGTTGGTTTGTATTTCCATCTTAACCATTTTTAAGGGGATAGTGGTCTCAAGTACATTCACATTGTTGTGTACCCAGCCTCCAGAACGCTTCTCATCTTGCAGAACTGAAACTCTGAACTCATTAAAAAAAAAAACCCAAACCTGCATTTCCCCCTCCCCCAGCACCTGGCAACCACCATTCTGCTTTCTGACTTAATGAATTTGACTCCTCTGGGTACTTCGTTTGGTGGAATTATACTCTTTTGGTGACTGGCTTATTTCACGCGACAGAAATGTCCTCAGGTGTCATCCACATTGTCGCCTGTGGTACAATTTCCTTCATTTTTATGACTGAGTAGTTCTTCCTTGTAAGGAAAGGCCACATTTGTCTCTCATTTACCAGTGATGGACACTTGGGTTGTTTCCACATTTTGGCTGTTGTGAACGCTGCTGCTGTGAACATGGGTGTGCAAATATCTCTTCGAGACCCTGCCTTCATTTCTTTTGGGTGTATACTCAGAAGCGGGATTGCTGGATTCGGTAATTCTAGTTTTGAATTTTTTAAGGACCTGCCATCCTGTTTTCCACAGGGGCTGCTGTCATTTTATATTCCCACCGACAGTGCATGGGGTCCAGTATCTCCACATCCTTGTCAGAATTACCATTTTCTGCTTGTGTTTTTAATAGTAGCTATCCTAATGGGTGTGGGGTGATACCTCATTGTATGGGAATATTAATTGCTTTTTAAAGTTGGCTGAACTGACAGAAAAGGATTTCATTAATTATTACTAAGGTCGAGCATCTTTGTATTTTGAACTTTTAAGAAAGTTTATTTATTTTGAGAGAGAGAGAGAGAGAGAGAGCGAGCACATGTGAGTGGGGGAGGGGCAAAGACAGAGGGAGAGAGAATCCTAAGTAGGCTCCACACTGTCAGTGCAGAGCCTGACACAGGGCTCGATCTCACTAACTGTGAGATCGTGTCCTGCACCAAGATGGAGTCACTTAACTGCCTGAGCCTCCCAGGCACCTCTGTATCTTCACTTGTTAATTCTTCTGTACATAGCAGTCGGGCCTTACCTTATGTGCTGTTTGGTTTGTTTTTTAGAATTACATGTAGTTAAATTGATTAATCTTACTTGTGGCTGCTCGCATACTGTCATGCTGAAAAAAGCCCTTCCCCCACATGTTACATCCTGCGCACACCTCTGTTTCTTCTGCCCTCCCCTCCTCCCGCCTCTCTCCTCGTTACATCATTGTTCTATCTGGAACTATTTAGTTCTTTCTCAAATCTTCACTTAGGTTAAACCCGTGTGTGTACTTTGGTCTTTATCTGAATTCTTGACTCTGTTTCATTGACTGGTCTGTTGTTTCCTGATTTGTACCATTTTTATTCTTTTCAGTGTTCCTGGTTGATGTATTTATCTTTCTGGGTGAAGTTTAGGCTCATAGTTTCAAGCTCTCTCCAAAAGTATCTTGATTGGGGTTATCTGGACTTTGAGTTCGTTTGGTGAGCATTGGTTTCATTCACATTTTTATTGAGCGCTTTGTGTGTGGCAGGAGCGAGGGAGTCAAGAAGCTTATGTCCTAACGGAGAAAGAAGGGAAGATGAACCTGTAAACTGTAATTTATGTAATTTATGTAATTTCCTCCACTCCGGCTCTTCTTTTTTGGATGCAAAAAACTTGAGGTCTAGAACAGTGAGGTCAAATGCTTGAGGAACCACAGCTTCTTAGTAGCCAAGTTTGGGCTAGATCTCTGGTCTCCAGGTGGCATTTATTACACACATCTGCCTTCATATGCTGCTCTTCTTCATAAACCATAATTGCATTCTTAAAGCATTACTGATACTAGACTAGCTGCTTTGGGCTGTGTCTGAGTGAAACTTCAGCGAGAGCTACGACCTTTGGGGTATGCCTAGAAAATGTGCCTTGTAGAGACACATTGCGTATGGAGGAAATATAAATAATTCCAGGTAGTGTAGAGGAGAACAGTATGCTTTTATTATTATTATCATATGTATATATAGTATCTATACTAAATAATATATAGTATGTAATAAGTAAATAGTATATATATTAAATAATTCTGGAAAATGACTTGATGAAACAATGGCATGAGATTTAGGGGACACAGGAATGAATGAAGGTTGAAAAGTGGTAGAATCTGGAGGTTGGCAGATGGTGAGAGAAATGGAAAAATGTTCACTAATTGGAGATGAGGACAGTGGAGTCTCATTTTAGCTTCCAGCACCTCCTATGGGCTGTTAGCATCCCTCCCCCACCCCACCCCACCCCCGCCGTGGGACCCAGCAGAAAGCGCTACATTTTCCTGGATAGAAACAGGGGAAGTATTGGAAACAGTTGACATTCTGGGTAGAATGTTGAGGAGGGTAAGAGTTGGCTTGTGGGCAAGGTGCATAAGTGTGCTGCAGACCGGGGGAAGGACGCCTGTGCGCCTGTATTTGTCTGTGTACGAAGATGCGGGGAGAAAATGCAGTGCTCTGTTTTGGAGACCTGCCTGGCTGCGACACCTGTGGTCCTTGGGGAGGTGAGAAGCCTTGAAACTGTGCCAAGTCTCTTGACAGCCTTGCGGTTTAGTGGAGAGCCAGGGCTAGAGGCAGTGAGTGTCGATCCATTCCGGGTGAGAGAAGTTGATGCCCTCAAGGCTGTTGCTGTTAGAGGGAGGCTTGATCGAAATGTGGAAAGTCAGGGGCGCCTGGGTGGCTCAGTTATCCGACTTCAGCTCAGGTCGTGATCTCACGGTTCATGGGTTCAAGCTCCGCATGGGGCTCTGTGCTGACAGCTCAGAGCCTGGAGCCTGCTTCAGATTCTGTGTCTCCCTCTCTCTCTGCCCTTCCCCTGCTCGTGCTCTCTCTCTACCTCTCAAAAAATAAGTAAACATTAAAAAAAAAAAAGTGGGAAGTCAAATTGGCAGTGTTGGAAGTGTTTGAACTTGCTCAAAGGAGATGGAGATCATGGGAACGTGGGGTAAGGGGGGGGGGTCCGGGGGGCTTTAATAGGCCTTTAAGTAAGCAGGGCGCTGTCATATCTGGGCACGCCTGCACCCTGCCGTCAGTTATTCCACGCGTGTGCATGAAGATGCCTATGAGTCACTCTTGTTTCTGTGATAGGACATCATCTCCCTATCGGCTTTGCTCCCTGGTCACCATTGTGAGGTACATGGTTGCCCCCCTCTGCTCCCATGTGTGAGCACCCTCCCCACCCCATTTCAGGCTGCCCTCCCTTGGTCTGCACCCTAGATGCCCGCCCTGCTTGCCCCAGCCTAATGGCTTTAGGGCAGCCTTCTGTCTGGGGGCCGCCGCTGTGGGTGCAGTACATGACTCCTTTATATTGCTCTCTTGTCCCTGCCCTGACACGTACACCCAGCCAGGGCCTGGACTTTGTGTGGCAGAGCAGCTGAAAGTTAGCAAAACCAAGTGGACATGTTGGTAACGAGAAATCTCAAAAAAAATTTTTTTTTTTTTTTTTTTTACTAGATAGTCTTGTTTTCTTTGAAATGTATACAGTTAGGCCAGACCTTATTCCCAGTCTGGTTCACTTTACTGTGTTAATGAAAAACAAACAAACAGAAGTTTGCCAAAGCAAGTGCAGTCAAATGTAATACAAAACGGTGGCCTGAGAGCACAGTTTAGAAGGCAGTTTTAGGAGAGAGGATAGGTCAGGAAAGGGGATAATCAGAGCATGACTTTTGTTGTTTGACTCTCTTTAAGGTGGGGCTTGGCTGTAGGAAGTGAATTGGAGCCAGAGGGCAAGCCAGCGTACAACTGTGCCCACTGTGGGTCGCTTCCCGAAGAAACAGATTTCTTAGACTCAGCGGCACTTGCCTTGGGTGTAGAAATTTGCAGGGTAACGTTGGCTATTGGGAATCGGGAAAACAGATGGTCCCGCTCATTTATGCATCGCCTACTTTATAGGTTATGTATAATCAGTGCTTTTGCAGTTATTTAAGTGTTTGATTGCATTTTGCTTTTATTTTATAAAAATGAGGAGAAACTGGTACCGTGGTAAGCACAAATCTCCATGTTAAAATTGACATAGATGGAAATCATTAGCTAATGCCAGAGACCATCAAGCTGGATGTGATTTTTGAAGCTAGTTGACTATTGACTATAAAGAAAAAAATTAACACCTACATCGTGCTAGACATACAGAATTTAAAGATGTGTCGAAAAGCAAAGTCAAATTAGAGATTTTTTAAAAATTTCTTTTTAAAGTTTATTTATTTTTGAGAGAGAGACAGGGCAGGAGTGGGGAAAGGGCAGAGGGACAGAGGGAGACACACAATCTGAAGCAGGCTCCAGGCTGTCAGCACAGAGCCCGATGTGGGGCTCAAACCCACGAACCGTGAGATCATGACCTGAGCCAATGTCTGACGCTTAACCGACTGAGCCACCCAGGCACCCCAAATTAGAGATTTTAAAACAAGTTGTAGCTTTCTTGGAATGAGAACCTTCTTTGGAGCTGCAGCACACGCAGGCGCTTCTCTTAGGGCATTTGAGTTCAGTCCACATTGTCAAGATTATATTGTGTGTGAAAGTTTCATAGATACAGAGTACATTTTTTAACTTCCAAATAAATACATAGTACATGTCAAGAATCACTGTTCAAAACATTCCAGTGGCTTTCCAGTTCACTACAGTGTCAGAGGACTGGACAGTTGGCCACAAGGCCCTACGTAGTCTGAGCCCACTCCTGAGCCTTTTCCATTCCTTTGTCTGGAATACTCTTTTCCCAGTGTCCACATGGCCCTCTCCCTCAGTTCCTCCTCGCTGCTTACGCGTCCACTGACAGAGAGGCTTTCCTTGACCACACTACGAAATGAGAGTACTGCCTTACCTTGCTTCATTTCCTTCGTTTTATTTATCATTGTCCGACATGGTATTTTTTGCTTCGTCTCTCTACTGAAAACTGATGAGGAACCTGGTGTGTGTGCTCCGTTCTCCGGCAGTCCTCTTGGCACGTGGTGGGAGCACGATAAATACTCGTCCAGTGAATGAGGAAATGATGGGGTTGTGGACACTGCCCTGTGTGAAGATTTGCAAACGCAGGCTTTCCAGCTGTGTGTTCTGCATCTTGGTCATCTGGAATCCTCCAGCATCTTCTTTGCCACCCGCCTAATGACTGTTCGTTTGCTCGGTACATATTTGAGAGATGTGTATGCGCCAGGCACTGGGGGAATACGAGAGGGAACAGTCTGACAAATCCCTGTGCAAGTGTAACTCACAGTCTGATGGGGACCTGCCCTGGTAAATTACAAGGTCATCGACAGGAGGGAAAAGTGTACTTAAAATTCGTGCCTGCTAGTTCTTTGACTGGACTGTGTGCAGGGGTAGGGGTCGGATCAGCACTACTGGCCTTGGTTTTCAGTTGTGTTTTTTTTGTTTTTTTTTTAATTTTTTTTTCAACGTTTTTTATTTATTTTTGGGGGGGGACAGAGAGAGACAGAGCATGAACGGGGGAGGGGCAGAGAGAGAGGGAGACACAGAATCGGAAACAGGCTCCAGGCTCCGAGCCGTCAGCCCAGAGCCCGACGCGGGGCTCGAACTCACGGACCGCGAGATTGTGACCTGGCTGAAGTCGGACGCTTAACCGACTGCGCCACCCAGGTGCCCTAGTTTTCAGTTTTTTATAAAGAAATGGCTTTCAGAGAGCTTGATAATTGGGATGTGAATGTTTTTTTTAATGTATGGACATTATTTTTATCATTTTTATTCTTATTTATTTAGAGTTAGGTAAAGTGGTAAGAACTTCCTAGAAAAGACACAGCTGGGTTTACAGACTATGGTTGAAGCCTGCAGTTAAACATTAAGGGTTACTGTACCCTTTCACCATATCCGTGTGTCTTATCATCATCCTTTTCTTTTAGACTTCAAGAATTTCCTCTTGTCACATTATAATTTATTTATTCTTTCTGTTCACGATGGACATTTGCTTCCAGTTCTTTATTGTTACAACTGCTACTGCTGGGAACTTTCTTTGACTTAGTTCTTGATATCCATCCATCCGACGTGTAGATCCTCAGCTGTGAGGTCAGTGCCAGAGTATTTCCCAAAGTGGTCAAACTGGTTCATACTGCTACCAAGAAAGTGCAAACTTTATCTGCTTCGTGTCCTTGCCAGTAATTGCTTTCGTGGGACTTCTACATTTCAGACCGTCCAGCGAGTTCAGCACTGTTCTCCTACCAAGGAATTTTGCTATTTTTGTTAAGTGTGATAGTGGTATTGTGGTTCTATAAAAAACATGTCCATATTTTTTTTTTTAATTTTTTTTTTTCAACGTTCTTTCTTTATTTTTGGGACAGAGAGAGACAGAGCATGAACGGGGGAGGGGCAGAGAGAGGGAGACACAGAAACATGTCCATATTTTTAAAAAGTTGTGTATTGGGGCGTATATCTGGCTCAGCTGGAAGAGCATGCGACTTGATCCCTCAGGGTTGTGAGTTCAAGCCCCATGTTGGGTGCGGAGGTTACTTATATAAAACGTTAAAAAGATGCATATTATATATATGTGGGGATGAGATAACTGGGATTTACTTAAACTCTTGAGCACAATGTAAAGCGCATTTTGGGAGCAACAGACACAGATTATTGTTTAAATGTTGAATTTACTGTTCTGTGGTTGTGTAAGAGAATAATACACCTACTCTTTGAAGATACAGGCCAAGGATCTAAGAGTACGGAGGCATAATTATGACACTCTCCAATGGTTCAGAAAAGAAATTACATATATACATACAAGTTTGTTTTTATCATTAAAAATAGCCTGTATTTCCTATACCCATCACGTGGGTATAACAAGTATTAAAATTTTGCTTTCATGTCCTTTTTCTATGCTTCTGTGCGCTCTGGTTTTAAGCACAAATAGGTCATATTGTAAATAATAGTTTTTCAACTTTAATTTTCTGATAATTAAACATTAGACTGAGTTTTGATCCCTGAATAATATCCCATCATATAGCTCAGTTTATTTCACCATGTCTTCATTCTTGAATGTTTCTATTTTTTCAATTTTCCCCTACTATAAATAACAAATGAGTAAGCAGGAATTTATAATGTCCTTTTCCAGTAGAAAAGAAAGCCTTCCTTGATTCTGCAGATCAGGTTTCCCAGTTAAGTGTGTTCAGAGTTCTTTTTCTCTGACGCCTATGACAATTGGAGCTAATTATTTGTGTCATTGTTTCTCAGCCCTCCAGACTGAGCTCTCTGAAGGCCGACTGTTTTAATCTTAACTGTATAAGCAGCACTGGGCACACAGTCGGCCTGAAAGATGCATTGAATCAGTGGAGAAGGGTTAAATGTAAAATAGAATAATTGAATATAAAATACCACCTTTCTGCACACCTGCTTTGAAAAAACTCCAGTTTCTTTAACTGGATGAAAGTTCCCCCACCCCTACCCTCACCCCCCCAAGATTCAGGCATTGGAAGTGGTAGGATTTACAGCTTTGGCGGAAAAACCTGCCCACTCCCAACAAACACGCCATTCTCCCCCGCCCCCCCATTCTCACTACAGCACTGTGCAGTTTAGCCTCCGTTTTCAGGGCTCGGGAAACCTGGGCCCACAGAGGGGAAGCGACCTTGCATCAGGTCGTGCTCCTGCGCACTTCCTAGAACCCAGCCTCCCTCTGTGTTTCCCTTGGCCTGTTCGTCTCACTTAGAGATCCCTCTTTTGTGTGCCCTTGTACACAATGGGTTGTACTGAGGGAGGGACCATTGTAAGTACAGGGCGGCGGAGGCAGGGTTAAACATAGGCCCCTATGACTCAAGGCTTGTAGACAAGCTGTAAGGAGTCACTAGGATTTGCGGGCTCATAAACCCTTCTTCTGACTACCTCTGCCTTTCCCTGCTCATAACTCCTCTGCAGGAGGTGGGCCTGAAATCAGTAATTTAGAAGAGAATCACTTTGTATAGTCACTGAAAGGAAATATTTTTGCATGATTGAAATTCACAACTCACAAATTCGCAAACCTCCTTTTATATAGTAATAATATAAAGAAGCACATTTCTTCCTATGTCTGTGGTCCTGATATTGTCTGATCTTTTTAATACCCAAACTTAAAGATTTTGTGCTTGTTGAAGTGCTTTTTATCACATTAAAATGAAGACTGTTACCCCACTCGTGTTCTTTACCTTAATATAATGCTCTAATTCACCAATTCTCAAAGTCATCTGGGGGCATTGTAAAAGCAAACCGGAACATCTAGAGTATAATCGGTTCTTTCGTTGATCAGGTGTGTTCACTTCCTCAGAACTCACCGAGCTGTGCCTTATACATGTGCCTTTCCTCTACGCCCATCATGCTTCCTAAAACCGATGTATACATCCACACACACACATAAACGCACATACGTGCAAACACATGTATGTGTACAAAAGAGGGTGGAGCGCAAGAGTTAGTACTTCAGAGAAGTTTCTTGGCTGGTTCTCCTGGGTCAGGGCTGGGAACCACTGGCCTGGCGGACGTACAGCTCTAATGGGGCTGGAGGACTGGGTTTCTCTCCATAAACTGCTTCTGTGGCTCTAGAGTGCAGTCTGCCTCGAATGGAGACTCACAGGTGCTTATGAAGGAATTCATTTCAGTAAGATTTTGCTTTTGTGTATTTTGGCTCCTCTGCTGCCTTGTGAAGGGTTAGAACCGGACGTCATCTCTTATACTTTTGTCCGACAGATGAGGAAATGGGTTTAGCTTGTAAGCTCCTAACGGAAAGCAAGGACAGAGGGCTCCACTGTTGCCAGCTACGAGCTTGTGAGTGAATCCGTAGTGTCTCTTCACCCCCTCTTCTGCCCGGGAATGTGGCCTTTAGTTACGACAGAGGCAGACCTCGTCTCGGGCATTGTTCCTTCTGCTCATACTGTACAAAGGGAAACACCTAAGAGAGCAAGTGAAGTTATTTTGAGTGCACAGGTGCCTGCTTAGGGACATGGTCGTCAGGCAGGTTGACTTGCTGGGAGAGACGCATGAGAATAGTGGGTCGCTGGACTGATTTATTCTTCACCGTAGGCTTTGGGCATTTTTAAGGGAAAGGTGGTTATTGTTGTAATTACAGCCAGACGTCATTCTGGTGACGATCCATTTTGAAAACACAAGAGACCCTATCTGTGTGGTTCTGGAAGGCACACAAGTGTATGAGAACTGGAGTAAAGGTGGAGGCATGTACTTCCCTTTTCCTATTGCAAGTTTTTGTTCGTTTTGTTTTGTTTAGAGAGAGTGAGCACATGCTCCGGGAGGGGAGAAGGGCCAAGGAAGAGAGGGAGAACCCTTAAGCAGGCTCCGTGCTCAGCGTGAGGTCGGACACGGAGCTTGATCCGGTGACCCTGGGGTCACGACCTGAGCCGAAATCCAGAGTTGGACGCTCACCCGACTGAGCCACCCAGGTGGCTCTTATTGGCTAAGTTATTTTTGTAATGCAGCACACAAAATGTTAAATTTAACATGAAAAAAAGCTTTTTTTAATTACTCATAAAATGTTTGCCCTGGAGCCACTTTTAAGACCATAATAGTCAATCCACTCTTCTGCTGATGAGGAAAAAAGGAGTAGAATTTATCTGCAGTCATACAAAGTTGATACTGGTTGGAGGGGGAATATAGAGGTAGAGATTAGGTAGGAATAGGTGCCAGAAACTGAATTTAAGTAAGTGTGGTTTGGTGGGGTATTTATATATATATTTATATGTTATGATGATGATGATGATGGTGATTATATTTATATGTATATATATTAATGTTTACTTTTGAGAGAGAACGAGTGGGGGAGGAGCAGACAGAAAGGGACAGAGGCTCTGAAGTGGGCTCTACGCTGACAGTAGAGAGCCCCATGTGGGGCTCGAACTCATGAACTGTGAGATCGTGACCAGAACGAAGTTGGATGCTCTACCAGCCGAGCCACCCAGGCGCCCCAGTGTTTATATTCTCCTTTCCACTTGATCAGATTGTCTGTGAGACTGAGTTGGATTTTGTAGTATTTACTAGAGTGTTGGGGGATGGCGCTTCTTCTGTAAAGTGGGATTTTAACAAAAGTGCATTTTACTACTGTGTGCACCCACCCTCACCCCCGCCATGCCCCGGGGGGATCATTGGGATGTTAACTGTAGTAATATCTGTGCCCACCAGGTGGCATAATTGCTTTACTTAAATGATTTAAGCTCTTTTTGATTCTCTGTTAGTGATAACTCATTTCTGATTTTAATAATAAAAGGAGATGCCACGATATGAAAAAAATTTTGGCATGCTCAGTTTGAGTTATGCGAGAGAAACTGGTGCCACGTTTCCTTTGTAGTACGAATGCTGCTGCAAATGTTACGATGATAACATTTTTTTCGAACTGTATTTAAGGTTATAGCTTTGTCCTCAACCCACCTTATGGTGTCAGCCTCTCGCTCCAAATAGCATATGCAAGATCACAAGGTGTCCTGAGTCTGCAGTGTCCAGAGGAGGGAGGAGTGGGTGAGCTCAGGTGACCGTGGCAACTTTCATCTGCATTCTTCCCTTTTTTGCAGCTGAGTTCGAGACTCCCGCTAATGGTGCTAAGGACATTTAGTTCGTCGGCTTGAAACCTGAATATAGAAAACAAGTGAGGCCTCCGACAAGGCAGCCATTTGCCCGTTACCCTCACTTTCCATCACTTCCTTCATCGACCACAGTTTGATTTTCTTAACTCCACTCAAGCGACATGGACTAGGTTGGCTTGCCTGCCTCAGTTCTCTGTACCGTGGAGTGCCCTTCTCTCTCTGTGTCCTTTACTCAGGAGATGGGATAGCCTGTAGAGGTTTAACATCACAGGTGCTGTGGTCACACACTCTGTGTGTATGTACGTCTTGTTTCTGCTGTTTACCAGCCGTGTGACCTTGGCCAAATGACTTCTCTGAGCTTCAGTTTCTTTCTTTGGGAATGGGACTGATAATGGAATTATTGGAGAGGATTAAAAAGAATCCTTTAGGGGGGGCGCCTGGGTGGCTCAGTCGGTTGGGCGTCCGACTTCGGCTCAGGTCATGATCTTGCGGTCCGTGAGCTCGAGCCCCGCATCGGGCTCTGTGCTGACATCTCGGAGCCTGGAGCCTGGAGCCTGCTTCGGATTCTGTGTCTCCCTCTCTCTCTGGCCCTCCCCCCACTCGCGCTCTGTCTCTTTTCTGTCTCAAAAATAAGTAAACATTAAAAAAAAAATTAAAAAAAAGAATCCCTTAAAGAATTTTAGAACAGTGGCTGGCACATAGTAAAGTCTCAAATATTAGCTACTGTTATTAAGCAGTATAGCTATTGAATCTTTAGGAAGCTTGTCTTGATTTAACATCATTATCATCATTATTTACTGATTATTTTGGATCCCATGCTAGTCAACATCTGTACTGTTATTTATGTATTTCTATTCTCTGTTACTTGTGTTGTTTCAAGCTACCTCAGGAAATCAGTTCATTTTTCTTCTGTATTTTGGCCTGCTTTTCTGTACACAGTAAGGGTAGTTCAAGAAATGTTTGAGTAGGCTTTAGGAATTTTGTAAATTTTCATGATGAATCTCACACACATTCTACCTTTAAGTGATGTTGCCCCAGAACATAACGCCTTTACCTGTACTTTCTGTAATGCTAAATTCTTGTCAGAGAAGCCAATGGTTTGTACAGTCTGTGCACTTTTTTTTTTTAATTTTTTCTAATGTTTATTTATTTTTGAGAGAGAGAGAGACAGTGTAAGCAGGGGAGGGGCAGAGAGAGAGGAAGACACAGAATCTGAAGCAGGCTCCAGGCTCCGAGCTGTCAGCACGGAGCCCGACGCGGGGCTCGAACCCACGAACCGTGAGATCATGACCCGAGCTGAAGTCGGACGCTTAACCGACCGAGCCACCCAGTTGCCCTCCCGTATGTGCACTTGTTAAAGAATCGAAGTGATACGTATCTTTATCCATCATAATTTAAGATTAGACATTTCTCCTTGGTTGTTCCTTGGATATTCCTTGGGAATATTCAAGTTTTTAAAATATTGCACTTACACAACGATAGAATGGGTTTTAAAGGAGAGTATGCCAAGTAACCGATCTTTCCGCTTAGAATGTCCGGTCAGCTTCTTCTTGCACCCAGATGACTGCCTGGTTCTGTCCCCCGTGCGGTGGGGAAGCCTGGTGGCTGCGAATGACCGGGTCCTTGCCAACATCCTGGCATTTCCTTAAGCCACATGGACTTTGGGCATCGTCCTAATCACGGCATACTTAATGACCCTCGCCTGCCTGCAGTGGCTCCTCACCCCCAGATTGGGACGGACTCTGGTTAACCTTTAATTTACTAGAGATGAAATCAAGATTACTGTTGCCAGAGATGAGGAAGTACTGGAAAAGTCCCCGGGAACCCCGTGTTCGTTGTTTTAGAGCTTTTTGCCTCCCTTCCTGATTCATCCTTCATCCACCACCTAACGTATCCGGTCATCCTTTGTTTTCATGAAGGCATTTGGGAGTGGATTTTATCGTCTTAGGTTGAAAGCTTATTTTTGCTTTTAAGGAAAGCATGTGGGAGGTTTTGAAAATGCACACTTTACATTTTCATCGTGCCCTACCAGCAGCTACTGGCATGTTCTGGAAAGGAGTAGGGTAGGTGGTAGAGAAGATATTTGGGGACTCTAGAAACTGGTGGGTGGGTAGCCCTTGTCCCCCTGACTGTGAAAGGGAGCGAGAGCTGAGGACCCTGTGCGTACAGTAGGGAGGAAGTGAGAGACAAGGCCGTCGGCAGCATCCGTTGTGCGCGCACACGGCCCTGTTCTGGATTAAGTCCGGTCTTCAGCATTCTGGGAGGACTTCCTGCTCTGCTGTGGTTTTCAGTTCGGTGCTGACGCAGCTTTCCTGGTGAGAGCTACTTCCTGGGAAGGTCAGGAGAGTGGCTAGAGGTACCGCAGTCGAAACCGTAGCGCTCACCGTGCGTCAGGCACCACTGCCTGTGAACTCCTTTTGTCCAGAGACAGCCAAGACTGGACCTGCGTCTCTCTCACCACACACCTGACCTGTGCTGCCTTTTCACTTGCTGGGAAAGAACCTTTCTCTCCTGTGACATCATTCACGTGACAGCACCCCCAGCATTCTTTTGGCAAATTGTTCATCCAGTCTTTGTTGGACTTTGGGGACATGAAAAGAGTGAACGGTTGTATTTTTGCTGGTGGGTATCAGATGGTAATTCTTTTGCAAGTTGCAAGGCTCCCCATCTATTGACTTGTTTTGTCACACCTTCACCTCACCTAGTAGAGATACCAAGTGACTTCCCCCTAAGTGGCTCTGATTAAGTCCTTTCTTCCTTTGTTTTAGATTTGAGTCCTCAGAGGAGTCTACAAGGAAATCTAAAAGAGGTGTGATCTTAAAGGTTACTTATTAACAACACTTTACTGTTTGCAGCACAGAAAATGTTCTGTCCAAACTTGCCTGCAACGCTCAGAATCCACTGGTCAATTTTACTGTTCCTGCCACCAGCTAATTTTTCTGTTAAAAAACAAAGCAGATGAAAATACCAAAGTAGTATCCAAAGAATGCTTTGTTTTCCTTGTAATTTTTGAGCTAAATCCCGTTGGAGACCTGGGGAGACAGGTTTACTGGCCCTGTTACTGATGGAGCAGAAAAGACTGGAGCAGATAGCATCTGCCCCCGAGAACGGTGGGCAGGGCAGGCTACTGGGACAGCGCACAGCCCCGCGCGGGGCCTGCCCCCTGCCCTGCCCAGACACCTGGTGCGCGGATTTGCTCGCAGATCACATGCCTGGGCGGTGGCTGTGCACGCACCACGCGTCCCTCATCCAGCGAAGGTAATGATAGTGTCTGGACGTTTGTACGCTTGTGGAGTTGAGCTTGTAGAGCGCAAGTTTCGGGTTCATTTGCCGGATGTCTATGAAAGGGAACCACCCTTCCAGCAGACCCTCTCTGGGGTTGACCCTCAGTTCACTGCAGACTGTTTTCCCTCTTCCCCGTACACAGCCTTGGCTTGAACACATCTCATTACTTAGTTTTTTTTTTAAATTTTTTTTTTCAACATTTATTTATTTTTTGGGACAGAGAGAGACAGAGCATGAACAGGGGAGGGGCAGAGAGAGAGGGAGACACAGAATCGGAAACAGGCTCCAGGCTCCGAGCCATCAGCCCAGAGCCCGACGCGGGGCTCGAACTCACGGACCGCGAGATCGTGACCTGGCTGAAGTCGGACGCTTAACCGACTGCGCCACCCAGGCGCCCCTCTCATTACTTAGTTTTATCACCCGACCTGCAGTCTTTCCGCCGGGGTCCCGTGTGAGCCGTGCTGCCTCACCATGCATCAGCATTGTTTTAAAGAATCTTAGGGCATTTTCCTCTTACTTGGCATAATCCACCCTATTGTGATATAATAAGCAAGGGAAACACTTTGGAATAATTCCTCCCCGTTTTTCAGACCACCGGTTCCAACTTTTGTGACAAACCAGGGTCATTTAGTTTGTCATTCGCTCACTCACGGGTAAATAGGAATCTCACTACGGTTGACCCTTGAACACCTTGGGGCGCCCAACACCCTGTGAGGTAGAAAAAAAAATCCACGTACAAGTTTTGACTCCCCAGAAACTTAACTGCTGGTAGCCTGCTGTTGACCGGAAGCCTTGCTGATGACATAAGTAGCCAACACATGTTGTTGTGTGTGTTATATGTGACACGTACTGCATTCTTTCAGTGAAGGAAGCCAGAGAAAAGCCAGTGTTATTGAGAAAACACTTGGACAGCACTGGACTGCAGAAGATTCTCGTAAAAGTGGACCCGCGTAGTTCACACCCGAGTTCAAGGGTCCGCTCTATATGTTCTGAGTGAAATCACTGTCTGTTTGTATGGACTTTCAATATTTAAAAAGGAAATGGAAAACTAGTGCTCGGTGTTGAAACTAATACTGAGTGGCACTATGTGTAGTCACTGTTTGAATGACATCGACTTTTTCTTCTGTCAGTGGAAAAGCTTTTCCTCTAGTGTTAGAATACCTGTTCATAAAAGAGTTTGAATTCTCTTTCAGAATTGATTTCTTTTTGGTAAATTGGCTACCGGTTGTGCCACAATCAGGTAAGATGGTTGTGGGGTCATTGACTAGCATTCTGAGCCTGGGAGGCTCTGCCTTCGATCAGGCTTCTGTTAACTCGCTGTGTTACAGTGGGCAAGTGAACCAACCGCTCCAGCCTGTTTCCTCAGCTCTGAAGTGTGGTCATTGCACCTGGAGAGAGAGACTGGGGGGGAGATGGCCTGGGGACAGAATTCTGTTTGTTTCAGACAGTTCTGTGCTATTTGGTTTTTTGGTTTTTTTTTTTTTTTTTTTTTTTGGAGCTTGTGTTATTTTTGTACTTTACCAAAAACAAAACAAAGCAAAAAACTTATATAGGAATGTAACGAAGTGTTATTGATTAGTAGGCTCTCTCTCTTTTTTTTTTTTTTTTCCCTGGAAGGAAGGCTAGAAAATGTAGAGAGGAAATAACTTTGGGGATGGCAACTTCCCCAGGATATCGAGTCAGTTTTCCTTGGCGTTACCTTAGTGCTTGAAAAACTGGCACTTGTCACCTTGTGTTGGAGTTTGAGAGCAGATAGCAGGCACTGGTTCATGTAATTCATCTCTTAGATTTTTTAGTATAGAGATTAAGTTGTTTGTTTTTCAAACTCAGCGGAGACTAAAAACAAACCCCAATTTAATATTTCTTTTTATTTCTTTTGATTATCTTTCAGGGTACCAATGTGATATTTGTTTATCATAGAAAATTTAAGTAGAACTAAGTTTAAAAAGAAGAATCATGATCTCTCCCATCCATAGATGGGATATGTTAAGTACCGTTAATATTAGAGTATATTTTTAGCCATTCCTTTGTAGGATTTCTATGTGTAAGATCCATGATGGGATCATATTATATATGATTCTGTTTTGTTACTGTCTGTTCTTTATTTTTTTCTTGCACATGGCAGGCCTGATATATATATATATAATTCTAGTGCTCATGTACTGTGGTTTCCTGTCCCTCAGTGTGTTTACTGGCCTCTTGTCTTGTTTTTCAGTAGATGAATACATTGCCATTGCTAAAGAGAAGCATGGGTACAACATGGAACAGGTAATGTCATGGTTTTCTTTTGTTGTTAAAATGGGTTTTTAATTGGGAATGCGAGCTAAGCTGGTGTAGCCACTCTGGAAAACAGTATGGAGGTTCCTCAAAAAACTAAAAATAGAACTACCCTAAGACCCAGCATTTGCACTACTCGACATTTATCCATGGGATACAGGTGTGCTGTTTCAAAGGGACACACGCACCCCCATGTTTATAGCAGCCCTATCGACAATAGCCAAAGTATGGAAAGAGCCAAAATGTTCACCAGCAGATGAATGGATAAAGAAGATGTGGGGTGTGTGTGTGTGTGTGTGTGTGTGTGTGTGTGTGTGTGTTAGTATTACTCAGCAATCAAAAAGAGTGAAATCTTGCCATTTGCAACTACGTGGATGGAACTAGAAGGTATTATGCTAAGCGAAATTAGAGAAAGATAAATATATGACTTCACTTGTATGAGGACTTCAAGAGACAAAACAGATGAACATAAGGGATGGGAAACAAAAATAACATAAAACCGGGGTGGGGGGGGGGGGTTGACAAAGCAAAAGAGACTCATAAATATGGAGAACAAACAGAGGGTTACTGGAGGGGTTATGGGAGGGGGGATGGGCTAAATGGGTAAGGGGCACTAAGGAATCTACTCCTGAAATCATTGTTGCACTATATGCTAACTAATTTGGATGTAAATTAAAAAAATAAAATTAAAAATTAATAAAAAATGTTTTTTTTTAAATGGTTTTTATAGCTGACCTGTTAAATTGTGTTCTGTGTGTTAAGTAGCCATGCAATGTTTTGGTGGTCACTAGCAAATTAAACAAGGCCCTGGTCCCCTTTTTATTGTTTGAGATGAGTATTAGAGGGCCCTTTGATTTGAAAGGCATCTGTTTTTCTGCAGGTTGGTAGTATTTAGGGCTTAATACTTCCCTGTTTGAATATGTGGTTTGTCATTTGTGTGATGGGTTTTATCCTGACTCCGAGTGACATGTCTCACTCAGACCCACAGTGTTTTCTTTTCATATTAACTGTTTTGAATCAGTTCCAAGTTGTAATATTTGACTAAGGTTTTCTTTTAAAAATTGTTTGGAAGCTATTAGAAATCTACAAGATTAATTTTTCCCCAAAAGTATGATGATAATCTTTTTTTTTTTTTTTTTAACGTTTATTCATTTTTGAGAGAGAGCACAGGCAGGGGAGGGGCAGAGAGAGAGGGAGACACAGAATCTGAAGTAGGCTCCAGGCTCCGAGCCGTCAGCACAGAGCCCGACATGGGGCTCGAACCCACAAACTGCGAGATCATGACCTGAGCCGAAGTCGGATGCTCAGCTGACTGAGCCACCCAGGCGCCCCTTGATGATAACCTTATTTCAGCTTATTTCTAACTCCTATTTTATTTTATTATTTTTTTTTAATTTTTTTTTTTAACGTTTATTTATTTTTGACACAGAGACAGAGCATGAACGGGGGAGGGTCAGAGAGAGAGGGAGACACAGAATCTGAAACAGGCTCCAGGCTCTGAGCAGTCAGCACAGAGCCCGACGCGGGGCTCGAACTCACGGACCGTGAGATCGTGACCTGAGCCAAAGTCGGACGCTCAACCGACTGAGCCACCCAGGCGCCCCTCTAACTCCTATTTTAAAAATCAGCATATTAATTTGGATTAGTGCTTTCCTTGGCATTGATCTAGATTTTACAGCCTGTAAGTTGCAAGCTTTTATCCTCATGATTGAGGTCACCACTGAGTTACGTTATATAGACTTAAACCCTTTGTTGTAGCCTTGGCCATACTTTTAATTATTTCAGCTTGGTAGAATGTTAGAAAGAAAAGCTGGTTATAGTAGGATAGTACCAGAATCTTTAAAAGCAAGAGGTATATCCCTTTTCTTTTTCTAAACCCTACTCGTGAATTTCACGAAGTTGCTCAGAACATCACCAACTTTTTAAGATTTTATTATTATTTACTTATTTTTAAAGTTTGTTTATTTTGAGAGAGAGCACGAGCACAAGCAGGGGAGGGGCAGAGAGAGAATGAGAGAAAATCCCAAGCAGGCTGTGCACCATCAGTGCAGAAATCAGAGTCAGATGCCTAACCGATTGAGCCACCGAGGAGCCCCTGAAGATTTTAAGTAATGTCTACATTCATCATGGGGCTCGAACTCACGACCTCGAGATCCAAGAGTCGCATACCCCACCAACTGAGCCAGTCTGACATCACCAGTTTTTAATTCTATTTAGAAAGTGTAAAAGTCATTAGGTGATTGCTAAATATACCTAGATGAATTTTTAAGGATTCTGGTCTTCGAAATTCTGATTGGTCTCACTTGGGAGTTACCAGGAAAAAAATTGCTGAATTATCTCTCATTTCCAATTTGTCACCCATTTGAATATTTTCTCCCTTCTGGGTTACCAAAAAACAAAACAAAACAAAAAAAAACAACAAAGAAAACCTCTTTATATTTGAGTTTTTTCAGGAAAAGAGTAACAAAACAATTAAGTGCATCTATAAATTACTTTGTCCTTTCGTATACAGAGGCATTCAAGTGTGGCTTTTAAGAGCACAGATTCCAAAGGCACCTGGGTGGCTCAGTCGGTTAAGCAGCCGACTCTTGGTGTTGGCTCAGGTCATGATCTCGTGGTTCGTGGGTTCGAGCCCCACATCGGGCTCTGTGCCGACGATGCGGGGCCCACTTGGAATTCTCTCTCTCTCCCCCTCTCTCTCTTTCTGCCCCTTCCCCACCTGTACGCATGCTCGCTCTCAAAAATAAATAAAGAGCACAAATCCTAGGGCCACACTGCTTCTGCCACCTACCAGCCCTGGGCCGTTGGCAAGGACTTGATTCTCAGGGCCACCGTGTTCTCATCTGAGAAGTGAGCACAGTGGAGCGTGTCTCGCGGGAGCGCGTACGCATCAGCCGCGTAGCGGTGTTTCCCGGGCTGCAGGGCGTGCGTGCTCTTCTTTTGCCAACCTCATTTCCATTTTAATGTTTCACTCACGTCTTTGGTCTAAAATTTCACTGATACTATTTTTCTAGGCTCTTGGGATGCTCTTTTGGCATAAGCATAATATTGAAAAGTCATTGGCTGATTTGCCCAACTTTACCCCCTTCCCAGATGAGTGGACTGTGGAAGATAAAGTCTTGTTTGAGCAAGCCTTTAGTTTTCATGGGAAAACTTTTCATAGAATCCAACAAATGGTAAGTAGATGAAACCACTGATTTTTCTTTTTTACCCAGCCTCTCTCCCCTGCAGCATACCTGAAAGATAGGGATGTCATCCGCAAGCCGAGATATTCCCGTGGTGGACAGAGTAGCTCATGCTTGCCGTGGAGTAGATGAGAGGCTTCAAGTTACAGGAGCAAAGCATCTCCTGGCACTTCCCAGCTTGAGAGCAGCTGTAACACGAGCCCCCCGCCACCCCGTCCCCATCTGTCTTGTTGGGACTCCCCACATTAATCCGATAGAAAGCGTCTTTGATGGTTGTTTGATGAGGTGTGGCACCTCGTGGAACCCTGTCTGCCTGGGGAAGGTTGGCTTATCTCTTATATTCTAGAAGGCTGTTTGGTGGACTCCTACCAGGAAAGCTTTTATGGATGGTTGCACGAGTGCTGAAGTGAATTTTTAAAAAATAACCTAGGAGTTAGGCTAGACACTTTAGGTGTATGAAAACTTGGGTTCGTCTCAGCCTGCCTTTGGCGATCCTTCCTGGGCTGAGTTTCACTTACAGTCACACTGCAGTAGTTTGGAAATGTACCGATGAGAGTTCTTCTTGAATCTTCTTCTCAGAGAAAAGGGTTGTGCCTTAAAACATTTCTGTGTGTGTGACTGTCCTTATTAACCGTATCTAAGCACACTTGATTTGTAACGATCAGCTCTAAATCGAAACCAACTCAGTTTTTATGTTTAGCTTCCTGATAAATCTATAGCAAGTCTGGTGAAATTTTACTACTCCTGGAAGAAGACAAGGACTAAAACCAGTGTGATGGACCGCCATGCTCGGAAACAGAAGCGGGAGCGGGAGGAGAGGTCAGTTCCTGCCTGGAGGTGGTGTCTCCCCGCGTGGGGGATCTCTCGGTCACTAGAATTTCTAAGAGGCGGTTGGTGCCCAAAGGAAAGGGAGTTCCCCAAATGCCTTCCTGGTGGAGCCAGATGTACACAAATATTCTTCAGTAACATTCGTGAGCTGTATCATTAATGCGTGAGCCCACCGTTCTTTGGGTATTCGTTTCTTACCACTCTCTTCTTCCTGCATTCAGTAAACTTCCGCCTTATTTCTTTATTTTTCAATTTTTTTTTTAGACATTTATTTCCGAGAGACAGAGACAGAGCGTGAACGGGGGGAGGGTCAGAGAGAGAGGGAGACACAGAATCCGAAGCAGGCTCTAGGCTGCGAGCTGTCGGCACAGAGCCCGACGCGGGGCTCGAACCCACGAACTGTGAGATCATGACCTGAGCCGAAGTCGGCCGCTTAACCGACTGAGCCACCCAGGCGCCCCAAGAAACTTCCAGTTTAAATGAATGAACTTTTCCACATACTCTTTCATACCGCTGAAGGGTGTCTCCTTTTAATAAGAAGGAAATCTATTATTGCCTAGGTAGAATTTTTTTGGGTATACTTACACAAGATTTGTTTGCCACGTTTTTATGTCTGGTGTGTTAAAAGATGACAGTACAGTTTAGATTTCCCTAATCCTTTTCTTGACCATCTATTTTGTGTGTGAGAGGGAGGGAAACATTCTGTGATTCTTCTTCCTAAGGAAACCAGCTATAGGGATAGCTTGGTGAGTAGGATACATCCGAGCCAACACTTCCGCCAGATGGCGCAGAGCAGGGGGCGGCCCTGTGCTCACGTGCAGAGGCAGGTTGGAGTCTCACTCCAGAGGTGGTGTGAACTCACGTGCGGGGTCAGTGCCACACGCCTCTTCCCCGAGCCTCCGCCTCCTCAACTCTAAAATGAAGCTGCTCACAGTCTAGAAGGCAGCAAGTGGACATAGTGGTTTTTGTGTTAGGTTGGTGGCTTTTTGAAATTTGTTTTCCACGTTTTCTGTAATGCTGTTTTTTAATTTTTTAAATTTATTTATTTATTGAGAGAGCGAGAGAACGAGTGGGGGAGGGACAGGGAGAGTTGGGGACAGAGGATCTGAAGCAGGCTCTGCGCTGACAGCAGAGAGCCCGACGTGGGGCTCAGACTCACAAACTGCGAGACCATGACCTGAGCCAAAGTCTGACGCTCAAATGACTGAGCCACCCAGATGCTCCTGTAATGTTATTTTTAAATTTTTTTTAATGTTTATTTATTTTTGAGAGAGACAGAGACAGAGACAGGTCGTGAGCGGGGGAGGGGCAGAGAGAGAGGGAGACACAGAATCCGAAGCAGGTTCCAGGCTCTGAGCTGTCAGCACAGAGCCTGACGCGGGGCTCGAACTCACAGACTGCGAGATCATGATCTGAGCCAAAGTCGGACACTCAACCGACTGAGCCACCCAGGCGCCCCCAAAATGTTATTTTTTTTAACTAATAATACAAATGAAGTGAAGGGAGAGAGACTATCTGATCTCCATGGCCCCATCTCAGGAGGGTATTTTATGATTTTAAATAGGATATCGTGGGAACAAGGTGGTAGTATGACTTCTGGAGAATTCACATCCGTGGGCCCAGCTGTAAAGTGGGGCAATGGTGGGAACGTCTGCCGAGCACTCTCCAGCTGTAAGAGTCTGTAAAAGTGTTGACCTTGATACGTCTGGATGCTGTGTGGTCTGCAGCATATATACTAGTGGGTCTGTTTTGGTTTAGTGCTCTCAGTAATCAAAGAAAAGTGGCAAATGCTAATGCATTTGTTTTTATGTTCCAATAACTTTTGATTAAAAATATTTATTTCCATTATACGTTAGGTAGGACTCATTTACTTTTTATAAACAAAGTCTTGTACTACAGACAGCTGTACTCTGCTAACCCTGAAATTAGAGTTAAATAAAAGAATAGGTTGGGGTTTGTTGTCCCCCGAGTATGAAACGGTAAGAGCATCTACTGCCCCACCCTCACCACAGGCTCCGCTCCCTGGTGCTTCTCTGTGCACCAACCCTGAGAGCACCTGTCCCCCGCACCGCCCCCACCCCCACCCCCCACCCCCCACACCCCCCACACCCTCCCCCAGCCCCCGGTGGGGAGCCTGAGCCCTTGAGCACCTGTGCAGACCGGGGCGCTAGCACCTGAGGGATTGGTGGAAGTGACGGCAGGGACGAGAGAGGTCCCTCCGCCCTGGCTCACTCTCCTTTTGAACTCTCTCTCCTGGGCCAGAACTCAGCACAGGAAGGTAGCACGGCCATCTGGGCCGGATCCTGAGACGGTGGGACGATGAACTGGATGTAACTGGGGGGAAGCTGGGGCAAGCTGTGCTCGGCTTCTGCGATCCTCAGTTTTCTTACTTTTCACAGTAAAGGCTCTACTATGGAGCTCTTTTAAAAAAATAATAACACGTGGAAGGCTATAAAGAAAGGCATTTGAAGTACCATGTCAATGTGAATGCTCTTTTTAAAATTAACCTAATTTAAAATCTCAGTTTATCCAGAGCCAAAAGGCTCTCCCCCTTCTGGCGCCTGGGTTGAGTCATGAGTGTGTACTTGGGACTTGGAGTGGAGTTTCACTTTGTGGGGGTTTGTTCCCAGCGCATGGGGACTTTATTTTTGCGTAATTTCTCAGTTACATGTAATGATTGTGTCCTAGCCCACCACAAGATGATTACGGGGCAATTACATAAATGCCTTAAATTTGATCTTCTCAGTTGAGAGTTGGGAAGAAACATTTTACAAATACGAAGCAACAATGTTCTAGACCTGGTCCAGAAGTTAAAAATCTATTTCAGTAGGTGGTTGTTGTTGTTGTTGTTGTTGTTGTTTTAATCATTTAGAGTAAGAGAACTAGGAGCTGGTTTTAATTTATTTGAATTGTAAAAATGTTTATCTCGGCAATCTGAAAACATACTGATTTTGTATTAAATCTGTCATTAAATCAATTTATTGCTTATATTTGTATATTAAATAGAATTAGTACCAAATAGTCTTTCAGTAACTTGTTCTTGCCTTCCAGTGAGGATGAACTGGAAGAAACAAATGGAAATAACCCCATTGACATTGAGATTGATCAAAACAAGGAAAGCAAAAAGGAGGTATTTTTTTCCCTAGTATTGTTTAGGCAAATAAATTTTATTAGTACCATACGTAAAACATTCCTCTTACTTATTCTATTTAATATATTTATTGCTATGTACAAGGCGTCATGATAATGACTTTTTAAACAATACTAACTTTGCTGTATAGACTTTAGAATTTTGTTTGCCAAGAAACAGGAATAAAGGAAGCCCGAAAGCAAGCGATAGCGTTACTGAGTAACGAGTTTGTCCTCATTGGGCAGCCGTCCTCACTGCCTTCTTTCCCAAGCCATCAGCCCAGTAGTTAACGAGTGTGGGCGTGGTACTGGTGAGGACCAGGTGAGGGCTTGGTTCCTCCTCTCAGCCTTCGGGATGTCCTCTCGATGGCCGGCGCAGGGGCCTGCACAGTGGGGTCATGAGCTGGGTCATGAGTGCACTGCAGAGGGCTAGCAGGGACTCAGGGCAAGTTTTCCCATTACTCAGAAACAGCAGCATAGGTCCTACAGCAGCGAGCCTCACACATGGGGAATTTTTTAATCTTTCACATCTTAAAAATCATTATGTCAGAAGATTCGAGAGGCCCATGAATTCCTACAGTTGTATATAACTTTTTTTCTGTGTATATTTATGACATTTCTTTATTGTGAACTTTTCACTGAGAACGATGGGGTGTCTGAATGATCTTATTAAGCCTTTTGAAATGGGTTGCAGTCTTAGGTTATTTTGCCCATTCATAAAAATTGAATAAGGCCTATGTGGGATCCCTGAGGGCCCCCCAGGGAAACCCGGGGCTCCTTGGCACAGACTGGAAAGCCCCCACAACACAGCATCCCCTGCGGCAGAGCCCTTGCAGGGAGGATAGCACTACAGTCCCTGGAAGGAAGGGCCCCTTAGTCCATCGGCCCCAGTTCAGGCTGGAGTGTTGGATCCCAGCGTGGTTATGACTTTTATATATAAGTTCGTAGAAGTGCTTTTCTGAAGAGAGTCTGTATCTGCAGCTTCAGTAAAACCTCAAAGAGTTCTCGATCTTGGAAGGTTCTGAAGTAGGAGAAGAGCTGTTCTTCGGCATGGAAAGACAAAAGGGTCCAGGCACACCTAAACTTTAAAATCGCGTCAAACATACATGCTTTTTGTAGGCAAAGTAGGAGATCCAGCTAAACAAAAAGGAGAAAAAGAAAATGATGATATTGTCACCCTTAATCACTGCTAACATTTTGGTGACTCTTTCCAGATGACTCCATGAAATGTATATGCCTATATACACACTTAAGACTCTATACTTGCTTTTTTAAAAACATAAAATGGGATCTCAATATATCATTTCTGAAACCTTTTAAATTTGGTCTTTCTTCAACATGTTTTTATGTCAAATACATTTTGTGTACATAGCTGTTGTTAGCATGTTATTTTATCCTACACATCTTTCATAATTCAGTTAAGCAATCTTAGGGCTTTTTTATCAGTTGCCCCCCGTGCTTTTTGTTGTTATAAACAATGCTGAAATGCTGGTCTCATGATTAAATATTGGTTCACTTAATTTTTTCCACTGGAACAAATTTCTGGAAGTTGAATTGTTGGGTCAAAGTCTTCTAGTTACATTTTTAAGGCTTCATTTGGTAGGCTATGTGTCACCAAACTGAAAACTGATAATTCTTTCTGGATGGCACTCCAGCTAGGTTTATACGAATGCCCAAATAACAAGATCATTTTAAGGGTTAGCTAAGTTAGATTCTTTGGGAAATCAAATTGTACCTACAGTTAAGAAGCTTTGTCTTGATACATCATTATCAATTAGCTTCTTCAGGGGAATATTTTAAATGAAAGGGGAAAGGCTTGATTTAACTTCCGTAAGTCTTAATGTAGCACGATTCCTGGTTAAAAGAGAAAAATGACTTACATCTTAAGTTTCTTTCTGTACTAAAATGTCGTGAAAACAGGCACGTGGTCAGTAGGTGATCTCTGCTAAACAGCATAGAGCTGTTACAGACGAGATGTAGTTTATTGCCTACTAACATTTTTATGTACCGTCTGTTACCACCTGTTCAGGAATGTACTGGTACCGTCGTAGTCTGTAGGGTCGATTTATGTCAGTGTTTTAAGATAGGAAGCAGAAAACCTGCACATATTCTCGGCTTCATCAGCAAATGTTAATACACTAACAAGATGAGATTATGAACTGTTACAAAAACTTCTTAAAATTGTTATCAGGACAGTATCCTTTCCTTGCCAAGATTTTACTGCATTTCATTTCCAAACGTTTCAGTTTTAGAGAAAGCACTTAAAAAAATTAGCAGCAGTCATGCGTTATCAAACGACAGCCTATGTTCTTGAAGCAAATTATACAGTTGCCCTAAAAGTTAAGTGTCATCCAAAAGGAGGGTATATGAAAAACAGTCATAGTTACATGTGGAAGTTTATATTTTTTATAAACTTCCATATAGAGTTAAAGAATTTAAATGGGTTTTATGTATGTGCTGAATCATTTTTTCCTTTTATCTTTCTGTGGCCCTAAGTCCATCTGTTTGGCCAAGAACTGTTAGGATAAAGGAGCTCACCATTCACATACACAAAGCACACCAGAAGAGAAGACAGATCTCTTTTCTTCCTGTATTACTGCAGGAAGCTCAGAACGCTTCTTGCCAGAGGCTCAGAGTGATAGTAAAAGGTTGTGTTTATATAGGAGGGCAGTGGATTCTACTTAGAAGTGTTCAGCCAACATTCAATGGCCAGTGTTTCTGTTAACTGCCTGTTAGTTTGTCGATGGTAATTACGATACGGCATGGTATTTGTCAGATTGTTTAGAGCCACGTTAGGAAAGTAGGCGTATTACTGTTCATCTGGCATTTTCATGTTTTGGAGTCTCATTTTTCAAATCTGTGTACCATGCAGGTGCCCCCTACGGAGACAGTTCCTCAGATCAAAAAGGAAAAACATAGTACGCAAGCTAAAAATCGAGCAAAAAGGAAACCTCCGAAAGGAATGTTTCTTTCTCAAGAAGACGTGGAGGCTGTTTCTGCCAACGCCACTGCGGCCACCACGGTGCTAAGGCAGCTAGACATGGAGTTGGTCTCCATCAAGCGGCAGGTACCGCGGGTCGGGGCTCACTGACGCTCAGGGGTCCCTACACCTGAGTGTCCTCTTTCCACAAGCCTCTGAAGGGCATTTTATTTCTAAGGAACTGGACCGAAGACTTAGGTACTGATCCATTGATATTTCTTTCTTTTTTAAATTTTTTTATTTTCTTTTTAATGTTTATTCATTTTTGAGAGAGAGAGAAAGAGAGAGCGAGCAAGTGAGCAGGGAAGGGCCAGAGAGAGAGAGGGAGACAGACGTAGAATCTGAATCAGGCGCCAGGCCCTGAGTGGTCAGCACAGAGCCCGACATGGGGCTTAAACTCAGGAGCAGTGAGATCGTGACCTGAGCTGAAGTCACTTAACTGACTGAGCCGCCCAGGCGTGCCCACATTGATGTTTCTTAAATTGACTTTGAAACTAAAGGTATATATGTATATCTTTAAAACACACACACACACACACGCACACACACAGTGTGTATATGTGTCTGGGTAAATTTTCATAATGTGAACACACCCACCACACGGCCACCATCTGGATCAAGAGATGAACTGCAGCCTCCCAAGCCCCATTCATGTCCCCTTTTATTACATTTTTTTTAATGTTTATTTGTTTACTTACATTTTTTTGAGAGGGAAACAAGAGTGAGCAGGGGAGGGGCAGAGAGAGGGAGACACAGACTCTGAAACAGGCTCCAGGCTCCGGGCTGTCAGCACAGAGCCCGACGCGGGGCTCCAACTCCTGAACGGTGAGATCGTGACCTGAGCCGAAGTCGGCCGCTCAAGCGACTGAGCCACCCAGCTGCCCCCCATTTCCCAGTTTAGTTGCTGCCCCGAGGGGACTCAGCCTTGCCTCCCAGGCTTCACTAGTGCCCATCTCACTCATTCCCCACCTCCTTCCAGTTGGTGGCCACTGGTCTGACGTTTTAAACCAGACATTATTTTTATTCATTTTGGATTTTATATAAACAGAGTCATATGATGTAGTTTCTTTTATGCCCAGCATCGTTCAACATAAGAGATCCATCCAGGTCATCCTTTCTCATTGTTGTGTAAATATCCTAAAACTTACCCACTGTACCATTACTAGACATTTGGGTTGCTTCCCGTTTGGGGCCGTTGACCAGTTAATGCTGACGTGGATGTTTCTTTGACTCTTGCTGTATTATGTATGCATCTCTGTTGCATGTACACCTAAGAGTGGAATTACAGAGTCTGCCTGTGTCCAGCATTTTCTAGAATAGTGCCAAACAGTTTTCCACGGTGGGCTGCCAATTTATGTGAGGTTGGGTTGGCCTGCATTAGGGCTTACTAACTGTTGCACTGTTGACATTTGGGCCCGGAGAATTCCTCGTTGTGAGTGTCCTGTGCATTGTGAGATGTTAAGCAGCATCTCTGGCCTCTAGATGCCGGCGGTTGTGACCTTGCCCCATCAGGTGTGACAACAGAAATGTCGTCAGGCCTTGCCAAAGTATTACCGCCCTCCCCCCCGCCGGGGGTGGGTCAAAATTACTTCCCCTTTCCCATTCTGAGGCTCACCTTTTGATGAACAGAAGTTCTTAATTTTAAGGTAGTCTAGTTTCTCATTCTTTTCTTTTGTGGTTAGTGCTCTTTTCAGTTTTGGTAAGAACCTTTCCTAAGAGTATGAAGATATTCTCCCATGCTGTCTTAAGTGTTGTTTGCCTTTACATTTTGATTTTCCGTCTATCTGGAAATGTTTTTCTGTGTGTGCTGTTACATATAGGGTGGATATTCGTTTTGTTTTTCACGTGGCTATCTGGTTAACAGGGCTGTTTATCGGGGAAAAAACGAAAACGAAAACGATCCTTTTCCCACTGCGGTGATGGGGATCTTTGTTTCAAATGCAGCGTCTGTATGTGTATGGTCTGCTGTGACTTTGGTGTGTTTGTCCGTCTTCACTGGCACCATCCTGCCTCAATTACAGGGGCCTTACAAACCTGAGTGTCTGGGCCAGGCGATAGGTCCTCCAAGATTGTCTCTCCTCGCCCTTTGTGTTTCCTTAGAAAATGTAGGTTCACCTTCTTGGTGTCCAGAAAAATAATTCTGCTAGAATTTTTATGGGAATTGTATTGAATCTCTAGATCAAAATAGAGAATTAACATTAAACTAGACAGCCACCCCTGTGATTCGTGAACGTGATCCCTCCCCTAGCAGCACAGACCTGTCACTCTCTCCGTGTTCTGCCGCCACTGTGTTTGGGGCTTTGTCAGAGTTCTCCCTGGATATTTGCTACTTTATGATAATCCTTTTCTGATTATTTGCCCTGGGATGGGGAACGGCTCATCATTACGCGGTACATTGAAACTGCAAATTCAGCGGAGTAGCCAGCTGACTCTTGTCCCTTCAGTAGTGCCCTGCCCCTCCCCCATCCTTCTGTCTCTGGAACTTGAGGCAAATTGTGGACTGATGGTTTACTTGTAGTTTTTGCTGCTTTTGATGTGTTGATTTGTTGGTTCCTTAGAAGGTTAAACTGGAGGCTGGCAGTCCTTTCCCAGATGAGAGGAGGGGTCTGTGCCCTGGTCTGGCAGCTCGGGGCGGGGGACAGCTCACAGCAGGACCAAGTGTTCCCCGAGCAGTCAGAGGATTGGCTCCTAGGCTTGGCTGCTGGCACAGTTGCACCCTAATCTTGGGAGAGTCACTTAATCTTTCTGGGCCTCTTTTCAAATGAGGAGATTAATCCTTGCCTGCCTGATCTTACAGGCTGTCTGAGGGCTGCGAGAGAGAGAGAGAGCGCGCGAGAGCGAGCGAGCGAGAGAGGGAGTGTTTTAAGCTCTGTTTGTGCTGGAGGGGCTCTCTGAACGGGGCCCGGAGCCCCCACCCGCATCTTCGTCCTCCTTCCTCCTGGAGGGGACTGTCTCCCCCTGTGCCGAGCGGACTCCTGACGCTCACTGGTCGATGTTAATCTTTTGAGCAGAGAAAATGAGGCCCTTCTTGCATGCAGGTGTTACTGACTTTGCAGTACAATAGATAGAACTGTCTTTGGTTTCACGGCCAGAGTCAGGAGCAGGACTTTTTTATTTGAAAGTAGCTACTGAGAATCACGTGGGATAGGGGGGCTTCAGTTCATCGCTAACAGAGGAGACAGGTCGCCTGCCCCCCTCACAGCCTGTCGGGGTTGCTGCCGAGTGCACTTGTCGACTCACAAGTGGCCATTTTATCTGGATGCTTCCACATGTGGTGGTGTCCCAGGGAAGGGTTCACATGAAAATAGCAGAAAACCTGGCTGATAGCAGCTTAAACAATTGAGGATTTATTTTTATCAAATAGCAAGAAATCCCAGCATCGGTGGCTCCGGGCATTAGTCCGTTTGTTCACGGTGTTGTGACAGACCCGGATTCTTTTGCATTTTCTCCTCCACCATTCTTAGCGTAACCTGCTTTTCATCTCGCTTGTTGGCTCCCGTTGGAAGCTTCCAAAGCCATTTTGTGGCCTTCGCGTCTGCACTGGGGGCCGATGGAGAGGGGCCGGAGGCGGGGCCGACCCTCCCGTCCTTCCAGCAGGAAAAGCTTTTACCTTCTCGGGAACTCCTGTCCTCCCTGCGTGCTGCATCTTTGCAAAACGGCTCCTCCTAGCCCCGAGGAGGACCACCAGCCTCTGTCGAAGATGCCAGAAGGGGGCTAGGGGCCGACGGCTCTTAGATTAGCTGGCAGCCAGTGCCTGTTGCGCTGGGTCTTTCTGAGTAGAGAATGAAAGGGTCACACAGGAAAGTAGGGAAAAAAAAGTCGCTAGGTAAGGCACCAGGCGAACTTGACTGCTATTTTGTTTTTTTCTTTAAATGCTGGTCACTTTAAAATTTTTTAATGTTTTAAAATTTTATTTTTTTTAAATTTTATTTAAAAAAAATTTAGGGGTGCCTGGGTGGCTCAGTCGGTTAAACGTCTGACTTCGGCTCAGGACATGAGCTCACGTTTCATGAGTTCAAGCCCCACATCAGGCTCTGTGCTGATAGCTCAGAGCCTGGAGCTTGCTTGGGATTCTGGGTCCCCCCTCTCTCTATCCCTCCCCTGCTTGTGCTGTCTCTCTGTCTCCCAAAAAATGAATAAATGTTAAAAAAAATATTTTTTAAATAAAAAATAAATTAAAAAAAAAGAAATAAATTTAATGTTTATTTTTGAGACAGAGAGGCAGAGCACGAGCAGGGGAGGGGCCGAGAGAGAGGGACACAGAATCTGAAGCAGACTCCAGGCACCTAGCTGTCAGCACAGAGCCAGACGTGGGGCTGGAACTTACAAGCCTTGAGATCATGACCTGAGCCAAAGTCAGACGTTCAACCGACTGAGCCACCCAGGCGCCCCTTTATATCCTATTTTTTATCCAGCTTGTTGCCACTCTGGCTTCCTTTCCAACTGGCATGATGGTAACCAAACCCTGTTCTTATTCATAAACACTGAGTATTTCTTTTTTTTTTTTTTTTTAATTTTTTTTTCAACGTTTTATCTATTTTTGGGACAGAGAGAGACAGAGCATGAACAGGGGAGGGGCAGAGAGAGAGGGAGACACAGAATCGGAAACAGGCTCCAGGCTCCGAGCCATCAGCCCAGAGCCCGATGCGGGGCTCGAACTCCCGGACCGCGAGATCGTGACCTGACCGCGAGATCGTGACCTGGCTGAAGTCGGACGCTTAACCGACTGCGCCACCCAGGCGCCCCAACACTGAGTATTTCTAATAAGGAAAATGCATTAGGAAGAGAGGTGAAGGTTAATGAGAATTTAGAGCTAACTTTTAGTTCAGAATTTGCAGGTATTCTGTATAGTCACTTACGTAATCTCTGCTTCTTTATCAATTTCAGAGAGAAAATACATGTGGTGAATAGGTTGGTCTCCTTAGGAAATGTGTATTACTTACTCACAATGCAATATATACCCCATTTCTTACCTGTGTAAACAACCAGGCAGAATGAATAGAACGACATAGTAACCGGAATGCTGGGAGGCATGTAGTATTCTGGATAGCTGATTCTTTTGAGAATTTGTTAATTCTCTGTCACAAGTTTATGTCACTGAATATAACCTTGAATTATGAACATAGCCTTGAACATGCCCTTGCAGCATTTTATGGGTGGTTGGTACCTGAGAGCTCTGGGCAGGAGTCTTAAGACCGTGCTGTTGGACGGGGTAGCCAGTAGCCACGTGTGGTTATTTACATTTAAGTTTGGATTAAAGTAGAAGAAATGAGAAGTTCAGTTCCTTAGCTGCATCAGCCACATATCCGGTGCTTAGTAGCAAGCTGCGGGCGGTGGCCGTCGTGTCAGACGGCACGGCTTCAGCATGACGTCACGTCAGAGAGCGTTCTGTGACACGGTGCCGGTCTGAGAATTGGGGGTTACTTTCCCAAGAGCTTACTGTGGGTGAATTTCTGGTACCAGTTTATTTTCTTCTGACTTGTACCTTTTCAAAAATAAACTAAAGCAAATTTCAGAAAACCGAGGTCTTCAGTTTTGGTTTTACTATAGAGCAGATTTTATGCACATTTCCTTCATTTTTCTTTTCAGTTGTCTCTGTGTTCTCACTTGGCGTGGGCCGTGTGTCTGGCAGGCTTTAAGGCCCTTACTAGTGGCAGACAGGGTCACTTCCTCGTCCCTAGAGTGCTGGTCCTACTCACGGGGCCGCCAGTCCCCTGTACATCTCCACCCCCCCTTTAAACCTTTCAGAAGAAGTGAACCCAGGAAAGGAAATGCAAAATTGGAATTCTGTGAAGTGTAAGTACTTGAAAATGAAATTTGAGTCTAAGTAGGAAAAGATTATTCAAGGAGGAGAGAATTATTAAAGGGTCTGTGAGGCTGTGTCCTTCACCACCATCCCCCACCTCTCAAAAGTCCTGCTTTTTCTTCGTTTGCCTTAATAAGGTTGCTGCTTTTGAGGGCACCTTCTGCTCCGGAGTGTCTCTGATGTTTTATTTGGGAAAATGAATCTGATCCTCCCCTTGCTTGCTTTTTTGCCCATGGGATTATTTAGAAATGAAAAACCCTAGGGTTGATGTCCCCCTGGTCCTTGGCACGGAGGTGCCCCTGCACGTGGAGCTGAGAGGGAGCCCGTTCCCAGGCCCAGCTCCTTCAGGAGTCCGTGCGCAAGTCCAGCGGATTGTCCGGTGGATCGATTCAGTGGTCGGCGTTGTTCATGTCTTTCTTTCGATTACTTAGAGGCAGTGAAAGATTAGGTGCGTCGAAGCAATACGGTCACGTGGAAAAGATCTAATTTGTGAGAAAGTGAAGAATTACAGTTGGCCAAAATTAGGCTGTGGGAAGGTAACACGCTGCTTTCTGCTTTCCCCTCGTCAAAGAAGGCTGCCCTGCGGGCTCCTGCGCAGGGGGTGCCTGGGCGGACCGCGCCGGGCCCCAGGAGGTGCACCTGCCGGCCTGCAGAGCACTGCCTCTCGGCTGCTTCCGCTCGGTCCACTTGGCGGGACGCCAGGTGTGGCCTGGTCTTGTGTGTCAGGCTTCAGATGTGGGTTCCGCCACTCGGGGTGACATGTTCTCAAGTTGTGAATCAGGGCTGGGCACGCAGGAGCCTTTTAGCCACCATGTCCTCCTTCCTGTTGTCCCTTGTCTGCTGCCCTAAGCAAGTCCGTTAAAGAATCTCGGTAGATGCTCTGAAGGGATACTATAGCGACCTCGAATTTTGGTTACCATACAGATTAGGAACTTCTTTGCTCTTGGTTTTTTCTCTTTTTTTTTTTTTTTTTTAGTTCTGTTTTCTTTTCATACCTTTACAAAAGTTGTTCATTTTTAAAATTTAAAAATTTCCTTTCTTTCAGATTCAGAATATTAAACAGACGAACAGTGCTCTTAAAGAAAAACTTGACGGTGGAATAGAACCGTATCGGCTTCCAGAGGTAGGACTATATTGACCATCACCTTAGAAGTCATACTCAAGTTTCATGTGTTTAAGAATTTAATATTGGGGCGCCTGGGGGGCTCAGTCAGTGGAGCTTCGGACTTGGGCTCAGCTCATGGTCTCCCGGTTCATGGGTTCAAGCCCCGCATCCAGTTTTCTGCTGACAGCTCAGCCTGCTTTGGATTCTCTGTCTCCCTCCTTCCCGTCCTCCCTCTCCCTCTCTCTCTCTCTCTTTCTCTCTCTCTCAAAAATAAATAAGCATTAAAAAAAAAAAAGAATTTAATATCTCTATAATGTATCTCCAGTATACGTCCCATAGAAAGAAAGTTATAGACACAATCTTTATAAACCCAATTGACGTTGAAATTCCGGTATTCTGAGAAATTGTAAGAAAAAATTAAGGTTCATTAAGTCTGATGAGGATGCCCTCGCCTGTAACTGCGTTATGCTCATACGGCTCCTCTGGGTGTGCAGGTCGCTCAGAAGTGTAACGCACGCTGGACCACGGAAGAGCAGCTTCTCGCAGTACAAGGTACGGGGGTCCTCCTAGTAAGGGGCTTGGGGCCGCAGGTGCCTTTAGGAAGAGTCATGCCCCACCCCACTCCCGTGGCACCACTTGTGTTGAAACACGCTCTTAGGAGTGTGTCGGGTTCTGAATGGTCAGAAAGTATAAAATCCTGAAAGCAGCAGACTGAATGTTAAGAGTTTTATGGTTGGAGCTCTTCTAGTCCTAGGGACCCGGAAAAGAATGCACAAAGTCCACCGGGTGCCGGCTGGGTGACATCAGTCGTCTTGGGATACGTGACTGGAGGTGCAGGTTTCTGGATGACAGGGTCATACTGGCCTTCTTGGATCAGTCATCTACGAAACAGATCTAGGTTGCTGCTTTTTCCACTGTATAATACATTAAGATCGTGCCTGCAGTTAAAAGCTCCATGTGTTTTCTTATCTGGATCTAAAGGAAGGGGGGTAAGTCTCAGTTGTGTGGGGTTTTAAAAGTTGTTTATATCCTGTATTGAAAAACAGTGCTCTCTTACATCCTTAGCCATCAGGAAATACGGCCGAGATTTTCAGGCGATCTCAGATGTGATTGGGAACAAATCAGTGGTACAAGTGAAAAACTTTTTTGTAAACTATCGACGCCGCTTCAACATAGATGAAGTTTTACAAGAATGGGAGGCAGAACATGGGAAGGAAGAGACCAATGGGCCCAGTAGCCAGAAACCTATCAAGTCCCCAGATAATTCTATCAAGATGCCTGAAGAGGAAGACGAGGTAAATCTGAAACAGTAGGATCTCTGCCAGGTTCATGCTCCATATTCAGTTTCTTCTTTGATGGCCTTTCTCAGCTGGAGAAATATTTTTAGCTCTCAGCTCTGTCAGTGACTTGACTTTTACCTATAAAAACCTTAATATGTGTGTTGACACCAGTTAGTTTTGGTCACTAGGTATATTGCTCACATTTTAATTCCTGTACAGATTCCTAGTTCCATCCTGGTTTTCTCCAGCCACAAAATATTGCACGTTACCAAAGTTTCCTTAGGTCCTGTAAGAACTCAGCCATAAAACGGTAAGTTGGAGGTGCCGTGAGCAGTGTCGGTGAAGCTCGGTATCGAAAATGTGTTGTCGGCTCAGTGGGAGGTTAATGACCTTACTGGTGAATCGGCTTGGCTAGCCAGCCAGGAGCTCCTGCGTCCATCTCTGCTGTCCCAAGTCGTCCAGGCTTTGATGCTGTCGGGGCCAACAGGTTGAAGTATTGATGGAGACCGTTCTGGGTCCTGCGTTTGGCCGCAGCTTCCAGGCTGGTGGCCGACTTTCTGGCACTCTCCAGGTTAGCTATACCGATTTCATCGCCTACTCAGCAGAGATTAGGCACGAGGTCACCGAGGCTGCACAGACCCATCTGCTACCTCCCTGCTTCCTGTGACGGGGTCACCTGCCACTTCCCCGTCCGGCCTGGCCTGCCCTGCCACGTATTTACCCCCACTCCCACAGAGAGGAGGAGGAGGGGGCCGGGCAGAGGTAAGAGTCAATTGCCAATCGCTTTGGTGTGAGTTTGTTCACAGACACGGAATTTTAAGGATTAGTTGAGCTTTCCGGGAAAATCTTCTCATCAGAGGCTCCCCCAAACCATGCGGGAGTGATTTGAAATTACCTAGTTAGTACTGTCTGTTCTCCCCCTTTGCTCCAAGGGTCTGGCTGTAGAAGCAGCCCAGAGACCCCCTCCTGAGCCGAGCACGGAGTGCCTCACGAGGGAGACCCCCCCGCCCAACGTGACGCACCCAGCGGGTTGGGCTCTTTATAGAGCTTTGTGCCAGAAAATCTTTGGACTGTCGATGACATTTATAGCAAAATTCGTATTATTAACAATGTGAGTGGTTCCCCCGAGCCTGAGACCCCGGAACATAATGGCTTACAAGCGGAAGTTTTTATCTCTCAGCAGTGATGTTTGTCCCGGTGCTTGTTGCCCCTTTAGCAACAGATTAACCTCTCTGAAGTCCTGGACTCAATTTAGGAGGCATTGAGAAGATGAGAATTATGAAGGAAGGAACGTTAGAATTTGCCGGAATGAAAGCTTTCTTCCATGTATGTTCTCCAGCTTTAGAGCCAGGAAGCAGAAATCATAGGAAACTCTCCAGATTTTATCAAAGCAGGTGTTGGCAGGGGTAAGCCTAAAAATACGGTCATAAATTTGGGACCAAGGGTCTCCACCCACGGGACAGGCTCTCAGTTCTCGTGCATATACTTTCCTTTCTTTTCTTACGTCTGCTTCATTCACTCTCAGTTACTTTTTTTTTCTGAAAAAGTCCAGAAGGCCATTCTTCACGGCCCACTTACCACGTTGATCGCACATGAAAACAGCCCGGTCATTCTCTGCCCGCCCCGTGGTAGCATTGGCCCAGCCACGACTGGCCTCCCGCCACAGGCATGCCTTTGCTTGGCCTTGGTGGTCCGTCTTCCACGCATCTGTTTCCCCAGCCTTCTCCGCGGAGCTGGCGGCATCGCCTGACTTGTCCTTAGCGGACAACATTTATCTTGTCTGTAAACATTGTCACCCTCTTCAGCCGTTTCCACCCCCTCCCCCCACGGTTCATTTCCCTTTTTTTGGTCCCTTTCGTGCCCCCTGTAGTACCCGCTTTCCCGCTCCACCGCCCTGCTTTTCTGTTCTCCATACGTTAGTTTGCAAAAGGAAATGAATCTGTAAGGACCAGCTGCCGTTCTGTGTCCCGGGGGGACTTGTAAGAGCCCTGGTTAATTGTCCAGTCAGTGCCCAGAAATTGGCCTCCTCATTCTTGTGTATGCTGTGGAATCCAGCAGCTAAGAGAGGTGTCTGCTGGCGTCCTGCCCGCCCCTTCTGCCCTCAGATTTTACGTGTTACGCGGCACAAGGAGGGAGGAGGCCTTGAGAACTGCCAGAAGTTCTAGTAACGTAACCGTTAGCCGTGGGCTGTTTCCTTCGGGGCTGAGAAAGGGCAGGCGGCCCGAGGCTTTTGAGCGTTTGAGATTCCGCGTTCTCTGAGGTGGACAAGGATGCCGTTCCCGGCGAGGGGTGGATGTGTGTCCGGGTGAGGGGATGCGGACCATGACCGGCTTGGAGGTAGAGTCTCGCTCACAGTTACGGAATGAACACAAAGCCCCTGACCCGGCCAACTGTTCTCATCAGTTACGGTGTCGATTGAAGGAACAGCTGTTTTCAGATTGGGGTTCATAGCCCAGTGGTTCCCCCAGCAGTAGGACATCAAGGGGCACCTGGGTGGCTCAGTCGGTTAAGCGTCTGACGCCTGCCTGGTTTGGGCGCGGGTCCTGAGCTCACGGCTTATGAGTTTTAAGCCCCATGTTGGGCTCTGTGCTGATGGTGCAGAGCCTGCCTGCGGTTCTTTGTCACTCTCTGCCCCTCCCCCCCGCTCGCTCACTCTCTCTCTCTCTCAAAATAAATAAACCTAAAAAAATTTTTCAACGTTTTTAAAAAAAGGACATCATGAGGGTAGCAGTGAGCACTGAGTAAGATACTTGGGACACTTGGGAGTGCAGTTAAGAAATGCCTTTGAGGCTTTTATAGAGGACCCTGCCGCCTTCACTCTCCCGTGTGTTCACTCTCCCGTGTGTCCCCGCGTCCCAGCAGGGGCCGGGGGCTGTTGGTTGAATGGGGCCCGTGCCACGGCACCCCCTCCAGCCAGGGCGGTCGGCCCCGAGTGCTGCTGTCGGCCCAGGGATTTTACGTAGTCCTGTGGAGTGGGGGTCGTTACTGTGCGCATTCTGGGGACAAGGAAGCCGAAACTGAAAAAGCAATCCCTCCGCCAAGGATACACGTCTAGAAAGCGGCAGAGCCAGGATTTGAGCCCGAGACTCCTGGCTGTAGAGGCCTCCCTCGTGCCGCCTGCCGCCTCCTCCTCGGGCCCCGTGCTGAGAGCCCGCGGGGCCCTGGGTTTGCGGGACAGCCGGGCGGGCCCACACCTTCCTGCCCTCTCGGGTCCGCCAGAGGTAGCGGCTTGAGTTGTTCACCTGCGCTCTGATGCTTCCGTCCTTCTTCCTTCTCCTCTCCTCAGGCTGCTTCTGTGCTAGACGTCAGATATGCATCTGCGTCCTGAGAAACTCTGCCGGCTTTGAGCACTTGGTATGGACGCCTGTGTTATCCAGGATATCAGGTATCACACGCCATCACCTAGCCATCTGCGTCACATCTCTGTGGACAAGCAGCTATTACCAAAAAAGGCGTACACTTCCAGTCCTGTGCTGCATCTGCCTTAATCCTGTGCTCCTTCCTCCACGCTGGCGCCGCTCCCCACAGAGTCCCGCCGCATCTCACGCTCTGCCCCGGCGCTGGCGGAGTCTCGTGGCCCGCACGCCTCCCGTGACCCCGGGGACCCCTCCCCAGTCGGAGTTCCTGAGCCCCACCCGTGGCAGCTCTGCCCAGTCAGCAGCTTCAAACAGGTAGTCGACTTGGAAGGCACGACTCTGCTCCTGCATGGCCTGCGGTTCCACCTCGCGCATCGTGTAATTTTCAGAGTGACTGTGACCTGTCGGCCTTTTAGAAAGTTTCTCTCGTTCTTTTCTGAGGCGTCCACCTAAGCGATATCATGCTTCTTTGGAAATCGCAGGATGCTGGCAGACTGCGTTGTAACCTTCGTCGTGCCAAACGTCCCGAGACAGCTCCCGTCTCCCCAGACATCGGGTGTAATTATGGTTTGTAAATTTAGCTGGCTCAAATCTCGCCCTTCTCCCTTCCCAGCTGGTAGAAAGCTCATTCACAGCAACTGTCCTTGGACATCAGCTTAGAGGGAATGTGGACTCAACACTTTCTGCCTTCAGCTTTCAGCACTGGAATCCCGGGACAGGTGCCGCTCTGTCTTTCCCGGCCCCCGCACCCCCCCACCCCGCCATCCGGCTCCAAGAGACGCGGTCCACACCACTGCACCTGGTGCTCGTGCATTTGGAATTGGTGCCTTCTCCTTTTGGCAAACCACGTTATCGGCCCGTTTTCTGTTTTAGTGTCTTACTTCTTCTTTAAAGTTTATTGCTTGCCAAAGAGAACATCACTGAGATTAGGAGACAGGGGAGAAATTGCTGCAGATTCTGACAGAGTGCAGATTTTAAATGTCAGGTTAGCTCCATACAGGGGATTAGAATGGCGGGTGATGGCTTTATAGAGCCACACGCTGTGTGTTCCCCATCCTGCTGGTACGCCGTGTCACCCCGTACAGCCTTTTGTCCTTCATGTGCTGATGTGATCGTCTAAACTCCATCCTCCCTCTTTTACTATCATAGTACAGGACAGAGAAGTGACCCGTTGGTTGGCTCTAGTAAGACCAAGACGGAAAGAAGCAGTGTGCAAAAGTGGTCTGTAATGCCTTTTGGTTGGACTGGGAACAAGTAAATATTTCTCATAAATGTTCTGAGATTTCCAGAATCACTTAATCTCGTACTGGACTGTGGACCTGCTGCAGGGCTGAGGGACAGACCTCACACTGCCCTCTCGCGTCCCCTGTGTCCCGCCCGCGGTCCGTGCAGCCCGCACTAAATATGTTGAAGGAGCTTTTCTGTCGCCGTAGTTTTGCGTCATTGAAACACTTTTCCTGCTTTCAATACCAAAAAGAAAAAAAAATGCAGATGCTTTAAGGCACAAACAGAATTCGTAAGAATTTAAAATATGCAATTAAAATTTGATGTGTTTTGACTCCCAAGCACCTTGCTTTTTCCCTTTTTTTTTTTTTTTTTTTTTTTTAAGGTCAGCTGACTGTCTCTTTAGGAAGAGTGTCAGCTAGAAACCTAGACTTTGGAATTGTACATTTTTAGAAATCCGGAGAAAGGTCATTCTCAAGGGGAGTGAAGTGGGACTCTCCTGACTTCGTCATCTTGTCCCTTCCCGGAGTGTCCGTGGGTCAGGTAAGAGCGTGTGAACGGCATGAGAGGAGGCTGGCGCGGGCAGCGCAGTGACACTTAGGAGCGACGCGGGGTGTGAGCCTGCTCTGGCTTTGGGAGATGGCAGGGCGAACATGGAGAGGAGGCGGCCTGCAGTTTGCACGTCGCTTCGAGGGGACACTGGGCGAGAAGCGAGGCCGAGGGTTCTCTGTGCTGCTTCTCGGGGCCTCCTTCCTCATAACAGGGCAGCGGCAGGGGTCTCATTCTGCCCGTAGGTCGGAGGCCTGTCCCTCTCTGCACGCCCGGGCCGTTTGCCTGGAGAGCTGGTCCCTCCTGGCAGTGCTCGCTGGCTCGATGGCGCTTCCTCGGAAGCGTGGTGGGCCCCCGTGTGTCTTGCCCCGTGCCCTTACGTGCCGCCGGGCACCGAGCGGTCCCCCGTCCCGAAGGGTCGCTGCTCCGGCTTGGCGGACCACAGCGGCCTGGTTCTGGTCCCTCCACGGAGCAGAGGCATAGCATTCTCATTCGCCTGAGGTTGGAAAGATTAGAAAGGTGGTTGTCTTTGCCTGGCCCCCTTGTAGTTTCATGCCTAAGGTAGCGTTGTGCTTCAGACGTTCCATTACACTGTCTTTGCGACGATGTTGTAAATGCAAGAAATTACTTCGCTTTAAAAGCCGAGTGATTGATCTTATTTATGTGAAGCCCCCTTTTTAACATATCAAGACTTCGGTGCATAGCAGGTCGTGTTTGGATGTGTAAGGGTCCACAGTGACAGCTGCTTCGGATGCAATGTTCACTTAAGCTTTGTCTTCTTAAAAACGATCAATGTGAATGTCATAATTATATATATATTTTTGTGGGAAATTTCTCCTAAGTATAAGTTATTGTGCAAAATATAGTACCATTGAAGCAAATGATAGTTTAACTTTTAGTTTAGAAATCCTAAAAGATATAAATTGTATTGCATATGCATTAAAAGTTTGTTTTATTTAATTTTATGTAGGTGTGTAAGGCGTTAGGAAAAAATTGTTTTCACTTATCCATTTAAACACCTTGTTACTTGAATATTGTGCTGACTGGTCCGAAACAGTGACCGGTCCTGTAACGTAGCTCTGTTGCCCAGCAAGTACAGGCCTCCGTCGTGCTGACCACATACCCACTGTGTGGCCTCAGCACATCTGTGCCCATCGGGACACCACTTCCTCAGAAGGGTCTTTGGTAGTTTGTAACCTGTGAGACCCTTCGATAGTCGCACACCTCTCTGATGAAAACGCGCAACTGAAAACGTTGCTGCGTTTTACGGGCTAATTACGGAGTCGTCTCCCGTGTGTAAAAGTTCCCTCAGACATCACACGCCACTCTGAGTGTGCTCATCGTCACTTTAAATTTCAACTACGCCCTATTTTTGTCTTTCTAAATATCAGATGTACTATTGGTATACTTGCGTACCAAAACTAAGCCACACAGTGCATTACACTAACTGGATCCCTGCTTCGCGGAGCAAAGGAAAGACGGAGCCCACTCCCGACGAGAGCCTCGCTTCCTCTCTCGTCCAGCCTGTGTCCGAGCCTAGTGACCCAGGAGTCCAGCTTTCAGTACCCAGTGAAACTTTGCTGCGAGTGGACTCAAGGTAGTTAGCTGATCTGAACCTAGTGATCTCGTGCAATGCTCGGAAACAAATCCTCTCTCTGCCACTCCCCGGATCCCCGCAGCTCTTCCCTCACGATAGTAAAGCACAATTGCAGCAATGTTACAATTCAGAAGGAAGGTCAGTGTAGTCTATGCATGTTGTGTGATGATGAGTGTTTACAGTCACCTCCGAAAACTAAAGTTTATACTGGAGTGGATAGTATTCCATTATGTAGACCTATCAACTTTGCTAAGTGCTTTTTAGATTGCTTAAAAATTTTTCAAGATTTTAAAAGATGTATAAGGTTAAGTTTGCAAATATAATGGAAATGCTGTATATCTTTTAAAGTGATAAAATCCACGTTGGAATTTTAAAGAAAATATGTTGTAATAATGCTGTTGTAAGTAATATTTTAATGTCTCTTTCTGCCTGTTTTCTATATCAGCACATTCATTGTGGTGAATGTTCATAGCATTATAATTGCTTAGCCATTGAATGATAACATTTGTTAGTGGAGATTGAAAAATTTATTTGTGAAATTCTGCAGAATTCATTTTTCTATTTCTAATATTTGCTGAGGTTAAATAAAAATTTTCAAGCCATTGATGTAATAAAATATGAAAGAAAACCATTTTCTGCACCCTCCACGTTGCACCCAAGCAGAGCCCCGCCCTCAGACGTGGTGGGGTTTTGCACTGGGCCTTGGGGCCTCTGAGTGTCTAAATCCCCCAGAATGGCACCCTGTGGGCACAGCCAGGGATGCCTCTTATTCTTAGCCTGTAGCTGTCCCTGAGCTGCATTTCTTTTCTAACGTAGGATGATCTTATGCTTGGGACCAAATTGAGGTGCGTGAGTTCATATAGCTGGCGGCGGTTGGGGGCACCTGGGTGGCTCGGTGGGTTAAGCGGCCGGCTTCGGCTCAGGTCATGATCTCGCAGTTGGTGGGTTCGAGCCCCGCGTGGGGCTCTGTGCTGACGGCTCTGAGCCTGGGGCCCGCTTCGGATTCTGTGTCTCCCTCTCTCTCTGCCCCTCCCCCCACTCCCGCTGTGTCTGTCTCTCTCTCTCAAAATTAAATAAACATTTTTAAAAAAGAAAAAAAAGTTGGCAGCGGTTGAGGCTTTAAATTTAAAGGTTCAGGGAGAGGACGTTTCTTTCCCCATCGGTGGTTTTTCTGTTTTCAGTGTGACCAGGCTCGACACCTGGATGCAGGCCTCTGCTCGGCCCCCGGACTGTGGCAGTGACGAGGTGAGCCCGCCGCCTTGGCGCCTCTGGCCCGCGGAGCGTGGACGCAGCTCTGCCCTCGGCCCCTCGGAGTGGCAGGAAGAACACTGGCCGCCTCTGCACTCTCGTTTCTTAGCCAGAACGTAGGACTTGGTTAGAGAACCGCTGTACCAGCCCCACTTCCAAATCCAGTGTTGCCTGACCCGCGGATGGGGCCCTCCACGGTGTGACTCGGCCGGGGTGGAAGGGGCTCCCGGGACGCTCGTGCGAGTTCCTCGCCTGGGCGCCCTCGGGCCTGTGTGGGACACACGCCGTCTCAGTGGCTGAGACCCGAGGGCGGCACCCGGGAGGGGTGGACAGAGGCTCAGAAGCCTCGGTGTGTGATTTGCGGAGGTGACTCCTACCCCGCACCCCGGGCTGTCCTGCCAGGAGGTGGAGGAAGGGAGACCGGGGGAGTGCAGGCGCAGGGGGAGCGGAGGGCAGGGCCGGGCTGAGGAAGGGAGGGAGGTGGCCCACCGCCCGCACGGCTGGCCGTCTGCCGGGACGGCTGCCCGCCCGGCTGCTTGCGCTCGGCCTCCATCGCCTGGGAGGAGTGGTGAGCACCGAGGGCAGGAGGCGGAGGGAGTTAGCGCCGTGCGAGGCCTTTCCAGAGGCCGGCCCGGACCACCGTGCGCGTGCAGGCGTCTGGAAGCGGGGAGACAGGTCATGGGTCCCCGCATGAAGGGGGCTTGACGTGGGCCCAGCTCGTCTCTCGGGCCACGTCCCGCGTGGCCCCGCTTCGGCAGGTGTACCTGATGGCACCCGAGTGGGAGGCGGTGGGTGGGCAGCCCCTGGTAGCGGGGGTGGGGGTGCCCGTGTCCTCCAGAGCTCCGCCTGCGGGCCCCGGTGGCGACCGGCTGGAAACGCTCCCGTCCCTTCTCGCCCCGCTCCTGTTCGCTGGGATCACGTCCAGAGTCACAGACCCCACAGACCCTCGTCCCAGGCTCTGCTTTCTGGTGCATTCCAGACCAGGGCGGCACACGAAGGCGGGAAAAACTGCCCTATGCCCGCAACTGTGGCGCGGGCTCGAGCCCTTCTGTCGAAGGGAGAGACCTGGAGAGCACGGGCCGACCTACTCGGCCAGTGGCAGCACCCCTCGAACCCCGGCTTCCCGTGGCCGCCTCCGCGCCGGCTCCATCCGGAGAACGCACGGACCGGCGGCCGGCCTGCTGCTCCCAGGGGCTCGCGGTTCTGTTCCCCAAACCCCCGCGCTCTGTGCCTCCGGGTTCCGTGGACCACGGCCGCGTGCTGACTCCCGGGGGCACGCGGCGTGTGGAACATTCCTACCGGCCGACTCTCTCTCCTTCTCAGCGGAGCTCCGTCCACACTCGCTCCTCCCCGAAGGCGCTCAGCGCGGGGCATCGTCGGGCCGGCGGAGCTCGCCGTGTCCCGGTGGACCCCGGGCCTGGGCGGGATGACGGGTCCCCCGGGGCAGCCTCCCGGGCACACGTTGCCCAGAGCAGGGCCACGGTTGCAGCCAGACCCCGAAGCCACGTCCGGCCACCCCCCTCCTTCAGCCTGTGTTCCCTGCACCGTGTCCCCTGCCTGGGCCCCCGTTGGCACCTGTGGCCTGACCGAGCTCGCCCCGGCTCCGCTCCTGGGTCCCCCTGGGTCCGTCGGCATCAGGGACATCCCTCCCTGCTCCTTCGCCCGGGTTCTCCTCCCTGGCGTCCGCACTGCTGCCTATCTGGTCACCGCACCGGAAGCCCCGAATTCCTCCTCGGCGTCCCCTTCCTGCCGCCAGTGGCCAGTGACCGCCCGAGCCCTTTCCAGCCACTTATCTTGACCCGGCGCCCCCTTCCGCTCCCGTCACACTCCCCGTTCCCCCAAGCGCGGCAGGGCTGCTGCTCAGGACGGGCCGTTTGCCTTCTAGAGAAACACACACTGCACTCACGTGCCACGTGACACTCCTGCGTCAGGGACGTTCCCGCGTGCTCTGCTCTGCCGCAGGGCCGCCCCCTTCCTCCTGGCACCGGCTCGCACCACGTTCACCTCTCTGGACCGCGACGAAATGACTGAGAGTTGTTATTCTGTGCTTTGAAACAGGTAAACGGCGCTTCCGTTCCCTCCCCGGGCAGCCGCGGTTACCCATTCCCGGCACGTCCTTCCCGGGAGATTTCCTCTCCACGCACGCGTGCAAAGAGCCTCCTTCTGTGCAAGTAACACGCCCCGCACCCTGTCGCGCACCTTGCTGTTCTGACTCGACACCACTACCTTGGTCTTTCTCCACCAGCACGGACGCGTCCAGTTGGTTTGCACCTCCGTTGGCTTCACGGTCCCCTGCTTATGACCGCTGATTTGTTTCTACTGCCCTCAGTCACTGGTCACCGACCGGCATAACCCGGTGATGTAGCCAGTGTAGCCGTGGCATGGATATCTAGGATGGGAATTTCTGGGTCAAAAGACCTGTTTATTCTCACACTTGACCCTGATTGTCTTGTGGAGACGTAGCACCGTCCTGCACTTCTGCCCCCCTTCCTGACACTGTGGCAACCAAGCGCTCGATCTGAGGTGTTTGCTGAGCTCTTCAGGGCGCTCAGGTTGTCCGAGAGTCCGGCCCGGGGCTGGGCAGGCGCTCGCGTTGGGCCCGAGGAGAAGCTTGGCTGCAGGGTCCACTGATTCCCCCGCACAGACTCGGTTTTGTTATTTCGTGTGCGGTGGCTCATGGCACTTAATCGATTGAAAATAAATTTAGCAGCAATTAAGTCGCATATTGTGGATAATCATGTGTAGCAAGTTGTGGGTCTTAGTAATGATTGCTTAATACATTGAAGGTTGCCTTGCCCCCCAAAGTATGCGTTATTTGATTAATGCTCGTAGCAGCCTTCGGGGCGGGACTTGCCGGGTCATTCGGCCGGCCAGGAGGCGGTGGGTGGCCCTTGACACGGAATCCCTCACGGGGCCTCCACGGCTGCTGGAAAGTGGGCTGGGCTGGGCTGGGGCCGACTGGGGTGCACCTCTTCAGTTGGGTCACAGCCTCGCCCGCCCTCCCGAGCCTCCATGCAGCCCCCCAAGGCTATCCTGCATTAGAGGCCCAAGGGCCACTGCTGGGATGTCCTGTGAGCAAGGCCTGCGACCCCAGGGGAGCCACCGGGAGACCTCGAGAGTGACCCAGGGAGGCCAAAGGACTGTCCAGACGAGCCCAGCCCGTCCCACAGGATCGTGAGCTAGTGGAAGGACTGCCGTCCGAAGCCCCTGAACGTGGGAGTGGTTTGTTGCCAGCAGCAGACGCTGGGACGTGGGGAGAGTGTGGGGCCGGGGGCGTGGGGGAAGGTTCAGGCTGCCGAACGGCCGGGCACCGGGCTCTTGGTACCTGGGCGCTGCCTGGAGCTGTGGCGGGGGCTCTCGGAGGCAGGGTCACAAGCCGCAGGCTGCTGGATCCTGCCTTCCTGGGCGTCCCGTCTCTAGCTCCGCGGCTGGCAGTGGGGAGTCCCCGGCGCTGGCGGCCCCTGGCGCTGTTCTTCCGGGACCCCGGAGCCAGGCGGCGGCGTGACTCCAGCCCAGAACGGACTGAGCCTATTTGCCGGGGGAAGGCGGCTGCTGGGGCTTGCTTGGCCGTTGCTCTCAACAGCCTTCTAGACTCAAGTCTGGGCCCTGCTGGTTGACCGCCTTTCTCATTGAGGAGATTCGGACTTGAAATGCTTTCCCTCCCCTCCTCCTCCCTGACCTGCTCCAGCCTGTGTTCGGCTGGAGCATCTTCCAGCTCGTGAAGCCAGATCATTCCAGGGTAGAAATGGGGGGGCTTGGATCCTGTCCCCGAATCACCGTGACCTTAGGCAAGCTTTAGTCCCTAGCATTTTCTTCCTCTCCGTGAGGACAGGGGGACATTCCCTATTTCTTTGGGTGACCTGGTGGGGAGGTGGCCACCCAGCTGCCTCCCCTGCTAACCTGGGATGGGGTGCAGGGCAGGATGAAGCCGGGGAGCGTCCCCAGTCTTTCTGGGAGTAGCCAGTAGGACTGAGGTCCCTACAGGCCTGTTCAAGCCAAGTGCCAAGGGCCAGCTTGCTCCGCACGGCCCTGAGGCACCTCCGGGCCCAGCAGCAGGATGGACAGTGGAGCTCGGGCCGCCTTAGAGGCAGCCAGCCTGGATGGATCCCGAGCCACAGTCTCTGCTCTGCTTATGAGCTCGGGGGAGCCATTCAGCCGCTGGGAACCGCAGGAACAGCGCCTGGGGTGCTTCTGCTTGTCAGCTAGTCCTTCCTGGCGCCCGCAGCTCAGCCCTGGGAGAGAGACTGAGGAAGATCAGAGAGGAGCCCTCTCTGCCCTCAAGGAGCATCCTGTCGCAGAGACACGGAAGTGGGGGCAGCTACACGACCAGGACAACCACTGGCTTCCTGCGACGAGACGAGGTGGCTAGGCTGGGACCGGTCAGAAGGGAACCATGGGGCTCGTCCCGGCTCAGCCCAGAGCCTGCTTGCCTGCGTGGCATCCGGGAAGGCCTCGTCAGCAGCTCTGGCTTGACTTCAGGAGACGGAGCCTGTCCTGCCAGGAGCGTGAGCCATCCGTGAGCCGGGTTCAAGTTGCTGAATGGGTCCAAGGCTTTCAGCAGTGGGGAGACAGCCCTGGACGTGAGGCACGAAGGCAAAGGCAGGCAGGTCCCCAGCCGGTGCAGCATGACCTAGGCTGGAATGTGGACCTGCCCTTTCTTTTTTAATTTATTTTTACTATTATTTTTAACGTTTATTAATTTTTGAGAGACAGAAAGGGAGGGGCAGAGAGAGGGGAGACACAGAATCCGAAGCAGGCTCCAGGCTCCAAGCTGTCAGCACAGAGCCCAACGTGGGGCTCAAACTCACGAACCACAAGATCATGACCTGAGCTGAAGTCTGACGCTTAACCGACTGAGCCATGCAGGTGGCCCTGGACCTGCCCTCTCTTATGTCCCCACCTCAGAGCCAGGCTTGTGGTCCCTGAATGCTATTTCCCAGTGAAAGGAACCAGGGATCTTTGGAGAAGTGGCTGGTTTCAGATCTGGGAGGAAGAGTACAAGTTTTGTGCCATGGCTCAAAGCA
>NW_024412396.1:73953186-73982978 GCF_014898765.1 Herpailurus yagouaroundi
TCCCTCTCTCTTTGCTCCAACCCCTCCCCCCCCCCCCCTTGCGATCTGTCTCTCTCTGTCTCAAAAATAAAAACGTTAAAAAAAATTTCATAAAGTATCTGGAAGCCAACATAAAAGGCCTCTCGCTGGCTTCACATGGACCAGTTTGCCATCAAAAGCATAATGACTGATTAAAACGCAGCAAATAGAAGAATCCAAAAGTTCATAACGATAATACAACACCCCGTGATCACATCTGGACACTAGAGGGTATCACGTGTATTCAACTTTCCCATCCAAACTATTTCAGGACACTCGAAATCACTGGGGACAAAAATTCCTTGCAGAAGAATCCCAGCTAATCCACACAGAAGGACATGAAAATTACTAATTTGCAGCCTATTATGAAATCAGGGACGTAATCACAGATCATCAATGGCTGCTAAAACCATCAAGCAGACGGCTTGGCAGAGAATTGGTGACAGATCGGGCTGAGCCGGAGACTACCAATAACCTCCACGTGAAAAGCCCGCAGCTCGGAGAGGGCTGTGGGAAGCAGAGCCGGAAGCAGCAGGAATCTGTCTCCACCTAGACAGCAACTGCACCAGCCCAACCTGCCTGATGTCATTATTTTGGAAATCTGGAGCCTACCGCCTTGCAACTTCCAGGGCAAGTCTTTGGCAATAAATTATGACGATAGGCCATCAGTGTCAGCTCACGGCATCGTAGCCGATGTCCAGCTCCGTGGCAGGCTGCCGTGTGCCGGTTCCTGGAGCCGCCTGTGGGAGCAAGAGCCCCGCCCTCCAAACACCCAGAGCTGTGTTCTGACGGCGCAGGCGCAGAGGCAGGCGGGCATTATTGCCACAGGCCCCTCCCCCTCAACTGAAGCAGCCTCCAGGGGACTGACGGGGCGCGTATCTTTCTTACCACCTCCCCTCCCCCCATGTACCTCGATTCCCCTTTGGGATCTAGGCATTGGAGACTAGGACGTTCAAAGGCAACTGCATATAGAGGACATTAGAAAGTCACTGCACCTGCCCAGGGAAAGGTGCAGGCTCAGGAAATGTCCACGGAAGCCTTGAGTTTGCACCTCAGGCCGATCCTTGGCATGGGGTCGCCTACAATAGAATAAGAGAAAAACAACAGCAAGGGCAGACCTTGGCGGGGGGTGGGGGGGGGCGATCTAATCCCCACAGTTATCACATGATTAGATTCAATGTCCCGTTTCCAATAACAAAAACACAAAGCTACAAAGAAATGGTCCGTTCAAAGGGAGAAATAAGCCGATAGAAACTGTCCCCGAGGAGGGCAGACCTACCAAAGAGTTTAAAACAACATCTTAGGGCACCTGGGTGGCTGAGTTGGTTAACTGTCTGACTCTTGATCTCAGCTCACATCTTGATCTCTGGGTCCTGAGTTCAAGCCCCATGCTGGACTCCACACTGGGCACGGAAGCCTACTTTCAAAAAAATGAAACAACTGTCTTAAAGATGTTCAGGGCGGGAGTGGGGGTGGGGGTGGGCACCTGGCTGGCTCAGTGGGTGGAGTGTTTGACTTTGGATCTTTGGGTTCTGGGTTCAAGCCCCACATTGCATGCAGAGGTAACTTAAAATCTCTAGGGGCACCTGGGTGGCTCGTCAGTTAAGTGTCCAACTTCAGCTTAGGTCATGATCTCACAATTTGTGGGTTCGAGCCCTGCATCGGGCTCTACAATTGACAGCTTGGAGCCTGTTTGGGATTCTCTCTCTCTCAAAATATATAAGCTAAAAATAAATATGTATATTAAAAATAAAAGATGCTGAAGGAACTAAAGGAAGATGAGGAAAACGTCAAGAAAATAATGTATTAAATGGAAATCACAATAAAGAGAGAGAAAACATACAAAGAAACAAAACCAAAAAAACCTCCAAAGCTGAAAGTACAATACTGGAAACAAATAATTCACTGGAGGGATGGACAGCAGATTGGGCAGGCAGAAGAATCAGCGAATTTAAAGGTCAGATCATTGAAATGACTGAATCCGAGATCAGGAAGAAAAAAGATCGACATAAAGTGAACAGAACCTGAGGGGCCATTCAATAAACGAACATACAGACTGTGGGAGTGTCAGAAGGAAGAGAGGGTGGCGAGAGATTCTTTGAAGAATAAGGACCAAAAATTTCCCAAGTTTTATGAGAGATACAAATATAAACAATCAGTAAAATAGTGATATAATATATAGTAAAATAAGAAGGGAATATATTCCACCACAAAAAAATCAAATAAACACAAAAGAAGAGACTAATGCAAGAAATGAAGGACAAAAGCCTATAAGGAATATAGAAAACAAATAACAAGATGATGGAAGTAAGTCCTTCCTTATCAGTATTTAAATGGAAATGGATTAAACTCTCCAGTCAAAAGACAGAGATTGGCAGAATGGGTTTTAGAAAAATGACTCACTCTATGCTGTCTAGAAGAGCCTTAGCTGAGATCTGAAGATACAAACAGGTTGAAAGTGAAAAGATAAAAAAAAGATGGTCTGTGAAAATAGTAACCAGAACAGAGCAGGGTGGTTCCACCAACATCAAACAAAAGAGACTTTGTTTTTACTATCTATCTATCTATCTATCTATCTATCTATCTATCTCTAAAAGATTTTATTTTATTTTTTTATTTTTTAAAAGTCTAGACCTTTTTTTTTTTTTTTTTTTGAGAAAGAGAGAGAAGGCACAAGTGAGCGAGGGGCAGAGAGGGGGGAGAGAGAAAAGGAGAGAACCCAACGCAGGCTCCGTGCCGTCCCATAGTGGGGCTCGAGCTCATGAACCATGAGATGATGACCTGAGCTGAAGTCAGATGCTTAACCAATTGAGCCATCTAGGTGCCCCAAAAGACTTTATTTTTAAGTCATCTCCACACCCAACATGGGGCCTGAACTCATGACCCTGAGATCAAGAGTTGCATGTTTCACCAACTGATCCAGCCAGGTGCCCCCAAACAGCACACTTTTAAACATTCAGTGGATCAAAGAAGATCACAAGGGAAATTAGAGATAGATGAAAACACAATATAGCAAAACGAGGCTAAGGGGAAAGTTTATAACTATAAATGCTTACTTAAAAAGCCAACAGATAAACATAGGGGAAGGGATGGAAAAATAAGATAAAGACAGAGAGGGAGGCAAATCATAGGAGACTCTTAAATACAGAGACAAGCTGAGGGTTGCTGGAGGGGAGGTGGGGGGTTAAACGGGTGGTGCGCATTAAGGAGGGCACTTGCTGGGATGAGCACTGGGTGTCATATGTAAGACAGGAATCCCTGAAGCCAAGACTGCACTGTATGTTAACTAACATGAATTTAAATTAGAAAAAACAAAACAAAACAAAAAAATTCCTAACTTTATGACTTAAGGAACTGGCTAGAAAGAAAACAAACTAAACTCAGCCAGCAGAAAGAAGGAAATAATAAAGACTAGAGCAGAGGTAAATTAAATACAAGATAGAAAAATAAGAGAGAAAATCAATGAAACCAAAAGTTGGGCCTTTGAAAAGATTGACAAAATGGACAAACTTTTTGCTGGATTAAGGAGAAGACTCAACTTCCTAAAATCAGAAACGAAAGTATGGGCATTACTGCCGATTCTACAAAAATAAGGATTATAAGAGAGTAGTATGAAGAACTACATGCCAATAAATGGGATAACCTAAATAAAAATGGACAAATTTCTATAAACACAAAACCTACCAAGACTAAATCATGAAAAAATAGAAAATCCAAATAGAGCTATACAGAGTAAGGACAGTAATGAGAAAAATCTCCTAACAAAGAAAAGCCCTGGACCTAATGGCTTCACCAGTGACTTCTACATTTAAAGAATTAACACCAATACTTCCCAAACCTTTCCCAAAAAATTGAGGGAACACTCCCTAACTCATTTTATGAGACCAGCATTGCCCTAATACCAAAGCTAGAGAAAGACACGACAAGAAAAGCTACCTGCAGACCAATATCTCTTATGAACACTGATGCAAAAATCCTCAACAAAATATTAGCAAACTGAACTCAGCAGCATATTAAAAGGATTATACACCATGACCAGTGGGGATTTATGCCCGGAATGCAAGGATGGTTCAGCATTGGAAAATTGATCGTGTAATTCATCACATTAACAGAATGAAAGGACAAAAACATACGATCATCTTAATGCCGAAAAAACATTTGACAAAATTCAACACCTTTTCGTGGTAAAAAAACGCTCAACAAACTAGTAATAGAAGGAATCTAAATCAATATAATAAGTGCCATATGTGAAAATCCCACAGGGAACATCATATTCAGTGGTGAAAGGTTGAAAGTGTTTCCTGTAAGAGCAGGAAGAAGGCAAATATGCAAGCTTTCACCACTTCCATTCAACACAAAACTGGAAGACCTAGCCAGAACAATAAGGCAAGAAAAGGAAATAACAGTAATCCAAATTGGAAAAGAAGTAAAATCATCATTGTTCATGGATGATACAATCTTACATGTAGAGAGTCCTAAAGATTCCACAAAGATACCATTAGCACTAATAAATCAGTGAAGTAGCAGGATACAAAGTCAACACACGGAAATCAGTTGCATTTTTCTACACAAACAATGAACAGTCTGAAATGAAATTAAGAAAACAATTTTCAGTGGCATCAAAAAGAATAAAATACTGAAGAACAAACTTAATCAGGGGCGCCTGAGTGGCTCAGTCGGTCAAGTGTCTGACTTCAGCTCAGGTCATGATCTCATGGTTCGTGGGTTTGAGCCCCATGTTGGGCTCTGTGCAGACAGCTCAGAGCCTGGAGCCTGCTTCGGATTCTGTGTCTCCCTCTCTCTGCCCCTTCACTGGCTTCCTCTCCCTCTCCCTCTCCCTCTCCCTCTCCCTCTCCCTCTCCCTCTCTCTGTCTCTCTCAAAAATAAATAAACATTAAAAAGTTAAAAAAAAAAAAGAATAAACATAACCAAAGAGAGAATAGACTTGTACACTAAAAGCTACAAAACATTACTGCAAGAAACTAAGGAAGACAGATAAATGCAAAGATATCCCATGTTCATGGGTTGGAAGGCATAATATTGTTAAGATGTCAATACTCAGCCAGACGCAGTAGGGGCTGTGTGTGGGAGCGGATAGGCTCTTTTGTCCACAAGGAGAAGATGCAGGTAGAAAGCTGTCCTGCCTCATGGACCTGCTCAGCTGTCTGAGGGCTGTCCCAGCTCTGCTGCCTTTGCAACTCCACCTCCTAGAGGTCGGTCCCTGGACACCAGAACTCTAGGACTTAATATATTCAATTGTTTTTTTCCTTCACTAAGCCAGGTTTCTTAACAGTGGCGCTACTGGCATTTAAAAAATTTGACAAGGGGCGCCTGGGTGGCGCAGTCGGTTAAGCGTCCGACTTCAGCCAGGTCACGATCTCGCGGTCCGGGAGTTCGAGCCCCGCGTCGGGCTCTGGGCTGATGGCTCAGAGCCTGGAGCCTGTTTCCGATTCTGTGTCTCCCTCTCTCTCTGCCCCTCGCCCGTTCATGCTCTGTCTCTCTCTGTCCCAAAAACGAATAAACGTTGAAAAAAAAAATAAAAAATTTGACAAATGTATATATTGCGAAACAATCACAACCGTAAAGATAACACATCCCTCACTTCACGAGATCTACTCACTGAACAAATTTCAATTGTACAACACAGCATTCTTAACTATAGTCACCACGCTGTACGTGAGACCCCCAGAAACATGTTAACCTTATAACGGAGACTCTGTACCTTTGACCAACGTCTCCCCCCTCCCCCCCATTAGACTCACGCGTCACCCTAGACCTGCCCGTGTGCCCTGCTGTCTGGCCCTTGTTCCCTTGCATTGCCTCGTCCTGCGCCCATGGATTCAGGTGTGCTACGGTAGCTGCTTCCGGACTTCTGCTGCTCCCGGACTCTGTCCCCTTCCCTTCAGCCTGGGGGCTGCACTGCAGCTGCTGAAGCACAGGACACAGCAGGATCTTCTCAGCAGCCATGACTGTGCAACCTGCAGCTACGACAGGTGTCAGTGGCCGCCATGCGCTCCAGCCAATGCATCTGAAGATGCGTCACGAGACTGAGCGGATCCGTTTGTCTTGACGCTGTGGCTGGGTTGCCAAGCAAGTTTTGCCCCTGGCTCTATTTTCCCGAGAAGCTGGCCGTCCACATCCTCTGACTCGCTCCTCCAGCGAGCCTGCCGCAGGCCCGAGTTAGGGGTGTGCATCTGTCAGGACTCACCTTTGCTGGGGACGGAAACAAACGGGCCAATGAAAGCATAAAGGGGACTCGTTAAAAGGGTATTGGGCCTCTCAAAATAAAATAGAATTATCATACAACCCAGCAATTCCACTGCTGTGTGTGAATGTACACAAAAGAAACGAAAACAGGATCTTGAAGAGATACTTGTACACCCGTGTTTATAGCAGCCCCATTACCCACAGCAGCCAAAGGTGGAAACAACCCAAATGTCCATCAACAGATGAACGTATAAACAAAATGTGGTCTATCCGTCCAGTGAAGATTATTCAGCCTCAAGAGGAAGGGAATCTGGGGCGCCCGGCTGGCTCCATTGGAAAAGCATGTGACTCTTGATCTTGGGGCCCTGAGTTCAAGCCCCGTGTTGGGCGTAGCGATTCTTTAAATAAAGAAAACTTAAAAACAAAGGGTGGGGGGGGGGGCGGGAATCTGACATAAACTGCTGAGGACTGTCCTAGTCCATTCAGGCTGCTGTAACAAAATACCACAGCTGAGTGGCTTATAAACAACAGGAATTTATTTCTCTGGGTTCTGGAGGCTGGAAGTCCAAGATCAAGGCATCAGCAGATTTGGTGTCTGGGGAAGCTCTGCTTCTGATTGCTACATGGCTGTCTTTTCGCCGTGTCCCCACATGGTGGAAGAGGCAAGGGAGCCCTCTGGGGTGTCTTTTATGAGTGCTGATTTCATTTACAAGGGCTGCGCCTTCATAAACTAATCACCTCCCGAAGGTCCCACCTCCGATACCATCACACTGGGTGCTGAGTTTCAAACTAAGAATTTGGGGAGACATCAACGCTCAGTCTATAGCAAAGACATCATGCTAAGCGAAATAATGTAGTCACAGAAAGACAAATGCTATATGATTCCACTTACATGAGGTCCCTAGAGTAGTCATATTCGCAGAGACAGAAAGGATGGCAGCTGTCTGGTGCTGGGGGTGGGGGGAGGGAGGAGGCAATGGGGGGTTCCTGTTTCATGGATACGGTATTTCAGTTTTGCAAGATGAAATGAGTTCTGGAGATTGTTGGTGGTGATGTGGTGCAAATAATGGGAATGTACCTCTGAGCTGGACACTTAAAAATCACTCAGATGGCAGATTTTATGTGCATTTTAAAAAAGCCATCGGGGGGGGCGCCTGGGTGGCGCAGTCGGTTAAGCATCCGACGTCAGCCAGGTCACGATCTCGCAGTCCGTGAGTTCGAGCCCCGCGTCGGGCTCTGTGCTGACAGCTCGGAGCCTGGAGCCTGCTTCGGATTCTTTGTCACCTTCTCTCTCTGCCCCTTCCCTACTCATGCTCTCTGTCTCTCAAAAATGAATAAACGTTAAGGGGCGCCTGGGTGGTGCAGTCGGTTAAGCGCCCGACTTCAGCCAGGTCACGATCTCGCGGTCCGTGAGTTCAAGCCCCGCGTCGGGCTCTGGGCTGACGGCTCGGAGCCTGGAGCCTGTTTCCGATTCTGTGTCTCCCTCTCTCTCTGCCCCTCCCCCGTTCATGCTCTGTCTCTCTCTGTCCCAAGAATAAATAAACGTTGAAAAAAAAATTAAAAAAATAAATAAATAAATAAAAAAGCCATCGGGGATCGATGACGTCCAGTAAGTCGTGGTGGAGCGAAGTGGACGTGCCGTCCATCTGCTTCTAACAATGATACAACTTGAGCAAAATCCTGAGAAACAAACACATGCCAACTATTTAGAAGATCTGCCAACACCCAAAAGCAGAGAGAAACTGGAGGTGTAGTCTTCCCCAGAAATTGCAGCCAAAGAGATAAGAATTGAGATTTCACATTTCTCTTTCCCTGAGGACATCGCCCAGTGCCGATTGCCGGAGTAGAGGAAGACAGCAGTGGACCACCACGTGCCTGTCACCTTGAAGTAGCCGAGAACAGAGTTCGGAGCTAGAAGAAAACCTCCGGGGCCCTCTGGAAGTGACAACCACAGGCGGATGACCCCAAGTCTGAGTATAGACTGTGCTCACGTCCCTGGCACGACCACGAGTCTATGCACGTGCTACTGACACCAGGACCATCAGCGGAAAAAACAGAGAGGAATCTCGAAAGGCAGCTAGATGAGATTTGGGAGTTTACTGCTTTCTAACTGTGTGCATTCCCCAAATAGGTGTAGCTTGGGAGACAGAAAGCTGAAGCTTCACTGCCTCAAGGAACCAGTGGACATAACCTGATGCTGGCAGAGAAGTTGTGAATTTAGGAGGGAATCCTCAGAAGCAAGGGAACCGTAGGGGTAACGAGCTCCTAAGTACATACTTTGCTGAGATCCTTGCTACTCAGGCACAGGGGAGTCCCCCAGGGCTCAGGGTAGCAAAGTCTGGAGCTAACAGCTCAAGACAATGAGCAGAGATATTGGATGCTTATAGTTTGAATATAGGCACATTAACTGCCCTCTTGAACAATAACAGTAACGATCGTGATAAGAACACAATAGAATCCAGAGTCACTACAATGTATTATCCCAAATGTCCAATTTTCAGGGTGTCTGGGTGGCTCAGTCAGTTGAGTGTCTGACACTTGATTTCAGCTCAGGTCATGATCTCAAGTTCATGAGATCAAGCCCCGAGTAGGGCTCTGCACTGACAGTGCGGAGCCTGCTTGGGATTCTCTCTCTCTTTCTCTCTTTCTGCCCCTCCCCCGCTCACAGGTGCTCATCACTCTTTCTCTAAAGAATAAACATTTAAAAAAAAAAAAAGGTGACGCCGGCTCAATCGGTTGGGCGTCCAGCTTTTGATTTTGGCTCAGGTCATGATCTCAAGGTTTATGGAGTTGAGCCCGTGTTGGGCTCTGTGCTGGCAGCACAGAGCCTGTTTGGGATTCCTTCTCCCCCTGTCACTGCCCCTCACCCACTCATGTGCGCTCTCTCTCTCTCTCTCTCTCTCAAAATAGATTAAAAACTTAAAAGATATTAGTTTTATTTTTATTTTTTTTCAATATATGAAGTTTATTGTCAAATTGGTTTCCATACAACACCCAGTGCTCATCCCAAAAGGTGCCCTCCTCAATACCCCTCACCCACCCTCCCCTCCCTCCCACCCCCCAATCAACCCTCAGTTTGTTCTCAGTTTTTAAGAGTATCTTATGCTTTGGCTCTCTCTCCCACTCTAACCTCTTTTTTTTTTTTTCTTCCCCTCCCCCATGGGTTTCTGTTAAGTTTCTCAGGATCCACATAAGAGTGAAAACATATGGTATCTGTCTTTCTCTGTATGGCTTGTTTCACTTAGCATCACACTCTCCAGTTCCATCCATGTTGCTACAAAGGGCCATATTTCATTCTTATTGCCACGTAGTACTCCATTGTGTATATAAACCACAATTTCTTTATCCATTCATCAGTTGATGGACATTTAGGCCCTTTCCATAATTTGGCTATTGTTGAGAGTGCTGCTATAAACATTGGGGTACAAGTACCCCTATGCATCAGTACTCCTGTATCCCTTGGGTAAATTCCTAGCAGTGCTATTGCTGGGTCATAGGGTAGGTCTATTTTTAATTTTTTGAGGAACCTCCACACTGTTTTCCAGAGTGGCTGCACCAATTTGCATTCCCACCAACGGTGCAAGAGGGTTCCCGTTTCTCCACATCCTCTCCAGCATCTATAGTCTCCTGATTTGTTCATTTTGGCCACTCTGACTGGCGTGAGGTGATATCTGAGTGTGGTTTTGATTTGTATTTCCCTGATGAGGAGCGACGTTGAGCATCTTTTCATGTGCCTGTTGGCCATCCGGATGTCTTCTTTAGAGAAGTGTCTATTCATGTTTTCTGCCCATTTCTTCACTGGGTTATTTGAAATTAGTTTTAAAAAATGTCCAATCTTCAACCGAAAATTAATAGACATGCAAAGAATCAGAAAGATATGATTCATGATCAGGAAAAAGACAGTCAATGGAATTGACCCCAAGTGGGGTCAGATGTTGGATTTGGCAAGGAAAAAGTTCAAAACATCTATAAATATAAATATGTATCAATCACTAAGGGATAATTGTTTTAATGAGTGAACAAACTCAGAAGAGTTTTAAAAACTATTAAAAATGGAATTTCTAGCAGCACCTGGGTGGCTCCATCAGTTAAGCATCCAACTCTTGGTTTCGGCTCAGGTCATGATCTCACAGTTTGTGGGATCAAGCCTCGTGTCGGGCTCTGTGCTGAAAGCGTGGAGCCTGCTTGGGATTCTCTCACTCCTGCTCTCTCTGTCCCTCCCCTACTCTCTCTCTCACACACACACATCACACACTTCCTCTCTCTCTCTCTCTCCCCAAATAAATAAACTTAATAAAAAAAGGAATTTCTAGAGCTGAACACTATGAAAACTGAAATGAAAATTTCACGGGTTTTTTTTTTCCGATGGTCTGACTGGCAGATTAGAGATAGCAGAAGAATTGGTGAACTTCTAGACAAATAAAAGTTAAACAATCCAAAAAGTGGAGAATAAAAAATTAGAAGGTAAATGAACAGAACCTCAGATGTCTGTGGGACAATGAAGCAGCCAACATGTATCCAACCGTCTCAGAGAGAGAGGACAGGGAGAAAGGGACAGGGAACATATTTGAAGACAAAACAAAAATTACCCCAAATTTTGTGGGAACCGGCAAACAAGACCTCTAGCCAGCAAAACCTTCAAAATGAAGGCAAAGGAAGGGAGTTTTCTATAAACAAACATTGAGGGAATTTATTCCAAGCAAGTCTTCACTATAAGAAATGCTGAAGGGAGGGGCACGTGGGTGGCTCAGTCGGTTGAGCTTCCAACTTCGGCTCAGGTCATGATCTCGTGGTTCATGAGTTCAAGCCCCACGTCAGGCTCTGTGCGGACAGCTCGGAGCCCGGAGCCTGCTTCGGATTCTGTGTCTCCCACTCTCTCTCTCTGCCCCTTCCCAGCCGGCACTCTGTTTCTGTCTCTCTCAAAAGTAAATAAATGTTGAAAACAAAGAAACACTAAAGGAAGGTGTTCAGGGGATAAAGGGAATAACCCCAGATGGCATCTCAGAGTAACAGGTAGGGACGGATGCCAATGGCAGTGGTAAACTTGGAGTAAGAGACTAGATGGATTGTTCCAGTTCCCACCAGAAGACAGAAGCCACTCGAATAAGTTGAACAGGGAAGTTTTTACAAAGAATTAGCAGTTGATAAGAGCTGGTTAACTCCCAAAACAGACAAAAGAGAACTTGAAGGATTGAAGTTTCGCTACTAAGGGAATCGCAAACACAGAAAACAGCTGCCACGTCTAGTGCTCAGGAAAAAGAAGAAGCCTCCCACGAGGCTGAGATTCAGAGGTCCGGGGGACACACAGCTCGGCAGGAACACCACAGGAGGAGCTGGCTGAAGCCGGTTCACCACAAATGATCCACTGGTTGGCCACGAAACTCACCAGAGAGAGAGCACCAGTGGGCCTCCTGCGAGCTGCTGGCCGTAGGTGGACAAAAAGCCCGGGGACAGGAAGAGAAACCGTGGCTTGGCCGTGGCCTGGCGGTGGCCCTCTAGAGCCCTCTATTGGCAAAGCCTAGCATCACTCTGGCAGGCCAAAGGAATATTTACAGGGTCCAGCCCCAGGTTCACACCGCAGGGCAGAGAAGGGCACATTTGGGGCTGAGAGGCCAGGCACTGATAACCGTGAGCTATGTATTTACTTCTGCCTTTTAAACATTTCTTTCAGGGGGCACCTGGGTGGCTCAGTCGGTTGGGCGGCCGACTTCAGCTCAGGTCGTGGTCGTGCGGTTTGTGAGTTCCAGCCCCATGTCGGGCTTTATGCTGACAGCCCAGACCCTGGAGCCTGCTTTGGATTCTGTGTCTTCCTCTCTGTCTCTGCCCTTACCCCGCTCACACTCTGTCTCTCTCTGTCTCAAAAATAAACATTAAAATAAAATTTTCTTTAAGGGGCACCTGGATGGCTCAGTTGGTTAAGTTAGCATCCAACTCCTGATTTCAGCTCAGGTCATGATCTCACGACTCATGGCATCCAGCCCCCATCAGGCTCTGAGCTGATAGTGCCGAGCCTACCTGCTCGCTCGCTCTCTCAAAAATAAAAATAAAACTTTAAAAACTTGTAAAAATGTCTTTAAAAGACATTATTTTTTAAAGCAAAGATAATAGCACTGTATTGCTACGTTTATAATATTGACATGATATAGGGGACAATACCCCTAAGGGCGGGCTAGATGGAAATGTGCTGCTGCTGAGTTTTACCTGAAGTAATCCAAAACTAATTCTGTGTAGATTGGGATAATTAAAATGCATATTTTAATCTCTAGAGCAACCTTTGGAAAAAACAATATATGCAAAGACGTGTTGCCGAAAATCCAATAGGAAAACTATAAAATACTGGGGCGCCTGGGCGGCTCAGTCGGTTGAGCATCCGACTTCAGCCTGGGTCATGATCTCGCAGTCCGTGGGTTCGAGCCCCTCATCGAGCTCTGTGCTGATAGCTCGGAGCCCGGAGCCTGTTTCAGATTCTGTGTCTCCCTCTCTCTCTGACCCTCCTCTGTTCATGCTCTGTCTCTCTCTGTCTCAAAAATAAATAAACATTTAAAAAAAAATACTAAAAAGTGTTGTATTAACACAAAACAAGGCAGGAAAAGAGCCGGGGAGCCAACCAAGAGGAGACAAAACAAACAGCAAAATGGCGAAAGAGTCCACGTAGATGGAATGAACACTCCGGTTAAAAGGTAATATTGTCGGACTGGATAAAAACGCAAGGTCTAACTCTCTGCTCCGTGCTTACATACATAAGGCACAGGTAGGCTGCCAGGTAAAGTCTGGGAACAGCTACACCTTGCAAACGGTGAGCCCAGGAAGGCTGGAGGTTCTGCTGATATCACCCAGCATCGACTTTAAGGCGAAGCACGTTATTAGAGACCAAGGACAGGGTCCGTCTTCCTGCTCAGCCGGCCCTTCGATGGTGATGGGGCCGTGAGGACACCGCTGCCTCAGCTCGGGCCACGGACCCTGCGGGCTGCGCCCACCCCTGCCACCGAGGCTGGACACCGGAGCGGGAGACACTGCCACCTCCCTCGCAGTCCCTGGCTCTTCCCGTGGCCTGCCCCTGCCTGTATTTCTGAGTCCGCGAGGACCTCACGGAAGCCCCCCCGTGTGGTGCCATTGCCCCCCAACCCCACCCCGCAGTGGCTGTTTGTCCCGCTGGCTGATGAGACGGGTTTGGAGAATTTCGGGACTCGCCCCAAATTCTGCAGCAAGGAAGTGATGCGGGCGAGGGTATGAGCCCAGGGCTTGTGATCTGGGGGTCTACGGACTCCCTCCCTGCTGCTGAACACCTGTCCAGACAGCTTCTCTCCAGGTAATTGAGTCCCCCAGCGCTGGAGCGGTCAGTACTGTGGGGCTCAGGAGAAAGGAGCCCCCCGCCGGCTGGGCGGGTGCAGCCCGGACGGGCGGACCCGGCTACATCTCCAAGGCTGGTCAGGGTCAGGGTGGGCAGGTTGGAGGGGAGAGCATCACAGCCTGAACAAGGGTGGCTGCCTGGGTCCTTGCAGTCACCATGGGGGAAAGCCTAGCTGAGACTCAGGGTCTGGGGGAGGCGCTGGCGGGCTTCACCCCACACGCTTGAGGCTGGGCGGGGGAAGCCGGCTCTGGAAGAGCCCTCCCCATTGCCCAGGCAACAGTGAACAGCACAGGGCCCTCCGTGGTTGCAGAGGGAGATGGCTGTCCCCACCCAATTCCTGGGGCTGACTCTTGGGCGGTTCCCAGGGGGAGGGAAGGGAGAAGGGAGGGCCACCCAGTTAACACAGGCCCCCGAGGAACTGCCTGGTTGCGGGGGGGGGGGGGGGGTGAGCCCCCGGGACCCTGGGTTCCAGGAACAACTGGAAACAACTGCAGAGGTATCGAGGGCCTGTGTGCATGTGGGGTGTGGGGAGGGGGGCCCAGTGACTTTGGGGTTATTACTATTCTCAGGACTTCCTGGCAGGCTGGGGAAAGCCATTTGGTGGGGGGTGGTGTTCCTGAGCCCTCTGGCTTTGCCCAGAAGTCTGGAGGCAGGTTCCAGCCTCAGTCCTGTCTACTTCCAAGAGACACCTAGTGTGGGTGACAGTCGTCAGACTCCAGGAGAAGCCCCACTGGTGAGGCTCAAGCTGCGCCCCCCATCCCCTGCCCTGGGCTCCCCTTTCCAGTGGACCACTGTGCTCTACATGTCCCTGGAGGTCCTTCTGCCTGCTGCTGTGTCCTAGGCATGCAGGGAATGCCTCACAAGTGGGGTGCGGTCCCCAGAGGCAGAGGCTTTAGTGGAAGTGATGGGCGGGACACGGGATCCTCACTTCCCTCCTGGACGTCCGGGAAGCGGTCAGCCTGGGGAGCATCAGACCGCCCCCGCCCACAACCTTGGAAGGATGTCCTGCGGGTGCAGAGAGGCCGTGGCTCCTCAGAAGGTTCTGAGGGGTAGAAACCCTGGAGGCTGCCCAGGGCCTGCCCCTGCCTTCCCGCCTATGTCCCCAGGCCGCTGGAGTGGCCAGGCGCAAATCTGGGGAAGACAGAGAGGGAGACGGCAGGGTCCCGTGAGGCTGGCGAGGCCACCGCAGCCACGTGGTTTGGGCTTCCTGCGCGCTACGCAGGGAGCGACCAGGGGGTTGGCAACAGTGATCGGGAGCCGAGGGTCCCCGTAAGAAGGAGAGTCTGCCCACTTCTCAGCCCTCAGCCCCAAACAGACGCTTTATGACAGCAGCAGAGAACTCACATGGTGCCTGCTGTCTGCTCAGGAGGCCTTCGACCGGGCAGGCAAGGCGGGGAAGGGTGGCTCGCTTGGCCAGCGTTGCCAAACCTGGGCAGAGAGAGGCCGACGGGGCTGCGGGGGGCTGGTCTGCCCAGTCCAGGGTGCCCCGGCTCAGGCCCCTGCCTTCTGTCGCGGTGCCATGGGAGCCGAGCTGGGCCACACGTGACTGTGGGCAGGTGGGTGCCGGCTCCTCTCCCCTCTCCTCTACCGTCCAGCCAGGGTCTGGCGTGGAGGGAGTGCCTACCCCTGATGGCTGGGCCGTGGGGACCATGCTTCTCGTACAAGGAGCTTCCTGTCCTCCAGGCTGCCTGCTGCGGCCCCTGAGCACGAACAGTACGTTTGCGGCGCTCACGGCGGGTGCTTCAGGGATGCTGGACGCTGCAGGGAGAAAGGCAGTCTTGAGGACAGGAATGGCCGTGGTCACGCTCTCAAAACCCCAAATTAGTCTTGCGAGCCCTCTTCCCAGCCTCTCGAGGGGGATTCTCCTGCCCCCAGGTCCGTACCTTCCGCCAATGTGGGTGGCTCAGGCCGACGTGCACCCAGCTCCCACGCCGCGGGGCGCTGACCCCGGGCCCAGGAATGGGCTGCGCGCCCTGATAGTTAAAAAGGAAGTCAGACACAAAACCCCTGTGCCCGTCAGGCCGTGCTGGGGATAGTCACGAGGTGTGATATTTTGAAAACGTGAGGTCGATGTCAAAGAGTGTGACTCAGCCCTGTACTCAGACCTCTGGCGCCCTGGCTGCCGTATTTTGGTGACCGAACCTTTTTAGCCTCAGAACATGTCACTTCCGAGAAGGTTTGGACTGAAAACCCATCAGGCAGCGGCCTATTCTTATCAGCCGGCAGGGGCCCAGGGCGTGCCTGGGGGGCTGGGAGCGGGTCCTGTCTCTGTTCCCCTTGCGCCTCGGGACTGAAATGCTCATGCCCAGACCCGCCCTGTTGTGTGGCCCGGCTCACATCCACCTTCTCCGATGCCCTTGAAGCATCGGCCACAGTGTACAGGTCCTCTGTTGCCCCCGAGCTGGGTGCCAGGCCCGGCCACCCCTTCCTTGGGTGTCCCCGTTCCTGTCATCCTGTGAGGTCAGACTCACAGTGCTCGGACTGCAGGTGAGGAGGCTGGTTAAGGGACTCGCCCTGGTCACAGAGCCGCTGCAGGGGCCAGGACCCCCCGCTGTGGCTCCAAAGTCCGGGGTACTGCTTTGGGGCTTCAGGGACCGTGGTTGGCCTTCAAAATGGCGAGGCCTGCCCCTTCACCATACTGGGCCTGCTTTCCAGCCCCAAGCAGGACTGGGGTCCCCCAGGGTGGCCGGATCCGACCCTTCCCCATTCCCTTCTGCGGCTCAGCTCGAGGATCTAGGGTCCCACAGCCCGGCTCATTCCCCCGTGAGATAGAGGCTCCCTGTGCCTGCAGGCTGGGGTCTGGCTGCCTATTCCTGTCCCACCACCTGCCGGGTGGCCAGGCGGAGTGGGTTCAGGGGGCAAGGCCCCAGCTATTTTTAGTGACTTCGGCTCCAAGGCTGCGGTAAACATGGTGTCCCAGCCTCTCTCGGCCTAGAGACCTCCCCTCCCTGCTGGCATGGCCGGGGCTGCGGCTGCGGCTGTCACATGTCCCTGCGAGACCTGGAGGAGAATCTGTGACATTTCCTGCAGACTGTCGTCCTCCTGCTGCAGAAATCCGCCCCGTGTCCCCAGCTCCCTGACAGAGCGAGTTCGCCCCAGAGCTGGGTGTCTGGACCAGGCCGCACTGAGGGGCCGCACTGAGGGGCCGCACTGAGGGGCCGCACTGCGTCGACAAGGCCCAGCCCCAGGCCCTGTGCATGAACCGTGTGCGTCCCCGAGCTGCCACAGTTGCCATCAGCCCAGCTGCAAGTGTTGGGAATAGAGCTTGATGTCACCTGTTTTGCATATGTACCTTAATGCATTAGCATTTCGGGATTTATCTAGACAGCCCAGGCAGCATCCTGCAGGCGCTAGTCCCAGGGGCTGGACCCCAGGGGAGGGGGACGACTGTGGTGTGTGGCTGTCCATCAGCGCCCGTCCCCAAAGCCTCAGTGGCGCCTGCGGGGGGAGGGCACCCCCGGTGCTGCGCTCTGGCTCTGTGCGCAATGCTTGCCGCCGCCCCGTGAAGTCTTTCTGGCTAATCATTCTGTTTTCCCAGAGCAGGTGGGGGCAGGGCCTCTCCCCGTCCACTATCTGGCAACAGCGAGACACTGAGCACCCAGGCAGAACATTCTGGGTTTTGCTTGAATTAGCCAGGAAACGGCAGGGAATGTGCTTTGAGATATGTGAATATTTGTGGCTGTGCAAGCCCAGAGTCAACAAATAATCATCAGCAAATCAACAAGAATTAGACCAACAATCAACAAATAATAATACCGCAGGAATCCACAAGCAATAAGAGTGGGACTGAACGTTTTGTTCCCTCCTCCGTTGGCCGGGTGCCTCCACGAGCCCAGCCCAGGTACCTACAGCCTCCTGAGGTGACGTGTGCCCTTATCCCTATCCCTCCTTCCCGGCGAGGACGTCAGGGCTCGGGGAGGTCAGAGGGTCCGTGCAAGTACCCAGGAAGCAGAGGGAGAACAAGGGCCTGGGTGCAGGCAGTTCGTCCGGGAGAGGGTCCGGGGAAGCAGGGAGGGACCCACACAGAGCCGCGGCAGGCAGGGGGCTGGAGCTGGTCACTTCTGCAAAGCCCCGGGGCTCAATCTGCTGGGGACCCTAAGAAATCATCTAGCGTGCACCTTGGGAGGCTGCTCGGGAGGAAATGCTGAGTATTCACCCACAGACCCCTGTTCCAGGTGGTCGGGGATTGCCCCTGGGGGTGATCAAACCCCGGTGCTTCGTGATGGGAGCTGGCCCCGTGGCTTTGCTGACCCTTGAGGTTGGCACGGGTCTGGCACAGGACCTGGCCTCGTCCAGCACCGTCCACCATGGCTGTGCAGATATCGGGGTACAGGCCAGGGACACCCAGAGAGCAGGTCAGACCTGGGCCGTGGGTCCTGGCCGGGGTGTGTTCTTCAGACCACGTGGCCTTGGAAAAGAAGGTGACGACGATGTCAAGAGTTAAACGCCAACAAAAGCCTTTGCTTTTCAGCCACGGCAGTGTGCTCCAGGACCGCCCCCCGCCCCCAGAATGACCCTGCAGGAGGCCTCCTGCCCGGGGGCTCAGTGACCCCAAGACCAGGGCCGGGCCTCGGGTGACGAGGAACGAGGATGACGCCACCACCGTGGCAAAGCCCGCACGGGTGAGGACGGCCACCCCAGGGCCGCTCGGGGAGAGGAGTCCAGGGCTTGAGGTGTCGGGGCTCAGGGTGGGGCTCTTGACAACAAATCACTGAGGCCCCAGGAGGGGGTGTCAGAGCTTGAGAACGCAGACCCGTCTGTCTGGAAGCGTCTGTGTTTTATGCCGTGTGTATCGTTGAGTTGTGTGCCTGTCTGAGAAGCGGCTCACGGGCGGCCCACCCCGGGCCGTGGGAGGCCAGGTCCACGCAGCGGCGCTCGGACCCCACCCGCACCGCTCAGGCGCTGCGTGACCCTCGGTGAGTCCCTTCCCCTCTCTGGGCTTCAGAGATGATGGAGCCTCCTCGCAGGGTGGTGGGGAGTATGAAGGGAGATGATGGGGGTCGGCTCAGGGTGCTGGGGGGAGCACGCAGTGGCCATGAGCTACCATATTGTCATGATTGTCATTCTCATGATTAGCATGGTTGACAGACCGCCCTTTCTTTTCAAGATGCTCCGAGTGGCTTCTCTTAAGACCTACCTTCAGGGGCCCCGCATCGGCTCCCATGCCCCCTCCCGGCCCCTGGCCACTCCCCCTTCCTCCTTCTCCGTCACGGTTGGAATCCTGGGAAGGGCCAGCTAAGGCTACAACTGAGTGCCAGGGCCTTCTGTCTGGAAGCTGGGGACAGGTCTGGAGGCTGGGGTATGGGCTCAGGTGGGAGGGGATTAGGGGTGAGGGCCTGGGTGTGCGCCCAGGACTTGGGGAGCAGTTCTTTTTAACCCAGAGCCAACATGGGGAGGGGGGGAAGGAGCATTCATGGAGTTTCCTCCCCAATTTACCATGAAAATAACTTTACTGATACCCACAGGCAGAAATGATACCCTCAAATAAACACCTCCTAGATTGTTTCCCAGGTGAACTAGCCTGCCTGCTTGTCACCAGAATGTTCTCTTGAGGTGCAACTGAGAGTTTGGTGGGCCACTGCCTGTTTCCTGGGCCACGTGTGCACTGTAGGTCAAGGCAGCCTGGGGACCAACACCCAATTCCATACCTGTTCCTGGCACCTGCTCCTGCCTGGCCCTTCTCCCAATCCTCAGCCCCTCCTGGGTCCCCCATCTCAGCGGTGTCACTGTCCTCCACCCGGCCACCCAAGCCTCGATCCTGAGCATCACCTGGTTTTGCTACCCCCCTTCCCGGTCCCCAGGCCATCACCCCAGTCTATGCCACCTCCATCGGCAATGCATATCTGACCAGGTCGCCCCCCTTCTGTGGCTCCCCTTGGCCCTCAGGTAAACCCCAGATTCCTGGGCCTTCAGCACCCTGGCCTCCACTCTCCCTTTGCCCCCTCCAGCCCCTGCTCCTGCTGTGCTCTCTGCTGGGACACCCTCCGTTGACGGGCTCAGGCATCGCCTCTGGGGAGCCGCCTGTGGTGACCCCAGGCCCCCACACGCTGGGATGTCCACACTGTGGACATTAGTCATTTCCCTACTAAAGGGAAGCCCTCTAAGGGTCGGGACCACGTCTTATTCTCTGTCACATTCCCTCCCCCCCGGGGGTTGAGTCAGCCCCCCGCCCACCGTCATGGTTCTTTAATTATCTGCTTAGCTCTGCTTAGGGTTCCGACCTCTGGTTGTCCCTGGGAGCCACCGTGTGTTCTAGAGCGGTGATACATCAGTGATACATCAGAGTGACTCGTGCAGCCTTGGAGGGGCTGTGAGGTCCCAGCCCCAGAGCCAGCGACAGCCCCAGTTTTTGGAATGGGACTCAGCTGGGCACTGCTGGCTTGGGGCACTGGGACTCTGGCTCAGGGAGGTTCGCAGAGAGCCTGGCACCCAGTAGGAAACGGGTGCGTGCAGCCCCAACGGCCTCTAGGAGGAGCCCTTCCTAGGTGGCGTGTCAATGGGGCTCTGGGGAGGAAGGTTCGGAACCGGACCCGGAGGGTGCGTGGAGCAGGGAGGACAGACACCTGTGTCCCAGCTGCGCGGAGAAAGAAGGTCCAATCAGTATAGCTTGCTCAGCCTGTCTTCCCTTCCCTCTGCTGCCCATCTCAATGGCCTCAGCCCAACACCTGTCACGAGGGAGCAACAGCCACCAAGTCACCCAGCTGGAGGCCCCTGGTGCCCAGAGAGGCTGGTGGGAGGTCCCACAGGCAGACGCCGGCTGAGTCCTGGGAGGTGATGAGCTCACCGTCCAGCAAGGCTGACTTTCATCTCCTAAGTATAGACAAAATTGCGTTCTTGGAATATATATAAATCCTTATTTTGGGGCTGGCCAATTGGTGCCAACATCTGATGTCAGCAATTTTTTTTTTTTTTTTTTTTTTTTTACTCTTTTGCCTGTCTGCGTATCTTCGGGACGGTGGTATATTGGGAAGGTTGGTCACTCAGCCAGTGTCAACGTGAACAACACTGTCCTGAGAGGAGAGGGTGAGTTTAGAAAGTCCAGGATATGTGAGCCAATTCCTCCAGTGACAGAGCACACGCAGAAAAGCGCTTGTGGCCCTGAGAAGTCACTCGAGGACACCCCAGAGCCAAACACGCCTTTTCATTTATTTTGATAGGTGGAATTTAGTTTTAATTATTTAAGAGAATACTTCATGAGATATTTTCAAAGAGAAATGAGATCTTAATAATCTAAGTCCTCATTACAGCCCTCAGCTATTAAATCTTTATACATCTCTGCTGGAAGCTTGGAGAGAAGGCTGGGTTTTCAGGACCATGAACTTGGGGCATGAGTGGTGGCTCAAATGTGACTGAGGCTTCATTTTCCCATCCGGGGTCTCAAGTTCAAGGGCGAGGGTGGCTCCTGGGGTGAAACTGTGGGAGGGAGCAATTCTGACAACTGACAATGGGGAAACTGAGGCAGGGGTAGAACCAGCTGCTGGACTCCACGAGGCTGCCTCGGAAGACCTGGAAACTGTCTTCCATCAAGCTGGCTTAATCCCACTCTTGCTAAAGTTAACTGCACTCTAAAACTGGGGGATTTTAGCACCTCAGGGGGGAGGTTGGGTTTGAAGTTATTTTTACTACCCCGAACATCATACATGTCCACTGTGCTCATCACTAGGACCTTATTTCCCTCCCCGGATTCTCTCCTCCCTCCTCCGGGGCGCTCGCTTGGGCTCATGGAAACTGGGGGTGCTCAGGGCCTGACTCAGCAGGCCTCTGACCACCGTGATGCCACCTGCCGGGAAGGAATGCCCGGTGAGGGCCCCACGGGCGGACCTTCTTCTCTCTCCACATCTGAGATCGTCACACCCAGACCCTGGCACCTCCTGTCCCAGGTGCCTGAGCCGGAGCACCAGAAGCCCCGCGTCCACTCCGCCTTCTCTTTCCTCTGACATCCAGTGGGTCATCAAGTCCTGTTGAAGCCACAGCCTAAGCCCCACCTCAGATCAAGGCCAACCTGCCACCTGCCGGCTGGGGTCCGGGCCTCTGCTCAGACTCTTGGCATCACTGTCCTCACACCTGGTTGGTCACAGCGGCTGCGCCCTCTGCCCATGGCTGCCTTGGTCAACACTCCGGCTGGACTTCCCTTCCCGAAGGGGGTCTGAGCACCCTGTCACCCCTCCTTCGGCGACCACAGATAGGATTCAGATGTGCTCCCGAGCTCCCCACCACGGCTAGCAACAAACGCTGAGGGTCCCTGCTGCCCCTCTGGGTCCTGAGCACACAACATCCCGGTGTCTCCCTGCCTCAGCCCATCTCAGGCTCGGTGCCTGAAGACCCCTTCTCTCCTCTTGAGCCTGGAAAGCCCCAGCTTGTCTTGAGAGGCAGTTTAACCGCCGCCTCCTTTGGGGAGCCTTAGGAACTTAGTCCGGGGGTCACGGTGTTGGCGGGTTCTGACATCCCGTCTTGCTCCATGTCAAGGATAAAGCACACAAAAGAAAAAGTCAAGTGAGTGGCAAAGTTCTCACACAAGCAAGGTGTCTTTTTTCTTTTCTAGCAACAAATCCTCGAGCCCGGCACACGTATCCATCACAGACGGAGAGGAAATCCGCTCCCTGCGAGCAAACAGCTGGACAGAAGAGTGCATGTTTCCAAAAGAAAGCGAGCTAGTGGTTAGTTAGAAACCTATCTGGGGGAGCCTGCGAGGCTCAGTTGGTTAAACCTCGGACTCTTAATTTCGGCTCAGCTCATTATCTCCTGGTTCACGAGTTTGAGCCTCTCCTCCGCTATGTGCTGACAGTGCGGAGCCTGCTTGGGATTCTCTCGCCCTCTCTCTCTCTCTGCCCCTCCCCTGCTCGTGCTCTCTCTCAAAAATAAATACTTAAAAAAAAAAAGAAAGAAAGAAAGAAAAGAAAACCTGTTTGGAAAACAAGCCTACTGCCATGACTAATCGGACAGTGGACAGCCTGTACCAGTGACCCCTGCCCTTTGTCATTACAGCTTGGGGTTCTGTGCACCTCCCCCTCTGCCACTAGGATGCTTTCAGCTGCAAGTGACAGCAACGTGATCGAAGTGGTTTAACCGATAAGGAACTCAGGTGTCCTTTCCCAAGGACGGCAGCTCCGGGCTGCCCCTCAGTGCCATCTTGAAAGGCCATCCTCTCACACTTTCACCCTTCCATGCTCCGGTGTGTCCCCAAATGGTTGTGAGGTGACTGACAAGATTCTGGGAGCCACCTGCAGACCCAACCATCAGCAGAAAAAGGAAATCACCCACACCTCTGCGTCTTTCGAGCCAGGAGACCTCGGCCGGCAGCCAGTCACATTTGATTGGCTCAGACTGGGTCACATGCACTGTGCTAAGCCAATCATCGGCCAGGAGAGTCATCGGCTTAGCCAATCAGAGTCTACCCCTGAGTTGCACGCAGGGTTTGCCTGGTCCAATGAAGGGCTAAGAACTGCAGGGACTGAGCATGCGCTTGTCCCAAGTGGGGCTCCCGAGCAGCTCCCAGAGTCCGGCGCCGGCTCCGCCGTCGCCCCAGGGCCCGAGTTGGGGAACCGGGAAGACAGGGGCTGAGAGAGGTCACCTGAAGGCCCACAGCTGGTAGGTGGGGGAGCTTAGGGTCATCACACCCACCCAAAGTCCTTTTTAAAAGTTAAATATAATTTGCATACAGCACACTTTTTGAACTGTACATTTCAGTGGTTGTTGGTATACTCGCAAGGTTGTGCAACCATCACCACAATCGATTTTAGAACAAGTTCATTACGCCAAAAAGAAACCACTTGTCATGTAGTGGTCACCCCCTATTTCCCTCCCTCTAGCCCCAGATAACCACTAATCTACTTTCTATCTCTGGATTTGCCTGTTTGGGACATTTTACATAATGGGATCATACAGTATGTGGTCCTTTGTGTCTGGCTTCTTCCACTTAACATAATTTCAAGGTTCATCCACGCTGTAGCGTATATCACTACTTGGTTCCTTTTATTGCCAATTACTGTTCCATTGTATGGATACACCATATTGTGTTTATTCATTCATCGGCTGATGGGCATTGGTTGTTTCCACATTTTGGCCATCATGACAATGCTGCTATGAATATTCATGAATAACTTTTGTATGGACAGATGTTTTCATTCCTCTAGAGTAGATACCAAGGAATGAAATTGCAGGTGAAAGTCTTTTTTAGGAGGTGACAACACAGACATATTTCAGGGGTGAGTGGTTGGGTTAGTGTTCTGAGCACTGGAGAGAGAGGAGGTTGTGGTCCAGACCGTTCTGTCTGGGGACTGTAGGACCTTGGCCAGAGGCCTTCTCTGGTGGGTCTCAGTGACACGGGTGCTGGAGGGGATGTGCCCAGCCCTGACAGGGCACCTGTGTGCCCGCTTGCTTCCTGGGGAGGGAGCCAAGGTTTCTCTGACACTGTACTGGGCAGAGGTGGTGGTGCCCATTCACAGAGGGCAGAGAGGGCACAGGACGTGGGCATCTGCTGCGGCTTTGGCTCCCTGGCCGGGCCCTTTGGTCCTCAGAGACAGGACGACCCTGCCTTCCTGCTGTAATTAGCACTGGTTTGTCATTTGCTCTTTAACATCTGCATGGCTTTACTCCACGGTATCCACTTGGATTTGAAAGTAAACCTTAACTAATTTGAATAAAATAGCCATGTAAAACTCAGCCAGAAATTTAATTGTATTTACTAAACAGCTAATAAATATTTACTACAAATCTCATTGCTCCGTAAAATTGGAGACAGTAGCTTCTGCTTGCTTTCTTGGTTTCGAGGGAGGGCTGAGGAGAGAGGGAGGCAGGCTGGGAAGGGGAAAAGGAAACCCTAATAGTGTTTCCTTGTAATAGTGTAAACATGGCCCTTCATTGGGGTTTTTTGTAATGAGGCCTGATCACTCACTGATGCCTTTGATCTCAGCTTGATCATTTTATTCAGAAAGTGAGCTCTTACAAGGGTTCATTTCATTTTGCAATTCCAAGCCAGATCTCTTTGATTATGTGTGGGAAGCATACAAAATTTTCCGCTGAGATGATTTTTGAATTAGCTGAGAACTTAGCAGTTTCATAATTTTCGAATTGTAGATTTTCACCTCCCCTTTTGGTCTCATATGTCCATTGCTGGGTCTCTTTAAATCTGAAATTTGCCATAGGCTGAGTCCTCAAAGAAAGATATATACCCTTGACATTTAAAAAAAAATTAATAGAAAAGCACTAAATCCCTTCAAATACTACACTGGAATGGAGTTATAGCTCTTTCTTCATGCCCAGTGAGAATTTAATCATAGCAAAATCTTAATGTTTAATATTGAAATCTTTATCCAAGAGACCCAAAAAGTGTTTTTTGCAAGGAGCAGCTTGGCATTTCCCAAACCTGCTGACATAGTTCCCTGACTCTAATTTGAGGCTGTGACAACTGGAAAGGTGACCCAGTGACCCTGACTTTTGTCTAAACCCAAAGTTTGGGGCCCCAGAGGTCAGAGCCCCAAGGACGAAACGCATGGGCTTGGGCAGGGGGCACTGCTCTGGGAATTCTTCAAGGGCTGGTTCCCATTGCCTCCAGGATTCTCAGGAGCCCCAGAGCCTCTGATTGGCCCAGAGATCTCATTTACGGGGCGGGGGACACCGGGTGTTTAGGGAATACTCTTGATTGAGGGCTCTGCAGACCAGTGTGAATAGCATACCAGAGGGTCAGAGGGTCAGAGGGTCAGAGGGTCAGAGGGCCAAGTCCAGACCCAGGAGAAAGTCCCTCTTTTTTCCCATCCATGTAGTTATCGAGGGTTTGCAGGCCTTTGGGACACCTAGATTTCTGTTGGTACCTGTATTAGAGAGCCTTGTCGTGTAACAACTCGGAAACCTAGTTACTTAAAATAGTCATTATTTATTGGCCTTTGATTCTGTGGGTTGGCAATTTCGGCCGGGCTCAGCTGGGTGGTTCTACTGGGCTCTCCTGGGCTCACTCTCGTGTCTCTGCTGGGGCTGGATGGTTTAGGATGGCTGGGTGCACGTTTCTGGCAGATGAAGGCCGTTAACTGGAATGCCTCGGTTCTCTTCCATGAGCCCCCTTTGGAGGTTGGCTTGAGCTCGTTTCCATGGTCACAGGGTTCCAAGTGCCACAAGAGAGCATAAGCTCCAATGAGCCAGTGCTTTTCAAACCTTGGCATGTATCCCTTTTGCTAATGTCCCATTGGCCAAGGCAGATCATATGGCCAAGCTCAGACTTAGGAGCAGGGAATAGACTCCTCTTGATGAAGGAGTGACAAAGTCCCATGCAAAAGGGCATGGGTGCAGATAGGGGGAATTTGTGGCGTTTTGCAGCCTACCACAGAGCCCCACGTAGACCTCCTTCACAGGGATTATGTACCCATTCTCCAAATGCTGTGAGCGTGGGCTGCTAACAGCTCACAGCGGCCTTCTCCGGAGAAAGGCTCCAGCGGATGGGAGCCACACACCCCAGCTTATATTCTTTGTCTCTGCCTGGGGTGGGTGGCGCTCATAGCCCGTGGCTGACTGGTTCGAAGGCAGAAAATGGCTGGCCCCCCTTCCTTCAAGGCAGGGGCAGCTGTGGTGTGATTTGTGGTTCTGAGCCCATTGGGCACCAGTGAGAGCTAGAGTTCACTTGGGCCCCCACTCCCTTGCTCAGCTCTTTCCCCTTCCCTGCCCCCAAACCTCCCTCCCTCCCCGGCAGATTTTACTGGAAACCCACTCTCGAAGCCTCCAGCTGACTGGCCGCCCTGAGGCTGCCATGTTGTAAGAAGCCCAAACCGGCCCACGTGGAGAGATGCTCAGCCCCATGCTGTTCAAACGTGAGCACCGTCTGACTCACCTGGAGGAGAGACTAGACTGCCCATCTAGGCTTTTCCCGGCTTCCTGACCCACAGAAGCCTCGAGAGATAACAAATTTGTTGGGCAGTAACTGTGACTATACACGGATCTTAGACAATGTCCATCTCCCTGTCATGGCGGGGGACACAAACCGGGAGGGGCTTCCCGTCCAGAATTGCTGGTCCTTGTTCTCACCCTGTGCACAGGTTAACTCCGTGCGTGCAAGCTCACGCATGTGCGTGTGTGTGTCTGCCCTGTTAGTCCCAACTCTCTTTCCATTCCTGGAGCCTCTCAAGATGCCTGGCCCACGGCGGAATCCATGAATGTTAGCGAAAGGTCCTATATACTGGGACCCTCATGTCTGTAGCCAGACAGATCTTCGTTGTTCTCCAGCAAGCCGTCCTGCCCCTCTAACCTCCCTTCCACTAGAGAATCCAGGAAAGAAACTTCCAGAACAGTGGGTGCCTTTGTGGTTGCCCAGGAGGAGGGTCGGTGGCCGCAGGTTAAAAGTCTTTCTTCTCCGTTGGAAACCTTGGAAGCGTGCCCATTTCCAAAGGAACCAAACTTTGCCTGGGCTTCCTCTCAGGCCATGGTCACCGTCTCCGGCCTTTTGATGCAAGCCCCCAGTCTTGGAAGTGTGGCTCTGTGAGGTGAGCTGGAGTTTTCGAGGACCAGAGAGCCGGGAGAAGTTAGGAAAGAGGTGGTTCCTGGAGGCAGAGGGCTGGGATTTAGATGTAGTTTAGAGGTGTTGGCATTGACTCCCAGCCCACAAAGGCTGCCCACTTTTCAGGCTTTGCTTCACAGCCGGGTCTACAGGTCGAGTAGTGGGGAGAGCGAGGACTTTGTCCCCAGGAGACTGGGCATGGTGATGGGGACTGGCGGGTGAGAGTGGGGGGTGACGGAGGGATACTGGGTGGCAAGGAGTGGCTTGGGTGAAATCACGGCGTTTTGGAAAGGATCCAAACTTTGATGGGTAGAACTAAAAGATGCTCAGCTAAAAGTTGCCTAATTACAAAAGGTGTCAGGAGCGTGTTTAGGCTGTCTTGTTTTTCTGGGCAATGGGAGAGATTCTACCGCATTATTAGGTTCAGGTCTTTTGATGCCCCAGTGGTAGCCAGACCCTGGTCCGGGGGCAAAAACCACCGAAAAATGATTTCAGCAAGTTCGTGGCTGCCCTCCTCACGCCCGTCCCAGGAAGGCCTGCAGCTCCAGCAGAGGGAGGGCAGGAGGAAGGAGAAATCGCGCCCACCACCACCCCCTTGGGACTTAAAAGCAGAGCACACTCGGAGTGGATCCCATTCCTCGACTGTCCAGCGGACATTGTGAGTGTAGGAAGGAGGGACTGTTTCAAAGATACACAGGTGGATGTTATTTTTGACTGATTCTGGGGCAAAATCAACTTTATTTATCCTTACAAACGGAATCAAGGCTCTAGACAAGCTGGGCAACTTCTCCCTGATCCTTTTCTAAACTTTTTTTTCTTTTTGGAATCAAGACACCTCCCTCCCCTCCAACAGAATGGAAGCGTGGAAGGATTGTCCCAGTCCCACCGCGTGGTCCCCCAGGCAGCTTCAGACAGGCCCCAGCCTATTCAAATTGTTTCCCCACAGAGGACAGAGTCCGAGGGAGGCCCAGGGCCAGGGGGTGGCCTGGAAGCCTCTCCGAAGAGCCTTGTTCCAGGGCCGACAGCTCAGTTTCTGCATTTGGAGTTGCAGAATGAAGTGCCCGTATGAAAAGCAAAATCCCCAAACCAAAGTTAGAGTGTCCGACTTCGGTTCCTTTACCATCTGTGGGGAAATTTTTTAGTTTGCCTCACACTCAAAAAGAAACAGCAAGGGAGGAAAGGCCATTTCCTGTGTCAGCCACCCCGGGGGCGTCCTGAGTGCTTGAATGGCCACCCGGGCAGGGCCTCCCCTCCACCGGGCCATCCTGGGCCACGTCCCGGGGATGGCAGGGATGGGGTACGAGAGCCCTGCCCAGCTGACTCTCCAGGCCCCCAGAAGAGGGGAAGGGTGCCACCTGGGAGGCACAGGAATGCACCAAGACACCTGGGCGTGGGCCACAGGGTCCGTAGAGGCCCGGGTGGATGTCCACTCCAGTCCTCGGTCCCTTTAATCATGTCCTCGAGGCTTGTTAGGCCAGTTCTGTGTCCCCTGGCTTTAGGAAGTACAATACAGCTGGTGTTTAGCAAACTCTAGTTAGGCTGATGAACCAGGGCTATTTACGTGGCCTGCTGATTACAGAGCAGTGATTAGGTACTTAGAGAAGCTCTGAGACTGTCATTTCAGGTGTCAGCCCTGTGAGATCCTCCTGTGGAATGAGCTTATTTGTGTCCATGTGAAAAAATAGTAGAGGGAAATTCAAACGTGGTAGTTATGAAAAATCATCTACATTGCAAATCACTCACGGAAATTCACATTGATTTGCTAGAGGTGTAATGAGAACATGAATTTGTGAATCTGCTGTTTTTTAATGCTCACTACCTGGGACAGCGAACAGGAGTGATCTGGCAATTACGGGGCTAATTAGATCCCTTCTGGCCTCCAGACTGGAACCTGCACACCCCAGCTGCCCTCCCCGAGAACCGTTTCATAGACTCAGCTCCACAAAAGCCCAGGCACCCCGGATTCCTTCCTACCAGCTCGCCCAACATTGGCCTTAGCTTACCCTGGAGGCCTTAAAATGCCCCAGGGTGTGGGAATCCTAGTTGTAGTTGACTTTATGAATCCCAGCTCCCAGGCTTCAGGTGCACAGCAAGACACAAGTCCCTTACACTGCCCCAAACGCGAACTGGCCAGAAAGAACCAAGTCAGAGCTGGTGAGGGTGGTGAGCCCCTGGGAAGTGAAGTCTGTGGTGTTCTAGAGCAGATTCTTGATCGGCCTCGGGCAGGCAGATGCCAGACCTTGGGGTTTTTCTGTTTCCATGCAGAAGTGGACACAGTGGCGAGGTCAAGGGGTGGGCCAAGACACCCAGCCTTCCACAGCTCCCCAGATCTGCCTCCAACCACATCTTAAATAAGGGAATCATGGTGTTATGGCAATAAGGATTCCAGATAGGTCCTTTGGACTCTCCTCCTGACAGATGATGACATCATAAACCTTGTGGACATTCTGGAGCTGCCACTGGCTCTGAGCCCAGGCCCGGACCAGAGTCGTCTGTGGGGAGCCGTTCGTGGATGAAGTGTGACAGGGTGAAACTGGAGGTACATGAAGCGGACAGGAAAGATGTGGCTTGGGGCAGATGGTTTGCTGGTTCGTTCATTCATTCATTCATTCACTTAGCCAAATATTTTTTTAATTTTTTTGTAATGTTTATTCATTTTTGAGAGACAGAAAGAACAGAGTGTGAGCGGGGGGGGGGGGGGGGGGGGAGAGAGAGGGAGACACAGAATCCAAAGCA
>NW_024412396.1:73983078-73984608 GCF_014898765.1 Herpailurus yagouaroundi
GGGTGCGCAGAGAGAGAGGGAGACACAGAATCCAAAGCAGGTTCCAGGCTCTGAGCTGTCAGCACAGAGCCTGATGCGGGGGCTCGAACCCATGAACTGTGAGATCGTGACCTGAGCCGAAGCCGGACACTCAGCAGACTGAGCCACCCAGGCACCTCACTTAGCCAAATATTTTAAAGGCTGCCTAGGAACTTCTGCGAGAGACAGAGAGAGAGAGAGATTGAGAGAGATTGAGAGAGAAGGAGCTGACCCTGCAGACCAAAGCCTTCAGACAACGAGGTGACAGTGACATGAGGGCCCAGCGTTCTCCGCTCGGGACTGTTCAGGAAGAGCAGGAGGAATGCAAACTAAACCCCATCGTTATTTATTTCTTTGAATGTAACAAACCTTGTTAATTCAGACTCTACTGATCTTGGGTATTTCCTCCCAAAGTGGGTGGAACCTGCATTTCCCACGGCGCCCAAGGAAGACGTGTCAGCCAAAATGAGGAAAAGGGAGAAGTTACACTGGAGCTGTGTCTCCTTTAGCGGCTTTTCAGGCTTCTTCAGCAGGACCCACGGTGAGAAAGACATTTTACCTGAGGGCGCGCACACACACACACACACACACACACACACTTGTGGGCATCTACGCAGGACTAAAACAAAAGTTTTACAAACAATACCAACCCTTCCTAGGTATGAAGCCTCCTGCTATTTTCTATTGTATTTTATTTCATTAAAAAAAAAAAAAAAGATGCTGGTCACACCCACTCAAGTGATTTGATGATCTATTAATGGATTGCCAGCTGCGGTTTGAAAAACACCACCTCCCAGGTGCTGGGGCCTCGACACTTCTCACAGCTGCAGTGGGGGCCGGAGGACCGATTCCGCAGAAAATGCTTTTTGGTGAATGGATAATGAAGTTTGTCTGTCAATTTAGCACAGCATGGGCAAGGTACCCCTGAAAGTTAATAAGAAAACACTAGGTAACATCCCCCCAAAATACTGGGGCAAATGTGATTTTCACCCACCGCAGTTGATCGTGAACATCTGAAATTAAAACCACCCCTCCTAGCCCAGGAGAGCTGGGCCGGGCCTTTATCTCTAGGAATGACAGCAGCATTTGAACAACAACCCTGTGTCCTTCCCCTGGGCATCGTGGCCCCTCTCAGGGACATGTGAGCCACGTGGCCCCACGGGCACTGTCCTCCTTCGCAGCCCCCTCGGGGTAGGGCGGGCAGTCTTATTTCCGCTCTGCAAAAGGGGAAACCCAGGGCCGGGAGGCAAGGTGTCTTCCTAAGATTATACAGTCAGTCATGAGTTGAGTTCTGCTTTTTCGATTCCTGGTCTAGCATTCTCCTGCTCTAGTGAATTCCTTGCCGGTTCACCTTTCCTAGGGAACTCATCCCACAACATTTTGGGGGCCCTTTGGCAAGACAAGCCGGGGGCCTGACCCATGGCATCCTTCCCGCTTGGGTGTGAAGCCGTGTGTCGGGCCAAGGGCCCATTTGGAGGTGGACAATGGTAAGTCCTGGAAATGCATGTTTTA
>NW_024412396.1:73984708-73989939 GCF_014898765.1 Herpailurus yagouaroundi
ACAACCATGGCCCCTTGGTTCTTCCTGGGGACTAGACCACTGAGAGCAGCTGAGCGAAGGCTGCCGTGCAGGGACACTGCTGTGGCCAGAGCTACGTGGCCTGCAGTCCACGTGCTGTGGGTTCTCACCCCATCTGACAGCAAGTTCGGGGCTGTTAGCATCTGCTAGGTTTAAATTTTTTTTACATTTTTAAAATTTATTTGTTATCAGAGAGAGGGAGCGTGCACGCACTGGGGAGGGGAGAGAGAGAGGGTGAGAGGATTCCAAACAGGTTCAGTGCTGTCAGCGCAGAGCCTGACACGGGGCTCGATCTCACGAACTGTGAGGTCATGACTTGAGCTGAAATCAAGAGTCAGACGAGCCCGGCAGGCGCCCCCAGCATCTGCGGATTTAGAACACCACCACCATGGCCATTAGATAAAGGGTGATGGTCATTCCCTTTGCTCAGTTTTGAAGGTAGGAGGTATGGTTTTCCAGTATTTGGTATTATATCTTTGGAGAGGAGAGTCCCAGATGTGGGGTCACTGGGTCAAGAGGGAGTCACCTCCTTTTTTAACACCCAGGAGGTTTGTGTTTCTAGTTGCCGGCCCACACCACGCTTCATCGGCTGTGACCTCATTCATTATGTAACAAGACGGCGTCTGATTGTTGTTCAGATTTGCCTGGTTCTTGGCCTGTGCTTATTGGCTGAATGACAATGAAGTCAGATCAGGTGTAGGGTTAGTTTGGATAGAATATAAGCTGTCAATCAAACATTACAATGGCTCCCATCTTCAGGTAAAACCAAAGTTCTGTTGATGACCCTCAGGGCCCTGTGTCGCTAGCTCCCGGAGTCCTGATCTCCCACCCTTAGCTTCATCTTCTGCGACTCTCTCCTGCTCATTAGCTCCACCCACACTGGCCTCCCGAATGCTTACTGACCTCAGGGCCTTCGCCCACACCATTCCCTCTTCCTGGATGCTTTTCCCACGGATATCCACATGGTACCCTCCTCTTTTCCTTTAGGTCTACGTGCAAGTGGTACCTTATCTGGCACCTTGCCCCCCACCTTCCTTGACCATTCACCCCAGGCCTCCCTCCTCCCCTCCTCTGTTCTAGCTTGCTGCTCAGCTCTCGTGATAGATTCGCTTGAGGTTTATTTTCTGTTTTCACCTGCTACAAGGTGAGCTCCAAAGGGCAAGCATTTAATTGGTTCTGTGCTGGAAGGGTGGCGGGTCTTGACTGAATGCACTAACGAACAAGGGGACAGTGGAATAAGTTGCTTTGATCTGGCATCATATGACATCTCAGGCTCGTCGCCACCAGCCTTGAGAGATGGGGAAGGGCACCACATTTGCCTTTATTCATAGGGAGATGTCACCTCGCAGTTTTGATGAATTAGAACGATTCTTGTACTTTTCAAACATTTTGTCTCATTAATCCGAGACTTCATTTGAACCTTATCACCTCCTCCCTCCTCGTTGCTAATGAGCAGGGAGGAGCATAGACTACTTGGATGGGGTCTGCTGGGGTAGGATGGGCTGGCGGTAGGACTCCGCCAGCCACTGGCTTGCTTGCTGGGTGGAGTGTGCGGGCTGAGGCTGGAGTTGAATTCCTGGTGGGGGTGGTGGGGGGGCTTAGGGGGAGGAAAGGCGCTGTTACGACCCACCTGCAGGTTGGGAAAGAAGGCCAGTGATCACACAGAGGAGGTGAACCTTCTGAATGGGATTTGAAGGCAGGCAGCCGGATTTTCACAGCGGGGTTCGTGAGTCTGCCGTGTGGTAACTGATGCAAACCCTCTTCCCCGTCTCCCACAAGATCTGCAGTGAAAACCACCCTTTTCTTGGTGAGATTGAATCTGTTTTTCAGAAAGTGTTAAAGGTCGAAGTGGGTGTGGGGCTCCGGTCGAGGCACCTGTGGGAGGCCGGCCTCGCCCGGTGCTCATTCTGTCCTGAAGGACTGGGGTAAATAAAGTACCAGACATTCCGCGAATGGTGCACACACGCGTGCAAACCCTCAAACGGGGTTTCCTAAAATGAGGACACCTTCGTCAACCTGAGTGGCCCACAGAAATGAGAGAAGATTAAAACTTGATGTGGCCGGTTCCCCAAATCTCCCCCCTTCCCTGTTCCTATTTCTTGCACAAGACCCCTGCTGGCTCTGTATACCCTAGCCATCCGGTGTCTCCCCATGTCCCATTTCCTTTGTCTTCACTTTCCACTGTCCCTGTCCAGGGAGGGGCACAGGCAGCCTGCCTCCCCGCTGGCGCCCCTCTGCTCTTCGCCAGGGTCCCCTGGACGGGACGGGGGAGTGGCGGCCTTGGCTCCCCAGCCCTGCTGCGGCAGTGCACACTCACCACGGAGCTTTGCCAGGGGTGCTCTTTGCCAGGCCGCCCGCCCCCAAAGCCGCGGGCCCCTTCAGCCCTTCGTTCCATCTAAGAGAGTGTCTTCAGACTTAAGGTTACAAACCAACAGTGAGTTGAGAGAGTCACAACAGTATCGAAAAAGTAGAATGGGGGAGGGGGTGGGCGCCTGGACAGCTCAGCTGGTTAAGCATCGGACTCTCGGTTTTGGCTCAGGTCATGATCTCACGGTTGGTGAGTTTGAGCCCCGGACTGGGCTCTGCGATGACAGCACAGAGTCTGCTTGGGATTCTCTCTCCCCCGCTCTCTCTCTCTCTCCCAAAAAATAAACTTAAAAAAATGGAATGGAATAGAAAATATCAGCGTACATCACATGTTTGAGGCTAGGTGTCGTCATGTGTGCGTGTATATTCCTGCACATACATGATACACAACTGGGTTTGTGCTGTAAAATTCAAAAAGTTTGGAAGCTACTTGTCTGGTCAGTTAGTAGAACCGCTTTTATTTTTTTATTTTGCCGTGTGTCACGGTCCCTCCTGAGGTGATATTTAATATTTTAGTGGGAGAAGTTGCCAGCATATTGCAGCCCAAGTAAGACCCCCCCTCCCGGGGCCGGGGTGGGGGGCGGAGCTGATGGTCTTTGCGTGGGTGTCACTTGAGGGCCTGATCATCATATTCAGGGAAAGGCCTGTGAGACCCCATTCACAGGCCAAAAGCCCCCTAACACTATATGATGCATACTTTCCCCCTTCCTCTGGAAAACAAACAGGATTGGCTTCTGAGCCGTTGCTCTAATATCTGTGTGCACTTCTCCCAGAAACACAGCAAACAGAACATGTAATGCTACATAAATCCCTGTGAGAAATTTCTTTGTCCAGAAATGGTGTCAGCTTGTTGTTCCTCGTTGCCATAGGGAACAGAGAGGGCTGCCTTTGAAATGCAGAGGAGACCTGTGATTGGCTCTCCTTGCTGCCCATCACTGCTGCCCAGCAGCCTGAAACTGCAGAGGACAGAACACCCACCCCCAAAGCAGTTGCCCTGTTAGGGGCAAAAGGATTTGGGCTGTCCCCCTCCAGTCTCTAAAGCAGGGCATCCAGAACCGCCAGAAGGTTGGAGAAGGGAAAGGACAGGCGGAAGAGGGAGAGAGGAGAGGAGCAGGTCTCACCAGAAGAGGGCTCCACCCTGGGGTGTACCCGAATCTATTCATTCTCAACGTTGCTGGATGCTGCTTTGGGAAGAGAGTAAAAGGAGTCCCAGAAAACCCCTCTGATGGATCTTTGAAACTTCCACCTTGTTGCCTATTTTAAAAGAACCAAAAATAGCCCAGCCTAGAGAATTTTTGGCAGTCTTATTTTGGCAAAGTCTTTAAAAGAGCCCTTGCAATATAGCGTGAGGCAGAAGGTGGGAACTAGCACCTGGAGGCCAGTGTCCCAGGACGGCAGTCTGGGCGGGCCTGGGGACCCGGGAGCCGGTGGGCCAATATGCAGAGGCCCTGGAGTCTGGGGTACGGGAAGCAGCCAGGACCTGATCCTTTCAGGTGAGAGTCACTACAAGTTGCAACAGGCGGGAAAGGGCACGCAAGGCTCTGGAGGGGAACCCACCGTGAGGGAAAGGGGAGCCCATCTGGTGACCTGGGTTCAGCACAGAGCCCAGAGGTCTGTGCACAAGGGCTGCCTGCCACTAGCCGGTCACCCTGACATGCTTGCTTGGGAGAACAGCAGCCATCTCGGGTTCTCTGGTCTGAATTCAGAAAGCTGTGACCTTCTGTGGCCCAAGTGGGGGCGCCACTGGAGCCCGAGTCTGGGTAGCAGGGCTCCACTGCTGTGGCTGGAGGACAGAAACCTGTTGGGCTGCTGGAGCCAGAACCACGGCTCACTGTCCAGGGTTCCGGAACGTTCCACAGGGGAAGCTGCAGGAGGAGATGCTGGACTTCCTGCCTCTACTCACATGAGTCATTGGAGAAATACAAGAAGGAAGACTGGCTTAAGCTGGTCACACTGGTCTCAGCTCTGGTCCGGGGACCTTCATAAGCGTCCTTGAGAAGCGAAAAATGAAAAGCCCCTTTCTGTTGCCTCCTAAACACGGGCAGAGTTGGCCTAGGGCCTCCCAGAGACAGGCCCAGCCAGGATGGGTGCAACCTCAGAGGCCTTTGGGGTAATCATCGATGACTTCGGGGGTGGCGGGGCCAAGGCCCCGGGATAAGTGGGTGGCCCCGGGTCTGGAGGCTGCATAGACGCCAGAGGCCGGAGGTCCGGGGAGGAGCGGGGTGCGCGGCGGACTCTTCTGCCCCGGGCACGCAGGCCACGAGAACTCTGGGCACTCGCGGCAAACTGGCCACCCTGTTCGCAGTTGACTGAGAGGCAGCTTCCTGGGTGTGGGAGGAGCCCAGGGAGGAAGGAAAGGAAACTCCAACCAAACAAATGCGTAGACATCCCGCTCTCAAGGGAAAAAAGCAGGGGCCCAGATGGCTTGAGTCACCTTCAGCCCCACCCACCTGCGCGTGTGTCTAGAGGAGTGTGTGTGTGTGTGTGTGCGCGTGTGCATGGCTGTGCGGGAGCATGAGTGTCGGCTAGTATGGGAAGGAGTGTGTGGCGCGAGGGCACGGGAGGGTGCCAGTGCCCAGGTGAGTGTGCGCGTGGCCGTGAACGTGTGTGCGGCGAGCATGTGTGAATGAGTGGGGCCGCGCTTAGGAATGCAGGTCCGTGAGCCCGTGTGGGCAAGCGTGCGGGTGAGTGTGAGACCGAGTGTGCCCCAGCGGCGGTGCAGTGTCCGCGAGCGTGGCTGCGCGGGTGAACCGGGTGACGCCATCGCTCCTGGCAGCGACACAACCTGCACCTCTGGGGCCCACACGCGGCTGCGTGGCTTCTTGACCCGGAAAGGGGAGGGGGAG
>NW_024412396.1:73990339-74063245 GCF_014898765.1 Herpailurus yagouaroundi
CAACTTCGGAAAACTTTGTCCTCGAGGCCGGGCCCGGGGCCCGCGGGCCGGGGTGCCCGCAGCTTTTCAGGAAACGGGGTGCCGAGGCCTCCCGGGGACGCGAGCCCCGCGGGGTGGGGACAGCCGGCATCCCCCGCGAGGCCGTGTGTTCTGGCGGCGGGGGCGGGGGGGGGCGCGCCGGCTGGGGGTCTGCATCCACCGAGGGGTCCCCCCCGCCCCCCCCCCCCGGGCTGCCGGCCGGGGGTGGGGGGGCTTCTGAAGCCCTTATTTAAAAGTTTATACTGAGTCATTCCTCTGCAGATGAACCTCTGACTGATTCATAATCGGGGAGCTGCAGTGGCCTCGAAGGCAGGCGGTACTGGGATCCAGTTCGGGGCAAAATGCACACATTCCACCTTTGATTCATAGTAAAGGTCAGACCGGGCTCCCAGAGGTGCAAAAAATGAAAAGGATGCCTGCCACGGTATTTAAAATTTCATCTCGAGGCGCCAGGCTATCGCTCACGTACGCTTTGCCACGTTTTCACGCCGTCACCCCATTTGGGGACATCTCTTTAATATCGAGACCTGTAGAGAGAATTCTGTGTGGAATGTGCTTTACCCTTAATTTGCAAACCTGTAAACAAAAGGGAAATGGATGAACTGTCGTGGACGTGCTTTGAAATTTAACAACCCTTCAGCTAATGCTCCGTTGAAGAAAACAGTTTTATTTCACGTTTTTCCTATGAAGCTCTGAATCAGATTTCAGAAGGAGATGGGGGTGTGTGAGCGTGTGTGTGTGTGTGTGTGTGTTCATTTATTTTTGTGGAGTCATAAAGGCTGTGTTGAGCGTTACCTTACCGCTTCTTAATTTACATTCACAGCATACAACAGAGGAGGAGCCATAATTTTTTTTTTTTTCCCCTGGCATTTGTCGTGAATGCACACTGGTGAAGCGTTTGGACACGTTTTCTGTAACCTTCTATATGGCTCTAAAATTCTTATTGAAAGAAATGACCAGGCGGACCGTCTGTCGGTGCTAAAATCTGCGCGTGTCTTTCACATCTTTGAACGTGGCCTGTTAAAAAGACTGCATCATGTGTAGGATGTCTGGCAAAATAGTGCATAGCCAGTCGTTTTTCAAGCGCCAGGGGATATTTGCTTTTTTTTACTCTGTTGTGACTATATTATTTAGAATCAGTCTATAGACGAAGAATTCTTTGGCCAAGCAAGATAAGCCTTGTTAGTAGGAAAATCAGAAAATAGCAGACAAGATTGGAAATCCCTGTGAGTAGGGGCTCATGACAAACCCTGACAGACCTGGGACTCTAGCATCACTGGTTCAGATCGGCCCTTATCACGCATGAGGTTTAAGACGTTAAGGTGTCTCACCCAGACGCCATCTGTTCCAGCTGTCACAATGCAGAAGCCAGCAAAGCAGAGAGAACTGGCAGGAGAATTCCAGCTTTTTTTTTTTTTTTTTTTTTTTTTAAGACATTCATGTGAATTTTTCTGTGAGGGGAAAGACGACCAGTTATGTTGCTTGGATTCTATCCATGCATTTTGGATTTAATAAGATGGCCTCACTCAGTGAGAAGGGTGTAAAGACATTCCTCTGGAAACAGGCAATAGCACGGTCAGGCGCTTCTGTTAATACCGTCAAAATATTCTTACTCCTGTTCGTGCCTTGAAGAAAGTCCTTCGTTCTGCTGCAACATCTGGGCTGCTGCTTGCTGTTTTCCCCTGTGTTTGGGATTTTGATTCTGTAAACACCCTGGCTAAAATCCCTTTATTTTTTCATTGTGCAAACCTGAGAGAGGCCTTTCTGGGGTACTGTCAGGATAGCTGTGCTAATGAACGGAGGAGGAGAATGATTTATCGCTCTCTTAAAGTCCTTCTCTGTGATGTTAAAGCTGCACTTTCAGAAAGATAAAACAGTCACCGTGGTGTTGCAAGTCTAAGCTGGCTCAAGCAAACAAAGGAAATTGCGTTAAATTTGCCCATCTCTACTTTCTCATCTCCATATAGCAGGACTCTCCAAACAGCAAGTGATCTTAACTATCAAGTATTATGCAATAGCCGAGTTTCCTTGCACTGGTCAATTTAAGAACTATTAACTTGGTAGAGGAGACGTCTTGTGACCAAGGCCTCCTGTGTTGATTCCATAGAATCTGGACCCCTCGTGTGCTTCTTCACGAGTGTTCATAGAGGAAGAAACACTATTTGGGGGGAATGGAGGGAGAATCATCATGTTGACTTCACCTGCAGAGACAAACTGGGAAGAGAGCTACAGAGTGGGAAGGAAGGAAGTGAAGTGAGGCCAGTGGACCTGGAAGGTGACCAGAGAGAGGCAGTTGAGGCCTGACCGTGGAGGTGATGCTTAGGCTTATTCTGAGTGGGAGGAGTGCAACCACAGGGAGAGGCCAGATGCCCCGGGGCAGGAGGGCAGTAGAGAGGTGAATGGGGGTGGGTGCCACTTGCATCACAGCAGGAGGCTTTGGGTCCAAAGGAGCTAAAAGAAATAGAAGAAAGTGTAGTCTTAAACATAAAGGAAAAATGTCAGGGGCGCCTGGGTGGCTCAGTCGGTTAAGTGTCCGACTTCAGCTCAGGTCATGATCTCGCGGTTCACGAGTTTAAGCCCGGTGTCGAGCTCTGGGCTGACAGCTCAGAGCCTGGAGCCTGCCTGGGATTCTGTGTCTCCCTCTCTCTTGGCCCCATCCACTGCTTATACTCTGTCTCTCTCTGTCTCAAATAAATAAGCATTAAAAAAAAAAAAGAAAGGAAAAATGTCAGAAAACTACGTGTGCTTGTGTGATACCCATCATTCATTATTAACTAAAAAATACAAAACGTCTTTCTCATTTTAAGGAGCTTTTTCTAAATTGTTTTTTTGCACAACACTATTCTAGATGATTGGGCGGGGGGGGAATAACCAACCTAGGAAGGAGGAGGTGAGGTTTTTTGTTTTTTGTTTTTTTTTAATCATTAACCAGTAAAAATTTTTTTGGATGGGATTTTTTTTTTTCCTCCCTGTGCAGACACCTTGGGCTGAGGCTGGCGGGTAGTGAGAGATTGAAAACGTAGGTGACCGTTGGTTTCTCACAACTAAAAATGAGGTGGGAATCTCTTGCTGAATTCTGTATTCCTCGAGATAAGTGGATCATTAACTGGGAGTTGGGAATCTTTTTCTCATCTAACCTAATGTTCAGTTAATGTGCCTTGAGCTCCCGTAATGTTCTTGTTACAGAGCTAGGATGGGTGAGATTCGGCACCCGCCTTGAAGAGCCTGGGCTGCAGAAGTCCGCCCCTGTGCACAGGGAAGGGAGATGGCAGAAACCAAGGGTATGGGACCACCACAGCACCTGGACTGAAGCTGGTGGCAGGAAGGGTGTGGAAAGGTGGAATTTTACCACCCTGCCCTCAGGGAGCAGGCGCTCGGCTGGAGAGCGAAGACCCACCTAAGTAGTCCTAAAACCAAGTAATCATAAAATGAGTTAGTGAATTGTGTGGAAGACTGAGAGTATGGTGGAAATCCGGGAAAGGGGAAGCTCTTGGCCGGCTGTGGGGGTGGGGGGGGTGTAGTCCGGGAAGGCTTCTGGGAGGTGGGCGTTGAGTCCCAGCATGAGCGAGGTCTCTGGGCCTCTTGCAGGGCCCTGAGGATGGCAGGAAGGGGATTTCTCCATACCCCGCTGTGTTTCGGTAACAGGAGATCTGACAATTTGCCGTCCTCCAGTAGATACAGTGCTGGCGGTGCCGCTGGTCTGCGGGGTTCCAATTGTAGTGTTTCCAGCGTTGTCCTCCCGCTCTCCCCAGGCCCTTTGTGACCCCGGGGAACCGGCGTTCTACACTGCGAAGGGCCTGGTCTGCACTGGGGAACGGAGCGGTGAGTGGCAGCACGTTGCTGCCTCTACTGTTTCTCCCTGTAGGTAGAAAGGCTCAAGAAGTGGTGGTGAGGGGAGGGGTGGAAATGTTAAAAAGCACCTCCCTCAGGACCCCCTCCCCCAACCTACTGCTCTGTCATCTGTGCTGAAATGACCTAAATCTTTTTAATTCTCAAGAAATAAAAAATTGGGTCCTATAATTTCATTTCATGATTTGCATTTTTCTAGGGCTTGCTGCATGCAGGTTTTAACTGTGTGTGTATATATATATTTTTTCTAATGTTTTTGATTTATTTTTTAATTTATTAAATTTATTATAAATTTAATTAATTTATTAATTATTTCTGGTGGGGGAGGGGCAGAGAGAGGGACAGAGGATCTGAAGCGGACTCTGCGCTGACAGCAGCGAGCCCCCAGCGTGGGGCTTGAACTCATGAACCATGAGATCATGACCTGAACCAAAGTTGGACACTCAACTGACTGAGCTACCCAGGTGCCCTTATACATGTATATTTTTTAAAGGCTTTTTTTTTTTATGCTTATTTATTTTGAGGGAGAGAAAGAAAGCGAGTGGGAAGGGGCAGAGGGGGGTGGGGGAGAGAACCCCAGCAGGCTCCGTGCTGTCAATGCAGAGCCCAGTGCGGGGTTTGATCTCATATGCTGTGAGATCACGACCCGAGCCGAAATCGGGAGTCCGATGCTCAACGGACTGAGCCACCCAGGCACCCCGTATATATTTTTTAATGCAGGTTATTGGGTAACTTTTTATGAGGCCATTCTACCAAGAAAGATATCAGGCATGCTGTTCTGATATTCTGATTTTCTTTCCAATTTAAACACTGATTCTATGGCAAAACCCAAAAGCATGTTTATTGGAAACTTGGTTTCTTTGAGTGGAGATAAAAGCTAAATCAATTAACCAAGTGGGATAATAAAGTTTTCAGGACACTAGTAGTACCAGAGTGGTAAAACCTGAGTCTCCAGGAGTCATGAGAATTGTAGTGAAGGTTTCTAGAGACCAGCTTTGTACTCTGGAAGGTTAATGCCCAGTAGGAGGCCTGCATACACTGTAGGTAATGAGGTTCCCATTAGACCTCTCCTGTCAGTGTTCATGTCCAGAACTGCAAGTTTGGGAGAGAGGAGAGCCACCCCAGAGGCCCACACAATTCCACGTGGTTTCGCTGATAGACTTGCAGTCCGGTGTGCCTTGTAGCTGCCTCCCTTGGCTGTGCCCCTGCGCCCACCCCCGTCTTCTCCCCGTTTTACGGCATTAAGAGGCTTGTATGACGGGAGACTTCCTTTGACACGGTACCTTTCTTGGGTGCTTTTAATGACTTAGAAAGGAAGAACAGGGCAACTAGTTCTTGTCCTTCCCTGCCCAGTAATGCCCCGAAGTCACAACTTTATTCTAGAAATTAAATTCTATCCTTTTTGGATTAATATAGCCTGATGTTTGAGATGTTATTATAGGGTAAATTAAGTGTTCTGGTTTTAGATGGCTTTTCTGTGTGGGAAAGGGCATGGCATGGCTTTAGTGTAGTATGTTGCAAGTCTCTAAGGCCCAGTAAGTTTTATTTAAAAATTCTAAAAATGATTTATTATTTATTTTTGCTTTTTTTATTTTTTAAAGTTTATTTTACTTATTTTGAGAGAGAGAGACAGCATGGACAGGGGAGGAGCAGAGAGAGAGGGAGAGAGAATCCCAGGCAGGCTCCACACCCAGCGCAGAGCCTGATGTGGGGCTCGAACCCATGATCCTGAGCCAAAACCAAGAGTTGGACACTTAACTGACTGAGCCACCCAGGCGCCCCTATTTTTTATTTCTTAAGTAATTTCTACACCTAACATGGGGCTTGAACTCACAATCCTGAGATCTAGAGTCACATGCTTTACAACTGAGCCAGCAAGGCGCCCCTTTATCTTAAGTTTTAATACAAATTTCACATTGTACTCAGTAACATGTCTGATTTTTTTTGAAATATAAACACACTTTGTCTCCCAAATTTTTGAGTACAGTTAATTCTCCAAAAGATGCATTTTGTTTGTCCTTGGCTTCCCTAGGACCCCTGAGGGCTCCCTTGGCATTCTACCATGTGTCCCTGGAGCTGTCCATTCCCCAGCTTGAGGAGGGTGCAGATGATGGAAGGCACCAGCTTTACATATCTGAATGCCAGTCCTGCTCTCTCTACTTGGTCAGGCTATTGGTTCTGTCTGAATTGCTTTCCCCATCTGCAAAATGAGGCAGAAAGCACCATGCACATCACGTGCTTGTTAAGAGTGAAATGGACAATAAAGCATTCTACGATGTTAACATGGAGGATCAAGGTGTAGTAGAGTAAGAATGTTCAAGTCTTAGAATGTAGACATAATATGCCCTTGCCTGTGGTAGGGACCACGGAAACTTTCTAGTTGAATTCCCTCTTTTTTTATATGAAAGGCTCGGAATGTTTGGCTGAATAACTGTCCCAAGTTGGATAATGGCAAAGCATGGACTATTCACCCAGAGTACAGATTTTTTTCCTTATATGTTGTACTTTTCAAGATTTCCCCCCAGGGAAGCTGCTTGGTCTCTATTCTGACTTGGGATAATTGAGACTTCTTTGATCAGCACACATTTTTGAGAGCCTACTCCGGAGCTGTGCTAGCTGTCAAATCTGAGTAGTCAAGTAAACTGCTGTCTGATCACCATCCTCGAGGAGCTTATGGAAGATGGTGAGCCGGAAAAGCCACTGGGTAGGCCCTGTGCGGGTAGAACGGAGGTGCTGAGAGAGCGGGGGGGGGGGGGGGGGAGCCGTGTCACTTGGACTGCGGGGTTAGGAGGTGTTTCCCAGGGAGGACGACCATCAGCAAGCTCGCAGAAGAGACAGGGAGGCAGTGGCTGGCGGAGTTGCGTGTCAGAGTCTGAAGGCGCTCCCTGTGGCTGTGTCGGGGAGAGTGATTGGGAACAGGGCACTGGCTGCCTTTGGGTGCCACCTCTGTGCCAGCCTAACTTGGAGTAAGAGTAATTCCCATTTTACAGATGAGAACAGTGAAGAGCGATAGGCCTGTTGGACTCCAGAGTTCCTGTTTTCATTACTGTGCCGCGTGGTCAGTTTAAGCTGAGTTACAGTCCTGTTTTGGATTTTGTTCACATTCTAGACTTTTTAGTTTTGCTTTCAGATTCTAACGTTTTAGTTTTGCTGGTAAATAGTACTTTTTAAATAAATTATGTATTTTTCCAGCATATGTTTTTTCCTGTAGCCTTTCCTTCTAACATCTGTTTTGCCTTCATTGACTCATTTTTCTAGCTGGTATTCCCTCCATTTCTTCTTTCTGTTTTGAGTTATTTTCTTATAGCAGCAACATTACATTCAGTATCCTTTAACAAATTCAGTTAAGATGTTCTTTACCCCTGTGGTTCAGATGTTGCTTACATCTTGCTGAGTAGCAGTCCCAAACCTGATTTACTAATGTGTTTTCTTTCCCCTTTCCCTCTCTTAATTTACATTTAAACGGGTAGTCAAGTAATAATGATAGTGTTTAGTCATTATGTTTTTAGAAGGTTTTACAAGCATTAGCTTGTTAGTGGTGAACAAGTCCCCGGTGCCTGGTCACTCTGTAGAGAGCATAACGCTTGCAGTCCAGCACAGTCAAATTTCTACCCATTCATCTGGAATTTAATTATGACTACGGATTACTTACGGGAATATAAGTTAAAGGCAAAGAAGCCTTCTCCACAATTAGCGAGGAAATGATGTTGTTGACTCTTTTGGAGAAGATTGTAAGTGGCTCTTCTGCTAGAGCCACTGTAAAGTTTTGAACACAGAACTGGGAAGGGTCAGTGATGGCTGGGTTGAGAGGGGGAGGCTTGTTTCATGGACATCTATCTGTATCTGCTCCAGGAAGGGTTGTGAATACTGGCACACATCTAGGCCCCAAGGCCACAAGGTCAGGTTCCTGGAGTGATACAGGGTAGATTCCTTAGTTCTTAACATGAGTTAGACTTCTTGGGTGCATGCCATGGTATTGGATAGCAAGGGCCTCATGTTCCTGGAGCCTGTTGTGCCTTCTTCAGGTTGAGGAATGTTCTGGTACATCTTGGATGTGTCTCTGTTGTTGAGATGACAAGCTTCTCAAGGACAGGGTCACTTCATCATATTTTCGGTGTGGCCTAAGATGCGCTCAGTAACAATGAGACATTTATGTATGGGAGGAGTATGGGTCTGAAATCAGGCCTGATTTGAATTCTGGTCCTTCGTTTAGCTTACTTATCCTTTGTGAACCTTAATTTTTCTTAGCCATGGAAAGGTAATTGTGAGGAATAGAAGTGAGAATGTGAGTGAATGTGAGAACCCAGCATATCATAAGTGCTAATGCCTTTCCCTCTTTCCTTTCCTGAGTGATTTCCTAAAGGGAAAACCTGCCTTGTTAGCAAGGGGAATGACAGGCTGTCTTGGGAGTGTGGCTTGGCCCTGGGAGACTACCCTGCAGGTAAATGTAGAAGCAGCGTGTTACTCATAATAAAGAGTAAAATGATTTGTAGAAAAGGACTTTTTTGCCTGTGATGATTTTTGATAAATTAAAATTCATGTTTTAATTTCAGTAGATTATTTTTTCTGTTATTTAGCAGAATAATTTTCTTCAGTTCGTCCTCATCTCTGTTCAAATGTCACTTCTTTCAGGAGGTCTTCCCTGAACACCCTAACTAAAATAGGCCACACTCACTCTCTAGTCTCTTACCTTGCTTTTTAAATTTGTAACAGAAAAGTTTTGTTCATCATCTTAACCCGTGTACTAGGAGAGAGCCTGGAGTGTGGTAGGTACTCAGGTGTTTGTATGGATGAATCAGTATACTGTAGCCTAACCACATTTTCTTTTATCGAGGCAAAATTCACATTAACATACAATTAACCGTTTTAGAATGTACATTTCAGTGGTATTTAGCATATTCACAATGCTGTGCAACCACCAGCTCTCTCTAATTTCAAACCTTTTTCATCATCCCATAGAAAAACCTTATGCATTAAGTGATCATTCCTTATTCTGTCTTCCTCCCAACCCCTGGTAACCTCTCATCTGCTTCCTGTCTCTATGGATTTGCCTGTTCTAGCCATTTCATATAAAAGGAGTCATACAACAGGTGACCTTTAATGTCTAGCTTCTTTCACTTGGTTTTTGAGGTATATCTAAATTATAGCATGTATAAGTGTTTTGTTCCTTTTTATGGCTGAATAATATTCCATCCTGTGTATATATCACAAGTTATTTATCCATTCATCCAGCGATGGACATTTGGATTGTTTTCCTCTTTTGGCTATGATGAATAATTTGTGTAAGTTTCTGTGTAGACATGTGTTTTCATTTCTCTTGGGTGAAATACCTAGGAATGGAATTGCTAGGTCATATGGTAATAATTCTGTGTTTAACTTATTCCCACCACAGACGTCCTAGGGTTCCAATTTCTGTACATCATTGCAACATTTATCTATCTAAGCTAGTCTAGTGTATATAAAGTAGTATCTTCAGTGTAGTTTTGTATTTCCTTAATGGCCAGTGATACTGAACATCTTTTAATTTATATCTTTTTTGGAGTGATGTGCACTTAAGCCCTTTGCTCATGTTTTAATTGGGTTGTTTATCTTTTTGTTGTTGAATTGTAAGGGTTATATATATGTGTGTGTATATATATATATACACACACACACATGTATGTGTGTGTGTATATATATATACACACACACACGTATGTGTGTGTATATATATATACACACACATACGTGCATATGTATACACGTGTGTATATATATATATATATATGTACACATACACGTGTATACATATATACTTAATCTGTTTCATTTTTGAGAGAGAGAGAGTGTGTGTATGTGTGTGTGTGTGAGTGAGTGAGTGAGTGAGGGAGGGAGGGGCGGGGTGAGAGAGAATCCCAGGCAGGCGCTGCACCGTTAGCACAGAGCTGGACATGGGGCTTGATCTCACAGATCACAAGATCATGACCTGAGTGGAGATCAAGAGCCGGATGCTCAACCAACTGAGCCGCACAGGTGCCCCAGGAGTTCTTTATGTATTTTGACTATTAAACCCTTAGTAAATATGTGGTTGACAAATATTTCCTCCCATTCTGTAGGTCTTTTTTTTAGATTCTTAATAAGGTCCTTTGGTGCACAAAAATTCTTACTTTTGTTAATTCCAGTTGATCCATTTCTTTTCTTTCTGTTGCTTGTGCTTTTGGTATCAAATATGAGAGTCCATGGACAAATCTGAGGTCATGAGGATTTACCCCTATGTTATATAGTTTTGACTCTTACATTTAGGTCTTTAATCCATCCATTTTGAGTTAATATTTGTATATGAAGTGAAGTGGGAGTCCCACTTCATTCTTTTGTATGTGGTTATACACTTGTCTCAGCACCATTTGTTGAAGAGACTGTTCTTTCCTCATCAGGTGGTCTTGGTACCTTTGTTGGAAATCAGCTGGCCATAGATGTTTGAATCTATTTTTCAACTCTCAGTTCTGTTTTATCAGTCTGTATGCCTTTCCTTTTGCCAGTGGCACACTGTTCTGAATCCTGTAGCTTTGTAGAAAGTTTTGAAGTAGTAAGAGAAGTATGAGTCTTTCAATTTTATTTTTCTTTTTCATTATTGCTTTAGCTACTTGAGACCCCTTGCAGCTTCATGTTCATTTGAGAATCAGTTTTTCTCTCACTGCAAAAAGAGGTCGTTGGAATTTTGATAGGGATTGCATTGAATCTGTTTTGGGGAGTTGCCATTGTAACACTGCTAAGTGTTCAAATCCATGACTGTGGGTGTCTTTCTACTTATTTACATCTTTAATTTCTTTTAGCAAGATTTTGTAGTGTCAATGTATAAATCTACCTCCTTGGTTAAATTTATTCCCAGGTATTTTGTTCTTTTGGATGTTATTGTACACAGAATTGTTTCCTTAATTTTAAGATTTTTCATTGCTAGTGTATAAAAACACAATTGATTTTCGTGTGGTGACCATATACCCAGACTTTGCTGAATTTGGTTATTATTTTTCTAGTAGTTTTGGGGATTTTTTTAAAAGTGTTTTTAATGTTTGTTTATTGTGAGAGAGAATGAGCAAGCAGGGGAGGGACAGAGAGAGAGAGACAGACAGGCAGAGACAGTGAATCCCAAGCAGGCTGTGTGCTGTCAGTGCAGAGCCCGATGCGGGGCTGGAACCCAAGAACTGTGAGATCATGACCTGAGCCGAAACCAGGAGTCGGACACTTAACCAAGCCACTCAGGTGCCCCAGGGGGGGTTTTCTACGTATATAGATTTTCTATATATAGAATCATGTCATGTACAAATATCGTTTATCTTTTTCTTTCCTTTTATCCTTTTATTTCCTTTTTCTTGCCTAATTGCTCTGGCTAGCACTTTTACTAGAGTGTTGAACAGCAGTAGTGAAAGCAGACATCCTTATCTTGTTCCTGGTATCAGGGGAACGTTTACATACAATCTTTCACCATCGATTATGAAGTTAGGTGTGGGTTTTATTTCGTTTTTGTTTTTGTTTTAAAGAAATGCCCTTTTCATTTTAAGGACATTCTCTTCAATTCATAGTTGGCTGAGCATTTCATCATGAAAGGATGCTGATTTTTGTCAGATGCTTTCTGTGTTTCTATTGGTAGGATCATGTGGGTTTTTTCCCCTCTTTATTCTGAGTGTGGTGTTTTACATTAATAGATTTCTGCATGTTGAACTACCTTTGCTTTCCTGGGATAAATCTCACCTTGTCCCGGTGTATAATCATCTTAATGTCTTGTTATATGTGATTTGCTCCTATTTTGTTGAGGTTTTTACATCTATATTCATAAGGGATATGGGTTTTTAGTTTTTTTGTGGTATCCTTGTCTGGCTTTTGTATCAGGTTACCAACTGCATTTTGACTGGACATCAGGCTTCTTCAGAATTTTGAAACCTGTCCTCTCTTCCATGTATAGAAAAATTTAGGAGATGGGGCGCCTGGGTGGCGCAGTCGGTTAAGCGTCCGACTTCAGCCAGGTCACGATCTCGTGGTCCGGGAGTTCGAGCCCCGCGTCGGGCTCTGGGCTGATGGCTCAGAGCCTGGAGCCTGTTTCCAATTCTGTGTCTCCCTCTCTCTCTGCCCCTCCCCCATTCATGCTCTGTCTCTCTCTGTCCCAAAAATAAATAAACGTTGAAAAAAAAAATTAAAAAAAAAGAAAAATTTAGGAGAGTTTTCAGGCAGACAGGATGACGATGATCATGCCGCATACCTCCACAATACAAGGCTGCCCGTCATAGCTTATCACTGGGAAAATCCTGGCTGATACTACCACCATAACTCTGTGTCTACCAGTGGAGAATGAAGGAGGGGACACTATTCCTGATGCCAGGACAAGAGAGAGATGTGCCTGTCGCTTTGTGAAAAAGCCACAGATTGTTCCAGATAATGATAGTTGAATAACAAACTGCCCTAAGTATTAGTGACCTAAACCAGCAGTAATCTGTTATTAGATCTTATGGTTCTGTGGGTTGATCAGGCAGGGTTCAGCTGGGTGATTCTTCTGCTCTGTGTGGCATTAGCCAAGGTCACTCACTGGTGTTTATCTGGCGTCTGGTGTGGAGGTCCAGCATGGCTATGCTCCCATGACTGGATGGTTGGAAGGCCTAGCTTTTAGTGGTTCTTCCTTTCCATGTACTGTCAGGGCCTCTGCAGATGGCCTCTCTGCTAGGGTGGTCGGATTTCTTACATGACAGCCTAGGATTCCTACAATGAGTTTTTTAGGAGAGGAAGCAGAGGCTGACAGATTAGTGTTCGTGTTATTCCTACTGTGTTCTATTGATCAAAGAACCTGCGAGGTACTCCCAGGTTTAGGGAGAGGAGACACATTGCTTATCTCTTGTTGAAAGGAGTGTCTGTTTGTGGCCATCTTTAAGCCACTGCACATGTTGTGGTTTGATTCCAGTGCTATCAACAGTGTATGTTGTGTATGCTTCATAAGACAGGCTTTTGTGGGCTAAAATGGAAACCCCAACTGCTGTGTTACCTGTTTTCTGTGAGAAAATGCATTCTGTCTTCTGAACCAAGAATTCATGAATAAAATTTTGAAATACACCCATTCATAAAATGGTAATTCATAAAATGTAGTAAAATATATGTTTGGAGCACCTGGGTGGCTCAGTTGGTTAAGTGTCCAACTCGTGACTTCAGCTCAGGTCATGATCTCATGGTTCATGGGTTTGAGCCCCACGTTGGGCTCTAAGCTGATAGCGTGGAGCCTGCTTGGAATTCTCTCTCTCCCTCTTTCTCTTTGTCCCTCCCACACTCACACTCACCCTCTCTCAAGTAAATTAAAAAATAACCACACACACAAACATTTAAAAAGTATGTTTTATTTACTTAATCAGCAGAAATCCTTGATCATCTGTCAGTTTTTCAAGTACAACTTTGGGTCTATATATTTTCCCTTCCTATTCGTTCGTCTTAAAAATTACTTGAAAATTCACTTTCATTTTGAAGAGTATTATGGAGTTTAAACTTATATCTCTCTTGGTTCTTTTTTTTTTTTTTTGATTTTTAATGTTTATGTAGTTTTGAGAGACAGAGAGAGATAGAGCATAAGTGGGGGAGGGGCAGAGAGAGAGGGAGAGACAGAATCTGAAGCAGCTCCAGGCTCTGAGCTGTCAGCACAGAGCCTGACACGGGGCTCGAACTCACGAACTGCGAGATCATGACCTGAGCCAAAATCAGATGCTCAACTGACTGAGCCACCCAGGTGCCCCATATCTCTCTCTGTTCTTAAAAAAAAGCTTCATTGAGAAAATATTAGTAAGCCTACATATCCTAAATTTCCTGTTGTTCACCCTAGATCATTCTAGTAAAACCCCTAGAGACTTATTAGAATTAAGTTACGGCTGTTTATGTAGAAAAGTGTGGGATAATTTGATAGCATGTGAGGAGGTGTGTATGCGTTAGTTGTAACATGGAAATCTCATTTTCTGTAAACTGTGCTTTCTCAGCCTTTCTCAGCTGATTGTTGCAACACTATTTGAGCAAGCAAATGTGATGAGGTCATAGAAGAGTGAGAGTGAATTTAAATAATGAAACAAGAAATCTGCCTCTGTATGGGGGCTGATGAGGGTGGAGAGGGAGGAGCTGTGCGAGTCGTGTCGTGTTCCCCCACGCGCCCGCTGGCTGCACCCGCACCCGCACCCGCACCGGAGCTCCCAGAGCCCCGCCTGCTACAGGGTTGTGATTCCAGTACCCCTGGCCAGGAGGCTGGCTTCCAGGTGAGCTTCCCAAGCTTACTGCGCCTTTGTTCCTCAACAACCGTCACTGCTGGGCATCTTACCTCCTGTCCAAAGTAGGCATGAATGAAGAGAGTCAGCGTCTTTATGGGTGATACACAGGAGTGACAGGTGCGTGAATTTTCAGGGAGTCCTGGGAGTTCCTGAGTCCCCTTGTGTCATGCCTGAGGTCAAGAGCCTGTGGTCTAGATGGCCTGAGCACTTTTACAGCGGTCAAATTTTTTTTTTATTTATTTTTAAAAAATTTATATCCAAATTAATTAGCATATAGTACAACGATGATTTCAGGAGTAGATTCCTTCTTGCCCCTTACCCATTTAGCCCATCCCCCCTCCCACAACCCCTCCAGTAACCCTCTGTTTGCTCTCCATATTTAAGAGTCTCTTATGTTTTGTCTCCCTCCCTACAGCAGTCAAGTTTTATACACACACACACGCACGCACACGTGTGTGCCACGCACACGCGGGCACGCCCATTCCTCATTCTGTTCTTTTTATGAACTCTGTAAGTGTGCTGACTTCTGGCATATCGTCAAGGAAAGAATGATTACTCTCTGCAAATCTTTGGGGTTGCTGCTTTACCTTTTTCATTCACCATTGCCTCCAAGATTCTCTACACCACATGTGGTGACTGTGGCCTGGGGGTGAGCAGCATAGGGGCTGAAGAAGGGTCATGAAACTAGAGGACTGGGGAGGTGGAAAGCGAGACAGGGAGGGTGGGGACAGGACAGCGGCATTTCACACAGTTGTTCATGTTGTCTGGCTCCCCTGTCCTGGTTCATGTAAACGAGGCATTTCTTTGTGTTAAGGTGAATGAAGATAGTTACCCTCGCTTTTTGTCTTACGGTTCTTGGGAACTGCATCAGGTTTTAGTCACTTATATATTTCACCTGAAACAGTTGTCTGTGAGGCCTCTTCATAGAGGTCCCGATTCTGCATATAGTAAAAGTCTCTTAAAACTTTGACATTCTGTTCTTCTAAGTGTAACACTACAAATGTGAAAGTTTCTAAATTACATAGAATGGGAGAAGGCAGGAAGAGTACTTGTTGGCAGCCAGAGGCTGGAAAGTTTGGGTAGAGCTGGTGGCCTCCCTGCGGTGGAGGGAAGAGATTTACGTAGGAGTCAGGGGCCTGCAGGCTAGGCCCCACCAGCCTTTGAGACCCTGAGCAAGTTCAACCTTTGAAACCCTATCTCCTTTCATGGCAGATAGGGATAATGGTGTCATGGCTGTTGTGAAGGTAAAATAATCGGCTTTAAAAAATTCACCAGAAACACAAAAGATGGTATTTAAGGTTAAAGGAACTTGCAGTTTTCAACCTGGAAAAGAGAAGATAGAGCATATGTCCATCAGACATCGACTGTTTCAGCGTGTATTTAGGTGGTCGGTATTTTTCTGCACGTTTTTGTTAAGTATATGTATAAGGAAGAGCAACATATAAATGAACACTGACCAAAGTCAGTTTAGTGCCGCAAACTTCTATAGAGATTTCATGGATGCCAGTCATGCTAGGTAGATATGCGTGCATGATACTAAGTGAGACATTCTCTGTGTTCTCAAAAAATTCAGACTGTGCGTTTCAATCTAGAACATTATACTTTATGAAAGAGGCATGTATTAGCCAGCTCAGGCTGTCATAACAAAGTACCACAGGCTGGTACAAAGGAATTTATCTCTCAGAGTTCTGGAGGCTCAAAGCCCAAGATGAGGTGCAGGCCAGTTCAGTTTCCGGTGAGGGCTCTCTTCTGGCTTGCAGATGGTTGCCATTTGACTGTGTCCTCACATGGTGGGGAGAGGGTGACAGGAAGCATGCTCTCTTCTGTCTCTTCTAGTGTTTATTTATTTATATTTGAGAGAGAGAGAGAGCACGGGAGGGGTAGAGAGAGGAAGACCCAGAATCGGAAGCAGGCTCCAGGCTCTGAGCTGTCAGCATAGAGCCCGATGAGGGGTTTGAACTCCATAACCGTGGGATCATGACCTGAGCCGAAGTCGGATGCTTAACCAACTGAGCCACTCAGACGCCCTTCTACTGTCTCTTATTAGAGCCCGTAATTACCTCCCATAGGCCCATCTCCAGATGCCACCATAGTAGGGGTTAGAGTTCTGCCATATGAATTTTGAGGGGGCATAACTCAGACCGTATGTAGTATTCTGCCCCCCACCCCTCAAATTCATGTCCTTCTAACATGCAGAATATATGCATTCCATCTCAACAGCCCAAAAGTCTGTTAGTCCCAGTTATAACCTCTAAAGTCCAAAGGTTTACCTAGATGTCATCTAAATCAAATGTGGGTGAGACTCGAGGTATGATTCACCTTGAGACAAAATTCCTGTTCAGCTGTGAACCTGTGAAACCACTTCCAAAGTACAATGGTGGGGGCAGGCACAGGATAGCTGTTCCTGCTCCAAAAGCGAGAACTAGGAAAGAAGGACCGGATGGCAGGTCCAAAGCACTTCCACAACTTAGCAAGGCAAATTCCGCTAGATCTTAAGGCTTGAGAATAATCCTCTTTGGTTTGATTCCCTGCTTTCTGGATCCTTGGCAGTGAAGGTCGGCCCCTTCTCGGTTTGGGGTTGTGGTCCCAAGGCCCCAGGCAACTACTCTCTGGTCTATTGAAATCTAGGTGGTGGCAGTCCCGAGAATCCCTGTATGGCCTGCAAAGCAATAGAACCCAAAGTGGGGGGTGGGGGGGTGCGTGTATGTGCAGGTTACAGGATGAGTGAGTAAGTCGGCAAGCTAATGCTCCAGTTGGAATAGGACTCTTGTTCAGTTTTCATGAGGGATTTTACCAAACTAGCCTCTCCAGAGAACTGACGGGGTGTTGCTGGCTGGAACGCATTCGTGTCGTACCAGAAATGGCCTTATAGTGGCAGTGGCAGATGGTGGCTGACTTAGAATTTTGGAAGCAGAATTTGAGTTCAGGTGGCATTAGGGGGCACATTTGCATTGTGGAAGGCCTGTTCCTGGTCCTCCTGTTTTTTTTTTTTGTTTTTTTTTTTTAATGTTTATTCATTTTTGAGAGGGAGAGGCACAGTACGAGTGGGGGGAGGGACAGAGAGAGAGGGAGACCCAGAATCGGAAGCAGGCTCCAGGCTCTGAGCTGTCAGCACAGAGCCCCGTGTGAAGCTTGAACTCACGAACCATGAGATCATGACCTGAGCCGAAGTCAGATACTTAACTGACTGAGCCACCCAGGCGCCCCTGTTCCTGGTCCTTCTTGATGGGTGTGTTCAGTGGAGGCCGGCAGACATCTGTGGGAGGAGCAGGCTGCTTGACCTCTAACGTCCCTTTCGATCTGAGGATTCAGTGAGCATAACTTAAAATCCACAGCTTATTGGATGTGTGCAGATTCCACTCAGTTCATCAGTTCATACCGTCGTGTAGCCATGGCACAAAAGTTAGAACTTCTTTTCACGTAGTCTTCTAGTAAGTATTTGTTTCTGTCAGGCTGGCAGGCAGTGGCACCTCCTTGTTTCACGCTGGTGCGTGGCCGTCCGGTAAGACTTGGCCTTTGGTGTGGTGAGTCTCGGGTTTCAGTGGTTTCGTGGGGAAGGGGGATGCCCACAGAGCCAGAGATGGCTGGGATACTCCATCCCTAAGGCATTTAGTCACAGTTCCTGGTCACTGGCAGAAGCCTCCCAGACCCCCTGGCGGAGCACGGGGACTGCGCTGCAGCTCCTGACGGGGCTTGTGGGCTGCCTTCTCACGAGTCTTGCTTTAGCGTTGATTTCTTTTCTCTTCATGCTTTCATGTCAGCGGTTCTGAATCCCGGCTGCACATTACAGTTATTAGAGAGAAGCACAGAAGCTGGAGACCCAACTTCAGATGATTTCAGCCAGTTAAGACCCCAGAAATCAGATTAATGGTTATCTTTGTCGAGTCCCGAGGGGATGCTGACACCCAGTGTCAGCCAGGGCTGAGAGCCTGGGGTTTAGTGGAAGCAGCTCACTTCTTCCACAGAGGACGACTCCATCAGCGGCACCTTTGCACGTGCCTCGGAAATGCAGGATCACAGGCCCTCCCTCAGGCCTGCTGCTTCCCAGTCTGCACCCTGGTAGACTTTTCAGGGTTTCGGGATGGGCTTGCGCACGTGCGTGAAGCCCCATGCAGGCTTCGGGCCAGAGAAGCAAGGTTCCAAAGCCTGCCTCTCCTCGGCTTGTGTGAACTTGAGCAAGTTTCTTGACCTTCCTGAGCCTCGGGTCCCTGCTCATGAAATGAGGACAGTAATGCAGGCACCCAGCTCCCAGCCGCGACTGGGAAGCCCCAGAGGGCGCCTCTGAAATGGAGTGGTCTCGTCATACATTCGGTGCCAAAACCTGAGCCACGCTGATGTGATGCTACGCGTACTCTCTGCCCCACTTAGTGTGAATATTCCTGCATTTCACTGCAGACTCTTGATGGATGTGTTTTCTTATGGGTGCTGTTCCCGACTTCACTGGGAGCATGAGTAGTACGTGATATACATACACAGCATTTCCTTCCTAAAACCCTCAAAACTCTACATTCTGAACACATCTGGCTTTGGTTTTGGATTAAGAGATTATGGAGCTGAGGAGATTCAGCCGATAGGTAGTTCGAGGGAGTCAGCATATACCATATTAACAGGTCAGGGTGTATGTAAAACTCCTGGCAGTTAGCAGACATCCAGCAAATGCAGCTATTAATTCCCTTGCAATGCCTCCATTTGTGTGTTTATACTCCCCATCTGGTTCCTTTGTTTTCCCAGCACCTTTATATTTGGCATACCAGACTTTATTCTTCCAATAATCCAGTATTTTCCATAAATCATAAGTAAATTGAATCTGCAGGTAAGTATCCATCATCCACCCTGTGCATGTATCTGGGCTGGACGTCACGGTAGTGGCAGTGTGCATATGACATGGTCCCTGCTGACCAAGAGCTTAGTAATTAGTCCTAGAAAGAGAAAATGTGGAAGGTTTTCTAAAAGAACCTATTTAATAACATTTCAAGCCAAGAGGCCCGGTCTGACCCCCTGGCAAGCTTTTATAGAGATGGTGGGATTCTGGCTTTTTTGTTTTTTAAGTCTATTTATTTATTTTGAGAAAGGCAGAGGGAGGGAGGGAGAGAGAATCCCAAGCAGGCTCTGAGCTGTCAGCACAGAGCCCGGCGTGGGGCTCGAATCCACGAACTGTGAGATCATGATCTGAGCCAAGATCAAGAGTTGGGAGGCCAACCCACTGAGCCACCAGGTGCCCCGAGGGCGTGGGGTTCTTGTGGGTATGAAGGACCTTTATGCTGATAATGTTAGGTTTCTGCAGGGCGCTTGAGTGACTCCCGTCGGGTGAGCATCAGACTCTTGATTTCCACTCAGGTTCCAGGGGCATGGGATTGAGCCCACATTGGGCTCTGTTTTGAGTGTGGAGCCTGCTTGAGATTCTGTCTCCCTCTGTCTCTGTCCCCTGCTTGATCTCTCTAAAATAAAGATAAAAAATTTAGAATGATGGGCTCTTGGAATGTTAGTGCTCAACTTTTCACCCTCCAGTGCAGCCTGGTGCGGGGAGAGGGTGGTCCTGGGGGCAGTGTGGTGTGGTGGTTAAGGGTATGGACCCTGTAGCTCGGGCTCTCTCACAGCATTGTGGTTCTGGGCAGTCTCTGGTCTCTCTCAGCCTCTCTGTTGACGTTTCTAAATGTCTGATGACTGCTGTGTGTGCCACAGAAACATGCACAGATATAATTCTTGATTTGGAGTAGGTAACTCTATAAAGTTGGCTTTAAAATTTGGCTAAAAATTTGGAGACATGTTTACTTGTGTACGTTTATGAACAGCTCCCCCCTCCTCCTTGACTTATTTTTCACTGTGGAGACTTAGAATCTTGGTTTCTCTGAAATTCTTCAGGATTCCTTTGATCCATGACGGAGCTGGGTTAGGGAAATAATTGGGCTGGTTTCGATGCTCAGTAGTGGATGACAATCATCAGCGGTCCCAAGCTTCCCACCGCGAGGCCCCCAGTGACAGAAGAGTGGACACGTGACTCACAAGTGCAGCATTCTGAGGCAGCCTGCTCTTCTTTCTTTTTCTTTTTTTTTAAGTTTATTTATTTTGAGAGAGTGCACGAGCAAGTAGGGGTAGAGAGAGAGAGAATCCCAAGAGGGCTCTGTGCTGTCAGAGCCCAACGCGGGGCTTGATCCCACAAACTGCGACATGACCTGAGTGGAAATCAAGAGGTGGGTGCTTTACCTGCTGAGCCACCCAAGCGCCCCTGAAGCAGCCTGTTCTGAACACAGGGTTTTTGTGATCCGTTTTATCAGAAGTTAGCCTGAATTTTACATTTTGTTATATAGATTGTTCTAATGTTACAAACCTCTAAAAACCTATCAAAGTTGGCCCTCCAGGACAAGGAAATGTGCCACTTATTCTCATGGCGCCCTTGTATGCCACTGCCCTCTGAGAAGCACAGGAAGAGAGCAGAATCCGTTGTTGAAATTGACACACCTTTAATCCCTTAATTACTCGTCCTCAGGTTTTTTTGTTTTTTGTTTTTGGCCCTTAAGGGTGTATTTGCTCCACATGTATATTTGGTGCCTTTTGGTTTAGATAATTTAGGTAATTGGCAACTAGTTTTGATCTTACTATCAAAAATTTTGCTCTGGATTCCATCATCACCAGTCCTATCCGGGGCATTTGGAAGGCCGAGAGACTCACTGGATGCGCACCCTGCGTGTGAATGTTCTGAGATGGGTAGGAAAAAGGTACGACCTCAAAAGCTCTGCGGTAAACTGATGTGGAAATCTGATACTACAAATGTTTCCAGTGATTTCAAGCGTGTAACACTTACTAACATTTTTGTTGAGAGCAATGTGCATAAAAACAGTGATAGGTGGAAGAGAATGCCCACATGAGACTGTAGCTGCTCTTAGTCCATGAATTCTGTGGTGCTTGAAGCCCCTTTGGTGGGACAAGTAGCCCCAGACAACGGACAAGCCCTCCTCAAGGATGTTTTGGGGCCTGAAGCCATAACTGCCCAAGGTTTCCGTTGGCCTCTACCCCGGCCGATGAGCAGGGAGACCTGAGGAGGTACCAGGGAGCTGCGTGTATTCAGCCACTTTTGTGGTTCGACCCAGTCTTCCACACGTAAGAACAACTCTACAAGGCCATGTTTTTGTGTGTGTCCTAAAGGGCTTTGGTCAGTGCAGGCATTTTTTACCCGCAGGATCTCCATTCATCCTGCGGATGAATGGAGAGGCTTGATGGGGCGCCTGGGTGGCTCAGTCAGTTGAGCGTCCGACCAGCCAGGTCACGATCTCGCGGTCCGTGAGTTCGAGCCCCGCGTCGGGCTCTGGGCTGATGGCTCGGAGCCTGGAGCCTGTTTCCGATTCTGTGTCTCCCTCTCTCTCTGCCCCTCCCCCGTTCATGCTCTGTCTCTCTCTCTCTGTCCCCAAAATAAATAAACGTTGGAAAAAAAAAAGAAATGGAGAGGCTTGGTAATAAGTTCCCTCATCTGGGGTGTGAGGCAGTCCTTCCAGAGATTCTCACGTTTAGACCTAGATTCCCTCCAGAGGAAATGTTAGCATTTCTTGATGTCATGGTTCAGAACCCTACCAGGATGGTTTGTGCGCCTGTGTAAGTACCTGTTTTGCTTTCGGTTTCACTATAGGAAGTAATTTGGGCCAGTTATTTTTAAGTGAGTATTTTTAGAATTTGATCCATTTCCTTGATTGCATTAATAATAGGAAAAGACCACGTGGTCTCTGGGATAATGGTTCTCAATGGGGGGGTGGGGGGCAATTTTGTCTCCTAGGGGACATTTGGCAATGCCCAGAAACTTGCTGAGGGGTAGGTGGGTGGGGAATGCTACTGATATCTAGTGAGTGCAGGCCAGGATGCTGTAAATGTCCTACAATGCCCAGGACATCCCCCCCGTGATGGAATTATCTGGCCTAAATCGTCAGTAGTGCTAAGGTTGTGAGACCTGGTGTAGACGTTCAGAGGTGTTTTTTTCTTGATTTCCAGGGGATGTATGACTATTCAGATTTAATATTTTTGCAAGGTGAGATACTTTCTATAAAAATTCAATCTTTAGTCATTGAATGAGATCTTAAGGAGTAAAAAAAAATCTTTTTAACACAGTGAGGTTCTACTGGAAGTATGTATTAAAGTCAGCAGAGGGAACTGGGAGGTCAGAGTGCCTTGGACAGAAGTCCAAATGTCCATCAGTCCGTTTCAATAAACCCTTCGTGAGATATCACAGTTTACATTGAAACTGGTTGGCAGGATGGGAATTTTTGAGAAGGTACCATTAGAAAAATAAAAGAATTTTCCAGCTGTGGTTCCCAGGTTCCCCAGACTTGTCTTTAACTGCTTGGGATCCTCTTTCTCCCTCTCTCTCTGCTCCTCTCCTGCTGGCTCTCTCTCTCAAAATAAATAAACACTAAAAAAATTTTTTTGAAAAAAGCAAAGTTCATCTAATCGAACATAAACCAAGGAGGTTCACCCCTCTAACTCCAGACAGTCTTCATGTGTTCAGGGGCTTTAGCCCCATGTATTTCCTTAAAAACCGTTGACTGAGTTCCCAGTGTGTGCGAGACACTGTTCTAAGTGCCAGGGAAACAGCAGGACACCGTGCAGGCAGCTTCCCGCTGTCATGAAGCCTGTAGGTAAGGCAGGGCTGGAGGACAGACAGGGAAGTGCATATGCTGGTTCCAGAACGGAGCAGGATGGGTGGGAAGGGGGTGAGTTGAGAGCGGAGCCCTCGATGTAGCTGGCCTTGGAGGAGCTTGCTTAGGAGGGCCTGGCAGGAGGAGGCATTCTGTTGGCGAGTCCCCGAGCAGGAGTGATCAGACACAACTGAGGCTACTTGTTCTCACATGATTGTCACCTAGCCTGTCCCCAAGAACTCTTGATCCTTTCTACCCACATTCAGTTGCTTAAACCAGATCACTGGGGAGCATTCCTTGATCCCTCTCCATGCCTCCCGTCTGTGGCACTCAATCCTGCATCCTGCTTTTCCACACCTCCCTGGTCCCCAGCCAGCTCTGGGCCTCTTGCCGGTGCTGGTGGCCCCTGACTGGTCTCTCCACTTGCCCCAGGTCACTCCAGGTCACTCCCGCCCCCCCCCCCTCCCACGTAGCTGTCACTGAAGCCTTTTAGAAATGTAGGTTACCTCCCTCCCTTCACTGAAAACCCTTCAGTGGCTTCCCACCGCACCCGGAAAATACAGCATCCCTCCTCAGCAGGCTCTGCGCTGCCCTTCCTGCCTGAGCTCCAGACGCTGTAGCCTTCCCGTGGGCCTCTTCCCAGAAGAACTTGCCTGCCCACGGGTAGTGTCCGTTCTCCTCTGGGCTGGGGCCTGCCCTGCCTGTGCGTTCTTCCCTCTGCCTCCCTGCCCCTCCACTCTCGAGTGCCTATTCCTGTTGCCTTGTTTCCCGCAGGCGCCCTCAGGTGTCCATGCGGTGTTGTGTCCTTTTATGTTGGCCGTCTTTGGTTGAGAAATCACTCACCTGGCTGCATTTCAAGAGGAGGAGGAGTGGGTGATTCACAGGGACCCACCCTCCTTCCTGCAGAGTTGGGGTTTTTGCATAGGGGATTTTTCTGTCAGTTATTTTTTCCTCACCTTTTGGAGTATTAAAAGAGCGGAGGCAGTAGGGTGTGTGTGAGGGGGGCAGTGACCACGCCCCCTGGGAGTTCTCTGATTCCTGGGGCTGGCGTCTGTTCCACCCTGCTCTCACAGAGCGCAGACCGACATGCATGTACTGGTTTTATTAGTTAGCTTTTAAAGCAAAGTGTGGTGGGTTAGTAGGTCTTTGTTATTACAGAAAAGGAAATGGAAAACTAGTGCCACAGTTTGGCATAATTATTCCAGCATGCAAATCGGTGTGGAAGGAAGTCAAGGTAGTGTACCTCTATGCTCTGCCGGTCCTTGACAGGTCTGAAATAAAGTTTGTCAGATACGGAAGAATGCATACTCCAGGTATTTATAATTGAATAGTAGTGTATTTACTTGGCCCAGTTGTTTGGATGAGCAGGATCTAGGAAGTGGGCACAAAGAGTCCATTTGTCCTTGTCCCTTATGTGCCACAGGCTGATGCTGGAGAATTCTTAAGTTTCCAAGTAGAAAATGAATATGAAAGAAGGCTCACACTAATCAGGAGTTAAGAGGGATTCCCAAATGGCCTCTAAGGGAAGGGAATGTCTTAGAAGTTATTTGAAATGATTTGTTGGTGACAGAGAAACTTCTGAATTTGTCTGGCAGGTGGATCCCAGACATAGAGCCATGTTACAAGAAGTAATAAGCTGGAAAAAAAAAGTAATAAGCTGGAAATACTGAAAATACATTGTCCTAAAGAGAGAAAAATACATCTTAGCAGCTGAATGTTGTTTCTAGAAAAATTGGAGTCCTAGTCTCAACTTTGATTGTCTTGAGCTTGCTCATGAGATTGGGTTTTTTTAAGCTTACATATCTCCTGGAAACTGAATTTATAGCCTGTGAGAATTATTTTTATGTTCTACAGTAGAATCTTTTTTTTTTTTAAGTAGGTAATTTTTTATTAGGAACATTTTACTATTTAGAGGACTACTACAATAATCATTAGGTGGACTGAACAGTAATTGCTAGGCTACCTGTCAAGGGTACACATTTTTTTTTTTTTTAATTTTTTTTTTTTCAACGTTTATTTATTTTTTTGGGACAGAGAGAGACAGAGCATGAACGGGGGAGGGGCAGAGAGAGAGGGAGACACAGAATCAGAAACAGGCTCCAGGCTCTGAGCCATCAGCCCAGAGCCCGACGCGGGGCTTGAACTCACGGACCGCGAGATCGTGACCTGGCTGAAGTCGGACGCTTAACCGACTGCGCCACCCAGGCGCCCCCACATTTTTTTTTTATTATTATTTATTTTTAATTTTATTTTTTATTTTTTAAAATTTACATCCAAATTAGCATATAGTGCAACGATTTCAGAAGTAGATTCCTTAGTGCACCTTACCCATTTAGCCCATCCCCCTCCCACAACCCCTCCCACAACCCCTCTTGTAACCTTCAATTTGTTCTCCATATTTATGAGTCTCTAATGTTTTGTCTCCCTCCCTGTTTTTATATTATTTTTGTTTCCCTTCCCTTATGTTCATTGGTTTTGTCTCTTAAAGTCCTCATATGAGTGAAGTCATATGATATTTGTCTTTCTCTGACTAATTTCACTTAGCATAATACCCTCCAGTTCCATCCACGTAGTTGCACGTGGCCAGATTTCATTCGTTTTGTTTGCCAAGTAATACGCCATTGTATATATACATACACCACATCTTCTTTATCCATTCATCCATTGATGGACATTTGGGCTCTTTCCATATGTTGGCTATTGTTGATATTGCTGCTATAAACATGAGGGTGCATGTGTCCTTTTGAAACAGCACACCTGTATCCCGTGGGTAAATGCTTAGTGGTGCAATTGCTGGGGTGTACGGTGGTTCTATTTTTAGTTTTTTGAGAAACCTTCACACTGTTTTCCAGAGTGGCTGCACCAGCTTGCTTTCCCACCAACAATGCAGAAGAGATGCTCTTTCTCCGCATCCTCGCCGACATCTGTTGTTGCCTGAGTTGTTAATGTTAGCCCTTCTGACAAGTGTGAGGTGGTATCTCACGGTGGTTTTGATTTGTATTTCCCTGATGATGAGTGATGTTGAGCATTTTTTCATGTGTCGGTTGACCGTCTGTATGTCTTTTTGGAGAAGTGTCTATTCATGTCTTCTGCCCATTTCTTCACTGGATTATTTGTTTTTTGGGTGTTGAGTTTGATAAGTTCTTTGTAGATTTTGGATACTAACCCTTTATCTGATATATCATTTGCAAATATCTTCTCCCATTCTGTCGGTTGCCTTTTAGTTTTGCTGATTGTTTCCTTTGCTGTGCAGAAGCTTTTTATTTTGATGAGGTCCCAGTAGTTCATTTTTGTATAGTACAGTCTTTTATGGCATAGAATTTTAAAGACCTGTGTGGACGGGAACAGGTCTTTGAAGGGAAACCTCAGTTTGGCTTAGAAAAGTTCTTCCGGGGCGCCTGGGTGGTGCAGTCGGTTAAATATCCGGCTCTTGATTTCCGCTCAGGTCTCAACGGTTGGTGAATTTGAGCCCCTCATTGGGCTCTGTGCTGATAGCACGGAGCCTGCTTGGGATCCTCTTTCTCCCTCTCTCTCTGCTCCTCTCCTGCTGACTCTTTCTCTCAAAATAAATAAACGTTAAAAAAAAATTTTTTTTAAAAAGATAGGTTCATCTGACGGAACATAAAACAAGGAGGTTCACCCGTCTAACTCCCGACAGTCTTCATGTGTTCAGGAAGCTCATCAGAAATCTGCTTTACCAAAAACAAGTTGTTTGGCTACTTGTGATGGAAAATGTTTAAATAAGTAATTTGAAGTTTAACACACTGTACTTAAAAGCAATCAGTTTAAAAGCTTCATGGATGAAGTGCTTTACATGTAGTTGTGGTATATAGTAGGTGACATAGAGATAGAGTAGATTTTTTTTTTTTTTTTTTTTTTTTTTGCCTTCAAAGAACATGCAGTCTGAGGAGGGGCAGACAGACGGTACACATGAGCTTAGATAAGGCAGAATGGTGCAGAGAGTGTAGTAGAGTAATAGTGTTAGTAATCATGGCAGAAGTAGAGGCAGAAGCAGCATAGAATGGGACATCAGATCACAACATGGGAGTGATGGTTTTTAAAGCAGAGGTTGGCACACTACTGGTCTAAGGACGTTTTTTATGTTTTTAGAGGGTTGTACAAATAAGCAAAGAAGAAACTTATGTAACACAGACCATCAGTGGCCCATGGAGCCTAAAATGTTTATTATCTGGCCCTTTGCAGAAGAAGGTTGGCTGACTCTTGGCTTAAGGGGTCAGGAAATACTTCACAAAAACTAAAATTCAAGGGTCCCTGGGTGGCTCGGGTCACGATCCCAGGTTCGTGTGATTCAGCTCCATGTCAGGCTCTGCGCTGAGCATGGAGCCTGCTTGGGATCCCCCCACCCGATCCCCCAGCTCGTGCATGTGTTCTCTCCCTAAAAACAAAAAACAAACACAAAAATCCACTAAAATTTGAACTGGTATTTTATAGGATAAAAATAATATTTTGATTTTCAGGGTGGCAAGGTTGAGGGTAGGGGTGTTGCCGTGGAAGGGCCAAAGGTGACAGAAAAGACGGGGCTGAGGGGGTGCAAAAGTCCTACTATGGGTTGGAGAGAGCTTAGGGCTTAAGGTGGGCTGAGTATGTGGGGACTGGGGGACGGAGCGGAAACCATCACAGGTCATCTTAAATAACAACAGTTCTGAAGTGAGACATGAACCATCAAAAATTTTTGAGTGGGAGACTGTCAGTGTCATAAGTAGTTAGTTGTGAGAAATTGAGGTAAAGATTCCATTTTTTTCTGAGATATGCTCTCTTGAACTGTAAACTGATTCTTTACAAGTGATTGTATTGCTTACCAGGCCATTGGCTCTATGGTGCTTGTCGTGCAGATTCCTAGTTTAAGGCTGAAGATTGGTTGAACGTTTCTCATGCTTATTTATTTACATTTTCTCAGCAGTGGAGAACATTTTTGAAATCTTCATACTTCTGTAAATTGAGGAACTTGAGAGAATCTCTAAAAAGGTAGAAAAATTCTTGCTGAAGTCAGTAATTGTATTTCAGCTATTAAATTTCTTCACAGAGAATTTAAAGTTTGTATACTACATCAAAATCAGTTCAGCTAGTTGTGGTTGTTCTTTGAGAGGTAAAATGTAGAAAAGATGCTCTGAAGCCAGTAGACATTCTGGATTCCCAGTGACAATCTCTCTGAAGACAGAAGAACCTTTACAGTAACCTGTTTCCAAAAGGGGATCTCCCAGGAGAAAGCTGTGTAACAGTATCCTACCTTCATAAGTGTATATACCCAGAGAAAATGCGTGAAGATAAAGAAAATAAACTTTTCCATTATGCCCCCAGTATGAACATTTTGAGTCTTTTTTTCAGTATGTACACCCTTAGATCGTTTTATGAGAATTGAGTCCTGTATGTTATACACTTTGTACCTTGTGGTAGAGTGAGGTGTGGCCTGATAGTTGAGGGGGATGCTGAATTACTGTGTTCCTGTGGTTCTCCCTAGAGCCTCCTTGCTCTCCGTTTTGGTTCTCTTCTGAGCAGATGAGGGGCGCTGTGCTGATCCTAAAGTCTCACCAGCAGGGAACCATCGTCACGTGACTATTTTTCGCAGAAGTCAGAACCCTAGTCTCAGGGTACGAAGGTGATGAAGGCCTTCATTCAAACCTCTTGATTTTTTTTTTTAACGTTTATTTTTGAGAGAGAGAAAGAGAGAGAGAGAGAGAGATCACAGGCAGGGGAAGGGCAGAGAGAGAGGGAGACACAGAATCCAAAGCAGGCTCCAGGCTCTGAGCTGTCAGCACAGAACCCAGTGCGGGGCTGGAACTCATGGACCGTGAGATCATGAGCTGAGCCAAAGTCAGATGCTTAACCAGTTGACTGAGCCACCTAGGTGCCCCTAAACCTCTTGATTTGATTCGTGGCTTCACCCAAAGTTGCCCAGATGGACCAACATTGTGAAGAGGGTACTGTTCCAGTTAAATAGCGGTTGCCTTTTCGAACTGAGTCCTTCACCTGGGTCATCCCTGGGGACTCCTGACCAGTCCTGGGAGGTCAGAGTCCCACGTGACCCCCACCCCACCCACCCAGGCCTGTCCATCCAGAGTCTCCCTCTCCACCTTGCCCCTGAGAGTTACCATGGTCTCTGGGCACAGCCACCACCCTTAGTGGGGCTGTGTGGCTCCCTTTCCCTTCAGTGGGAGATTGGCCCCCTCAGTATTAGCAATGAACATATGGGGCCCTGTGGACTTCACTTCAGAGGACAGTCACCCACACAACCGGCACCTGCTTACATTTGCCCTCTCATGAGGAGCTTTCCAGGAACCATACTGCCCCCATGCCAGAATTTTAGTGTCCCGGAAGGAGGGGAGTGTGTGTGTGTGTGTGTGTGTGTGTGTGTGTGTGTGTGTGTGTGTGTCTTCATTTGTTTTAAGGAAAAAGCCAATGTGTTCGTGGTAGGATAGAGAAAATGCAAGTGTTTCCCATTGCCTCACCACGGTTGATATTTTGGTGTGTATCATTCATCTCTTTTTTGGACCACAATTTTATGCATTAAAAAAAATAGGAATATATTTTAATAGAAAAATAGGAACTGAGCACCTGGGTGGCTCATTCGGTTGAGCGTCCAACTTTGGCTCACGATTGCATGGTTTGTGAGTTCAAGCCCTGCATCAGGCTCTGTGCTGACAGCTCAGAGCCCGGAGCCTGCTTCGGATCCTGTGTCTCCCTCTCTCTCTGCCCCTCCCCTGCTCACACTCTGTCTCTTTCTCTCTCTCAAAAATAAATACACATTAAAAAAAAAAGGAATGCTTCTTTTCAGTTACAGGAAAATCGTATTAATAGGCAAAACCAAAGAAGAAACATATAAAGGAATAAGGTAAGTATACTCACTCTTGCCTTATTTTATTTTATTTTATTTTATTCTATTTTATTTTTAAATTTACATCCAAATTAGTTAACATATAGTGCAACAATGATTTCAGAAGTAGATTCCTTAGTGCCCCTTACCCATTTAGCCCATCCCCCTCCCACAACCCCTCCCGTAACCCTCAGTTTGTTCTCCATATTTATGAGTCTCTGATGTTTTGTTCCCCCTCCCTGTTTTTATATTATTTTTGTTTCCCTTGCCTTATGTTCATCAGTTTTGTCTCTTAAAGTCCTCATATGAGTGAAGTCATAGGACTTTTGTTTTTCTCTGACTGACTCATTTCACTTAGCATAATACCCTCCAGTTCCATCCATATAGTTGCAAATGGCAAGGTTTCACTCTTTTTGATTGCCAAGTAATACTCCATTGTATATATATACCACATTTTCTTTATCATTCATTTATCGATGGACATTTGGGCTCTTTCCATACTTTATATAGCCAACAATATGGCTATTGTTGGTAGTGCTGCCATAAACATGGGAGTGCATGTGCCCCTTCGAAACAGCACACCTGTATCCTGTGGATAATGCCTAGTAGTGCAATTGCGGGTCATAGGGTAGTTCTATTTTTTAGTTTTTTGAGGAACCTCCATACTGTTTTCCAGAGTGGCTGCACCAGCTTGCGTTCCCAACTCTTGCCTCTTTTATCGAACATAATATGTAAGTCTGAGCCAGGACAATTAGGCAAGAAAAAGAAAGAAAAGATACTCAGATTGGAAAGGAAGAAGTAAAATTCACTACTTGCAGATGACACGATATACATAGAAAACCCTATGGACTCCAGCAAAAAACTATTAGAACTAATAAATGAATTCAGTAAAGTTTCAGGATGCAAGATCAATATAAGAAAGTTGTGTTTCTGGACACTAATAACAAACTATCAGAGAAATAAAGAAAATGATACCATTTGCAGTTGCATCAAAAAAGAATGATGGGGTGCCTGAGTGGCTCAATCGGTTGAGCATACGACTTTTGATTTTAGCTCCAGTCACGATCCCAGGATTGTGGGATCGAGCCCCACGTCGGGCTCAGTACCGAGTGTGGAGCCTACTTAAGATTCTCTCCCCCTTTCTCTCCCCCTCGCCCTTTCTCTCTCTCTCCCTCTCCTGCCCTCCCTTGTTTCCCTCTCCCGCCCTCCCTTATTTCCTCCTCCCTCCCTCCCTCTCTCTCCCTCTGCCCCTCTCTTCCCACTCATGCTCTCTTTCTCAAAAAAAAAAAAAAAAAAAAAAAGAATGAAATACCGGGGAATGTCTAACCAAGAAGGTGGAAGACCTGTACACTGAAAACTACAAGACGTTAATGGAAGAATTGAAGAAGACACAAAAAAATGGAAAAATATTCCATGCTTATAGATTGGAAGAATCAATATTGTTAAAATGTCTGTACTACCCAAAGCAATCTGCAGATTCAGTGCATTTCCTATCAAAATTCCAGTGACATTTTTCAAAGAACTAGAACAAATAATCCTAAAATTTGTGTGGAATTACAAAAAAACTGAAAAAGTGGTCTTGAGAAAGAACAAAGCTGGAGGCAGTATGCTCCTTGATTTCAAACTATACTACAAAGCCATAGTAACTGAAACAGTATGATATCAGCATCAAAAAAAAAAAAAAATACGCAAATCAGTGAAACAGAAGAGTGAGCCCAGAAATAAACCCACGCATATATATGGTTGGTTAATTTACCACAAAGGAGCCAAGAATATACTATGGGGAAAGGACAATCTTTTCAGTAAATGGTGCTGGGAAAACCGGACCACTATCTCATGCCATACGCAAAACTGAAAATATGTTGAAGGCTTGAACATAAGACCTGAAACCGTAAAACTAGAAGAAAACACAGGCAGTAAGCTCCTTGACATTGGTCTTGGTGACGAGTTTTTAAATCTGACCCCAAAAGCAAAAGTGAATAAGTGGGACTGTATCACACTAAAAAGCTTCTGCACGGCAACAGAGCAACCATCAACAAAATGAAAAGGCAGCCTACTGAATGGGAGAAATATTTGCCAGTTCTGTATCTGATAAGGGACTAACAGCCAAAATATATAAATAACTCCTACAACGCAATACCAAAAAAAACCCCCAAAACCCCAAAACCAAAAAACCCCCAAACAATCTGATTTAAAAATGGGCAGAGGATCTGAATAGACATTTTTTCCAAAAAAGACATACAAATGGCCAACAGGTATATGAAAAGATGCTCAACCTCATTAATCGTCAGGGAAATGCAAATCAAAACCACAATGAAATGTCATCTCACACTTGATAGAGTGGCTAATCTCAAAAAGACAAATCATAAGTGTTGACAAGGGTGTGGAGAAGAGAACCCTTGCGCACCATTGGCGGAGTTGTAAGTTGGGACAGTCCCTATGGAAAATCATGTATGGACTCGCCAGATGATGAGAACTGCCGTATGATCCCGCAGTTCCACACGCAGTGGAATTTCTTCAGCCACAAAAAAGAATGGAATCTTGGCATTTGCAACAACACGGATGGACCTTGAGGGCGTTATGCTATGAGAAGTCAGAGAAAGACGAAAACCGTTATCGTTTCTCTTATATGTGGAATCTGAAAAAAAAAAAATAAGCTTGGGGCGCCTGGGTGGCTCAGTCGGTTAAGTGGCTGACTCTTGATTTTGGCTCAGGTCCTGAGCTCGAGCCCTGCATCGGGCTCTGTGCTGTTAGTGCAGAGCTGCTTGGGATTCTCTCTCTCCCTCCCTCTCTGCCCCTCCTTTGCTCTCAAAATAAATAAAGTTAAAAAAAAGAGAACAGATTGGTGGAAGTATAGTGCATTATTGACTGACACCTGAAAATAGCTTATTTTTGTCTAGGAATTTGTGACCATCTCCTATAAAAAAATCAAAAAGATGAAAAATAGAAATAAGATCCTGTCTTCTCAGATCACCACTGTACGTGCTCTTCTAAGCCATTTTGGGGGCACATGTATATATTTTTCTATAAAGGTAGCTTTATTTTAAATAATACCGCTTTATAATTTGCTTTTTAAAATAGTAACTTTATTGAGATTTAATTCAGACATAATATTCACCATTTTAAAGTGTACAGTCCAGTCATTTTTAGTATATTAAAGAATTTTGCAGTGATCACCACTTTCTAATTTTAGAACATTTTATCATCCCAGAAAAAAACTTTGTACCCATTAGCTGTCACTTCCCATTCTTCCCTGTTCCCAATCCTAGGCAGTCAGTAATCGACTTTCTGTTTCCATTGATTTGCCATTTCTGGAAATTCATACAAGTAGAATCATGTAGTGTGTGGTGTTCTGCAGCTGACTTCATTCACATAGCATAATGTTCTCAAGGTTCATTCGTGTTGTAGCATGTATTAGTGATTACTTTTTATAGGGAAATAATATTCCATTGTATGGATAAACCACTTTTTTCTTAATCTGTTGTATATATTGCTGGTCATATGGTAACTCTTTATTTAATATTTTGAGTTACGGCCAGACTGTCAAAGCAGCTGAGACATTTTACATTTCCATCAGCAATGTATGAGAGTTCCAGTTTCTTCACATCTTCACCAACACTGGTTACTGTCCATCGTTTATTTTCTTTTAGCCATCCTAGTGGTTTCTCATTGTGGTTTTGATTTGCATTTCTGTAATGACTAATGATGTTAAGCATCCTTTCATGTGTTTATTGACCATTTAGGTATCTTCCTTGGAAAAATGTGTATTCGTATCCTATGCCCATTTTTAAAATCAGGTTGTCTTTTTGTTATTGAGTTATAAGAGTTTTTTACATATTCTGGATACAATTTCTTTATCAGTATATGACTTGTAAGTATTTTCTCAATTTTCTCCACATTCTTTGGGTTATCCTTTCACTTTCCTGATGGTCACCTTTGATGGAGAAGAGTTTTTAATTTTGGTGACATCCACATTGTCTATTTTTTCTTTTGTTGCTTTTGCTTTTGGGGTCATATCTAAGAAACCACTGCCTCATCGAAGGTCATGAAGATATATACCTACTTTCTTCTAAGATTCTTATAGTTTCAGCTTGTACTTTCAGCCTGTGATTCATTTTGAGTTAATCTTTGTATATGGTCTGGGGTTGTGGTCTAGCTTTATTCTTTTGTGTGTGGATATCTAGTTGTCCATTAGCTGAAAAGGCTACTCTTTCCTCATTGAGTGGTCTTGGTACCCTTGTCAAAGATTAATTGACCGCAAATGTAAGGGTTTATTTTTGAACGTTTATTTATTTTTTGGGACAGAGAGAAACAGAGCATGAACGGGGGAGGGGCAGAGAGAGAGGGAGACACAGGATCGGAAACAGGCTCCAGGCTCTGAGCCATCAGCCCAGAGCCTGACGCGGGGCTCAAACTCACGGACCGCGAGATCGTGACCTGGCTGAAGTCGGACGCTTACCCGACTGTGCCACCCAGGCGCCCCAATGTAAGGGTTTATTTTTGGACTCTAAATTCGATTCTGTCTATCTGTATGTCTATCATTATGTCAGTACTGTCTTGATTACTTAGGTTGGTAAGAAGTTTGAAATTGGGAGTTGTGAATACTCCAAATTTGTTCTTCTTTTTCAAGATTGTTTTGTCTATTCTGAGTCCATTGCACCCCCTATGCATTTAAAGATCAGTTTGTCAGTTTCTGCAAAGTACAATTTTCTTTTATTATACCGTGAACATTTTCCATTTTCTTAGTCTGTAATTGTGCTATTCAGCACAGTAGCCATGATACATACATGTGGCTGATGAGCATGTGAAATGTGGCCAGTCCAGATTGATGTGTGCTGTAAATATAAATTAACACCTGGTTATGAAGAGTTAGTATGAAAAAAGAAGACCACAGAATATCTTATTAATAATTTTTAATGAATTAATAATTTTGTGAATGATTTTATATTGGGTTAAATAATATACATTACATAAATTAACCTATTTCTTTTTACCTGTTTAATATGGCTACTAGAAGCTTTAAAATTATGTCTTTCTCAGGGAGCCTGGGTGGCTTCGTTGGTTGAGAGTCCAACTTCGGCTCAGGTCATGATCTCACGGTTTGTGAGTTCAAGCCCCATGTCAGGCCCTCTGTTGACAGGTCAGAGCCTGGAGCCTGGTTCGGATTCTGTGTCTCCCTCGCTCTCTGCCCCTCCCCCGCTCCACTCTGTCTCTCTCTCTCTCTCTCAAAAATACATAAATATTAAAAACATTAAAAGTAACAGGGGTGCCTGGGTGGCTCAGTTGGTCGAGCGTCGGACTTCGGCTCAGGTATCTCATAGCTTGTGAGTTCAAGCCCCGCGTTGGGCTCTGTGCTGCCAGCTCAGAATGTGGAGCCTGCTTTGGATTCTGTGTCTGCCTCTCTCTCTGCCTTCCCCCCACTTACTCTGTCTCTCTCTCTAAAATAAACATTAAAAAAATTTATAAAAATAAAATAAAATTACATGATTCTTATATTTGTCTTAAACATAAGTATTATTTATTAAAAGTTTTTTTTTTAATGTTTATTTATTTTTGAGAGAGAGTGAGCAGGGGAGGGGCAGAGAGACACAGAGACAGAATCTGAAGCAGGCTCCAGGCTCTGAGCTGTCAGCACAGAACCCAACGTGGGGTTTGAACCCATGAACTGGGACATCATGACCTGAGCCCGAGTTGGACACTTAACCGACTGAACCACCCAGGTGCCCCGACAGAAGTATTTTTCAATAGCCTGGCTTTAAGTTTCTCGATTCACTTCTTTGTTGTTGGACACTGAGATTGTTTCCAGTGGTCTCTATTTTATGCAGTGCTGTGGTGCTGCCAGAACAGAGTTCATGAGGAGTGGGAAATGTGTCTGCTGTTTCTAAGTCTGCATGTAAACTTGCCTGTTACAGAGTTGAGTAAATGAATGAATGTTTCCTTACTAAAAATAATAATGTTTCAAAACAAGGCTGTAAACAGACTCAACAAATAACTGGTTGAACCTCCCTCCTGCTGTGTCAGGTTCTGTTTCAAGAGCTGGGAACACAGTGGTGAAAGAATCCAAGTTCTAGTCCTCACGAAGCCTATATTGTAATAGGGGAGAGGGATAATCCGTACCCAGTAACCATGTCAATTAATGCTGAAGAACTGTGTTGGGAAGGACAAGGAAACAGGCCTTTGGGCTGCGGTGTGGTGGGAGTACTGTCCTAATAGAGATGTCAGGGAGGCCTTTCTCAGCACATCACATTTGAGTAGGGACCGAAAGAAGCAAGGGAGGGAGCCATGTGCAGATCTGGGAGAAGAATGTTTTTCGGTAGAGGCGTCAGGAAGTACCGAGACCTTGATGTGGGAATATGCGTGTTGTGCTTGAGGAGCAGCAAGGAGGCCAGTGTGGCTATAGCTTGGTGAGAGGTAGTTGGATTGGGACACATTTTGAGAATGAAACAGACCGTTGTTGCTGTTGGATTGGCTGTGGGGCGTGTGAGGAAGGGGCGGCCTTCGCGACGCTCCTGAGCACTGGTGTGGTACCGTTTGCCGCGCCAGGGGTTGTGAATTAGAGAGCAAGGGTGCCCAGCGTTCGGCGTTAGGCCTGTTAAGTTTGAAATGCCTCTTGGGTGCTCGAGTGGAGATGTGGAGTTGGTAACTGTGATACATGAGTTTGGAAATCACAGAGGAGGTTGGGTTAGGAATGCGTATTTGGAGTTAAAAAAAACAAAAACAAAAACTACCTGAACATCAGGTTGAGTGAGACTTGAAACACGCAGGTCTTTGGGGACTTTGGCAAGAGACATGTCAATAGGCTGTGCCGGAGTGGTGGGTGAAGATTTTCAGGGGAGCATGGGATGTGTGGATTGACAACCCCTTGAAGGAGTTTGCCCTGATGTGGACAGAATGATGGGGGAGGGGTGAGATGGGGACAGACTGCTGTCCCCTGTGCACTGGCAGGAGTGGCAGAGGGTAGGCCTCTCCTAGGGTCCGAGTGGACTGGCAGGCCTTCTGTTCAACAGTGAGATGATGAGATTTCAGATTGCTTCAGTTTCCCGAGAAACAGAGTGACAACGTGGGAAGGGGAGTTGTAGGATTTGTTAATGGAGTTGAATGTAAAACTTGCATGAGTTTTTAATATGAAACCTAAGACTTCGCATAAATTGAGTGACTTCAAAGTGCTTACCCTTGGGGTTCTCTCTCCTGTGCCTTTGGGGGTGTTTTGGTGGAAGAGTTTGAGAAGCCACTTAATTATTGTATTCTATCGTTATGTTGTTAAGTCTCACCCAAGTGAGTATTTAACCTTAAAGAGTTTGAGATTCACTTACCCATTTTGTTATCTTTAGTAGAGATTTTGCAGCTGCTCCAAATATCCCTCCATTTGTGTATCTTAATTGTTACTTGGCAGGCCGCTGCATTCTGCACCAGGGACGGCCCGGCGCAGGAGGCTGTGAGGCGTCTATAGGTAGAGTGCCCTCGTTCCCACCCCTTTCCACTTGTTTTGGAGGGAGGATGTGGAAGAAGGCAGGGCCCCTGAAGTGCAACACCCTCCAAGAATATTTAACATACCTTTTCCTCTTTTCTCAAAACACTTAACAAACACACCGCACATCTTGTAATTCTGACGGGGTGCTTTGAGCGAGCTGAGTGTAGTGCTGTTAGCCGGCCTTTTATGATACTTCGGCTTCTTTCCTGCTTGTCGCATTGGCTTGCTTTTTTTCTATACAGTTTTCGTAAGATAACCTCCCACCGCCATTTAGGTCCTTCGGCCTTTTTAGTAGAGAGCGCTGTGAACAGTTTGAATTACTCCACCGTGACTTCGTGGGATGGGAGCTTGTGCGAAATCAGGTCTGCCCCTCTTATGCTGTTGACCCCTATCGCTTCTCAGCCTTCTGGCTAAGATCAAGTGTGTGTTGTCATCCCAAGAGATGGCCGCGGCCTGGGGGCGCTTGATCTGTAATCGTTGGTTTGTTTGTGTGACTCGGCCACCTGCCCCTGGCTGCCGGGTTCCCCCACAGGCTTGTGGGCCAGCCTCCCCACTCCTAAAGCCTGGCTTCGTCAGGTCGCTGGGCCAGGAGGCCTTCCCTGAGCATGCTCTGCACAGCCACCAGCTTTGCCTTCACGCCTGCACCACTGTGTGCTTGCGGGCGTGGCGGGAACACTCACTGATTACTTCTTGGTCTTCCCCTCCAGTCCACGGGTTCCATGAAGGCGAGGACTCTGGTCTTGTTTTCAGCCTAGTGCGTCCAGCAACCAATGAAGGGGGCGGCACACTCAGAAAGTTTGTAGAATGAACACATGTATAAATCCAGACTTTCAATCCAGAGTGCTGTGTTCTCCTGGCCATGAGAGGGGCCCACGTGTCAGCGTTTCAGCCCAGGCTTGCCCTCTTGTCGTTCGGCAGTCCTTCACAGCTGTTAGTTTCAGAGTTGTTTTGGAGTTTGGCATTTTTGAGATTTTAGAATGGAATCCATGACTATACCATATATTGTGGAAATCCTAAATAGCATTTTGTACTCAAACAGATTTTTGAGGCAAAGTACATGACTGTCTGTGCTAAGTGGGGCAGAGACTGTAGATAGCCTCACGTCACATCAGGGTGTGTCGCGCAGTGAGTTAGCATGTTTTCAGAGCTTTGGGGGTTTCAGAATCACAGGTAAAGGTTTGTGGACCTGCGCTAGTGAATGTCTGTCGGGCATTATGTCGTGTGCTGCAAATGCAAAGGAAGAAAACAGCTCTGCTGTCCTGTGTGGGGTCACCACAGTGTGGGATGTCGAGCACACACGAAGGCCCTGCTGGGGACCCTGGGTGTGTCTGTCACCCTTGTTTGCTTTCCAGCAGCGCGCTGTCTGCTGGCCGCTTTGTGGCTGCTACATGGGGCGCCGGCAGAAGGGCGCTCTCTCGGGGAGAGTGTAGGAAGCGGCTGTGCCCCGTCTTCTTGGATGGAGCTCCCTCAGCCCGGCCACAGGGATTCAAGGAGTAGAGAGTGATGTGTGCACCCTCCGGACCTCTGTCTCCTTCACTTGGGGGTCGGGGTGGGAATGGACCCCAGAGGCGAGGCTGCACCAGGGGCAGGTTTGAGGTCCTCAGCCCTGGTTCTGACTTATCTGCAGTCCTCTTGGCTGGATCTGGAGTTTGCAACTTTAGATGGGTTTAATGTGTGTTTCCCGACATTTAAAATAGCGTAATTTCATTTCAGTATTTATAAGATACATTTTTGATGTAGATAGAAATCTTTAAATAAAAAAAAAGTTCTACCTGGGGCGCCTGGGTGGCTCAGTCAGTTGAACGTCTGACTTCAGCTCAGGTCATGATCTCACGGTTTGTGAGTTCAAGCCCCACATCAGGCTTTGTGTGGACAGCCAGAGCCTGCTTGGGATTGTCTCTCTCCCTCTCTCTCTGCTCCTCCCCTGCGCTCTCTCTCTCAAAAATAAACAAACATTAAAAAATTAAAAAAAAAATCTGCCTACTTTCTAAAATGGTACTTGCAATTTGAAAAAAATGTTTAATTGCCAGACTGCAGGAAAGCCAGCTCTGTTTTATTAAAAAATGAGGGGCCAGGGGTGCCTGGGTGCCTCGGTCGGTTGAGCATCCGACTTCAGCTCAGGTCGTGATCTCACAGTTTGTGGGTTTGAGCCCCGCATCGTGCTCTGTGCTGACTGCTTGGAGCCTGGATCCTGCTTCGGATTCTGTGTCTCCTCTCTGCCCCTCCCCGGCTTGCATGCTTGCTCTCTCTCTCTCTCTCAAAAATAAATAAACACTGTAAAAAAAATGAGGAGCCAAGGGGCACCTGAGTGGCTCAGTCGGTTGAGCATCCAACTTTGGCTCAGGTCATGATATCATGGTTTGTGGATTCGAGCCCTGCATTGGGCTCTGTGCTGACAGCTCAGAGCCTGGAGCCTGCTTGGGATTCTGTGTCTCCCCCTCTCTCTGCCCCTCCCCTGCTCGTGCTCTGTCTCTGTCTCTCTCTCTCTCTCTCTCTCTCCTTCAAAAATAAATTTAAAAAATTAAAAAAAATTTAAAAAAATGAGGAGCCAATACTCAAATATGTCTGAACATGCATATTTCAAGCATTGAAAAGGATATAGGGTGAAGGGGTTTGTTCCTGGAGCAGATGTCAGTGTTATTTCTAAAGTTTTTCTGTGGTCTTTGATAAATTATGTAGAATGTGTTAACTCTCGTTTGAACATGTGTATTAAAGATTGTTCTTTCAACTTAGAATTATTTTTGTCCAAGGTACTTGATTTAAGATTTAATGAGCCATGACACCGAACTAGAGACATGCTTTCAGTCTTTCAGCATTTATAAGAGATATTATGGTTTTCAAAAGGACTTATGAGAATGGTCTTTTGTAATGTATTTTAAGATAGTTAAGTATAGAGTTTGTATTGTGAAAAATTCCTCCAAGACACGTTCTGGAGTTTTATGAGTGAGTGTAATGGTGGCAGGACAAGGTGGTGTCACCCATAGAGTTGTGGTTTTGTTTTGTTTTGTTTTTGTTTTTGCAAATAGTTTATTTCACAGGGTTTATTTACAAGAGACTTCTTCTTGTGTTTTATAATTACCCTTTCTTTGGGATCAACTAATAATGTAAAAAATACCTGGTGGAGGGGTACCTGGATGGCTCGGTCAGTTGAGCTTCTGACTCTTGGTTTTAGTTTAAATCATGATCCCAGAGTCGTGGGATTGAGCCCCCACATCGGGCTCCACGCTGAGCAGGGAGCCTGCTTGGGGTTTTCTCTCTCCCTCTGTCCCTCCCCACTGCTTGGTTGCACGCATGCTCTGTCCCCCCAAAAAAACCAAAAACAAACCTGGTGGTGTCATCTTTGTTACAGATGTATTATGTTTATGGAATTGGAAATGTTTGATTTCTTAGAGTGTGTGTGGATGGATTATGGAGTTGAAAATGTTTGTATCTGTAGTGCGTGTATAAACACGCCAGTTTCCAAGTGTGGCCTTTAGAGTATTATAGAAGAGTGGGTTTTGTTTTTAAAGGTCATAATTGAAAAGCTTTATGTGTCTTAATCGCTTAAATATTTTCTTTCACCGGGATTATTAAGAAAAACACAGAATGTAACATGTGGGAAAATGTTAAGTGGATGCCAACACTATAAGATTTTCCACAGAAGTTTTTTCTTCACAATGAGGCACATGGGAAGGCTCCATTAACACTTTAGATGGTATCATAATTTTGGAAAAACCGTTTCACCGTAGGGGTGTTTACAAAAACCGAAGCTGTCTCTGCCAGGTTTTGACATTTGCTTAGCTATATTGGTAGCAAGAGATGCAGTGGCAAAACCAGTTTAAAATTACCTAGGTTGTCAACATGCAGATTCTCTTTATTCAGTATTTAAACTACAAATTTATCAATCTGGGTAATTTGAAATACAGTAGCATAAAAAGAATTAGATATACCAAACCGAAAATGTGTGCAGATCTAAAGTAGTTTCTTTTCTTGATTTTGGTTAACAGAAGTATCTTCACATCTGTAATTTCTGGTAACTTAATGAGAACACACTGAACTTTGGGGGCACAATAAATTTTCCCATTATGTAAAATATTTTACACACTGGTTGACTCATTGTAAATTGTGAGTAGACATGATTCTCTTCCTGCGGAAAATAGAAACACATTATTATAGTGGCGATTTTAGCCAATTGCGAAATTGTGCTCAGGTTACCACATTGCTTCCTCTTGGTTGGATTGTTGAACACTGAGATGGACAGTTAATAATGAGAACATGTTGGGAGCTCTTTTGTTAGGTTTTGGGGATGTGGTCTTTCTGTAAATCAGTTGTTTATTTTATACATGGGCTTATTTTTGTTTTTTTTGGTTTTTTTTTTTTTTTTTTTGAGTTTTATGTGCAGTTAATGAATGTGTTTTCTTTGTATTGACTTCAAGTCTTGTAAATATTGCTCGGTCTTAAAAACCCAAATTCTTTTGTTTATTTCATAGTAGAAAGAACTAACCAAATGAGTGCTTTTTGGTGGTGATGGTGGGGTTGACCGTTTTCCTAGTGATACTCCTCCCTCATGTTTAAAAGTGCCACATATTCATATATGTGTAATTTATATTTTAAAGTTAAAATCAGATTTTTTTCTTGAAAAATTCTTGAACTCTGAGATTTGGGGGAGAAAAATTACTCAAAGTAGTTCTGAGTTGTTTCAAACAGTATTTGGAAGGGCCACCCCCAAAATAATGCATTTTTAGGGGCATAATGCTCTTGTAATAACAGTTTTCTTTTGTTTGTTTCTTTGAGATGCTGTGTCTCATTAAGGGGTGTTAACTCTCGGGTGTCTAGCCTTAGGCACAATTGTGTCAGCTTTTTGAAAATGTACCTGCATGAGCTAATCACACACCATACAATTTACCTATTGGAAGCATCTTATTCAGTGGTTTTTAGTATATTCACAGAGTTGCACAGTCATTGCCTATTTTGGACATTTTGTGTGAACGGAATCATACATGTGGTACAATTTGGGGTCTGGCTTCTTTCACTCAATATCATGTTTTCAGGATTCACCCATGTTGTAGCCTGGATCATTAAGTTGTTCCTTTTTGTTGCCGAATAAAATTTCATTGTAAGGATGTAGCACTTTTTATGGATTCATTATCCCATTGATAGGCATTTCGGCTGCTTCCCCATTTTGACTGTTAATGAAGAATGCTGCCAGGAACGTTTGAGAATCAGTTTCGGTGTTTTCGTTTCTCTTGCGAGTATACCCAGGAGTTTGCATCAGCTTGTGGTGCCTCTTTGACGTGCTGTTCAAGTTTTTGTTTATGTTTGTAAAGAGACTTTGCTACTTATAACTGGGCTTCTTAAGACCTTTGTTGGTGATCTGATGACTCCCTTTTCAGGCTTGAAGCCCCTGGACCCCTGTTGCCTGGAGAAACTGCCAGAATTATAGTATCTTTCTTTCCTAAGACCAGATCACATCTGATGGTCATCCCAGGGTCTTATGAGATGAGTATCCTCTTAGATTTGGGGCAGATGATTAAGTCTGTTCTTTATTCAAGCCAACTAAATCTGTCTGTATTTTATATTTTTCTTGTGTTCTTCTCTCTGCTTCTTCTTGGGGACACCCTTTGTTCTTTGACCCCAGCAGCACAGGGAGTGACAATGAATGATTTGTGTATTTTCCCTTCAGGTTGTATATCCCTCACTCCTTCCTTCTTTCCTTCCTTCCCTCCTTTTTTTTTTTTTTTTTTTAATTTCATGATAATTTTGGTAACTGGGTTGCCCATTGTTGAAGTGATATAATATCACCTTAAGGTAGTGGTAGTACTAGAGCATTATTTTAAGTGTGCAAATGAGACTTATAGGAGTGTTTCCATAATTTGTATCAAACTCATGTAAATGTACTTTAACAATGTTCGCCAATTGCCTGAGTTAGATTATGAGTTTCATTACTGCTGTTTCATAAAGGAGCAGGTTCTGCATGGTCATTCCGGTTAATGGTGAGAACCCTGTAGGTTTCTTGTCATATATTTAAACTGAGTTAAGCTTGGAAAATTATTGAGTGCTTTGAAGATACTGGCTATATTTTGGAACAGTTGTGCCTTTCATTTTGAGAAGCTTGTGTTCTGGGGAACCTTTCACATGCATTATATCACTTAAAAATTCAGTCCACCCCATAAGGTTTGTAGGATAGGTCTTACTCCTTTCTGGACTCCCAGATTCAGAAAGAGCAAAGCAATTGCTGGGAGAAGTGAGTGTCAGAGGAGATAGAGTGCCGCTCTTGCTCTGCCCCATGCTGTGAGCTGAGAGGAGGCAGATGTGGGGAGACCAGGCCCTGCCCTGGCCAGCAGGGTTATGCCAAGTCCAAAGCAACCAGACAGCTAACACCAAGCAGCATCGCTTGGACATCTGGTGGTGCACTTGCAAAGATTTCTCCTGTTTGTGCCTTGCTGCCTCCTCATACATAGAGATAATAGGAGGCCACTTTCCAGGCAAGTGGGGATCTGGTCTGCTAGTCACTGGACCTAGTTCCCATGCACTGACCACTGGCTTGCTGCCCTTGGTTTGCAGATGGTTGGCCTGGAAGGTGGTTTGAATGGTCCTGTAGCATGCTCCTTTCCAAAATCACCCCTGTCCTCCAACCTCAACCGTTGGCCCTAGAGGCCCCCGTGGGCCTTGCTCTACCAGCGCGCATTACCGCAGAATTAGTTCTCATTGCTGAGGGGTGGGGCAAGGGTCTCAGGCTCCCCACCCCGCCCGCCCCCACGCCAGTGTTGGCCCCACTCCTTAGGCATTGTCTGTTCCAAGAGGCACAAGAGACTTGGTGTAAGACCCCTGCTAGCTCCTTCCGACCCTCCTGTGACAGCCTACTCAGGCCAGAACACAGGATTCCTCCTTCCCAGGGACGGGGTCCCTGGACTGACAGGCCAGTAGGGGATGAGCCCTTTTACAGCGTGGCAGCCGGTGGGGGTGTGCCTGCCACTGAGGACCAGCCTTGATCCCTGATTTGAAAGGCACAGTTCTATGAAACGTCTTCTGTGGGGAGTGCCCACCTGAATATGTCCAGAGGTGCTTGATAAAAGTTCCTGTGAGGCTGTTAAATCACTAGTGAGTCTCTACAAAGCACAATAATGGCAAAAAGAAATTTCCTCGTACTGCCTCCTGCCTTCCCTTCTGATCGTCCACCTCGTGCTGTGCTATTATCCAGCAGTTAGGGATTTGCACTTGAGGTTTGGTTTCGTTGAAAATATTCGTTGATTCATACCACACCTTTTTTGGGAGAGATCAGGGTAGGAAGGGTGCAGTATTTCCATAAATCTGATCCATCCCACTCCCGTGAGTAAAGCCCTGGGGGAGCACCATCGTTTCCTGGGGGTGTCAGTGAACTTTTTGTTGGATGCCTAGAAAAGCAGCATACCAGGTGGGGAGGTGTGGGCTGTGGAGCCTGGGTGCTGGGGTTTGAATCCTGGCTCTCCCCACCGTGCCCCAGGCTGCTCAGCTGTCGGATGGAAAGGATGCTGGTGGCGGTCTCACAGAGGGACTAGTAACTCCTGTGAGTGGAGCAGTGGCGGCTGCCCCTGGTGAGGGGGCTTCGGTGGGGGTCCTTCCGTATAGCCTGGTAACTGCGAGGGACGACGGGAGCACAGAGGAAGGGCCCTGCTGCCAGGGGTCGGAAAGGGAGTTAGTGTAGACTACCTGGGAGAGAAGATTCCGGAGCCTGAGGTGTGAAGGGTGTGAAGTTAGGTAGATGGGAGGAAGGCGAAGCAGAGGATTCTCACCAGAGGGAACAGCATGTTTGCAGGGATACGACAGGTCATTTCTGTTACCAGGATGAGGAGTGACCGGCAGGTTCCTTAAGTGTGTGCTCATTCGCCCAATCCTTTACCAAGCACTGCTCAGTGTCAGGGGAGGGGCGCTGAACTCAGGGGAACGAGGCCTCTTAGACAGCATTGCCCATCAGGAGGTTCCCCAGAATCTCCAGAAGACAACTGTTGCCTGCTGAGGGGCCCTGGGGTGCAAGAGTGTAGCACAGAGTTGCCCTACGAGGCTCACATTCTGTCATTTCTACTTGGTCATCACATGCCTCGGGCACCATATGCCTCAGGCACCCGTCGGTCGTGGTGGGGGCCATGCTGGCCCAGGGCTGCTGTGAGGGTCAGGCGGGCTCCAGAACATGGCCTTGCTGAGGACACACCAGTGCCGGCCGAGGGACGTGTGCCATTTTGAGGATGCTTTCCCCTCGTCCCTCCCTGTTCCCAGCACATCCTTCAGCTCCTGGTAAGTATTCCTTCCTCATAAAACTTGTCCCGCATCCCAGACCAGCTCCGGTTCTGCCTCCCTTGTGGGCCCGCCCTCTCCATCATACGGGTCCTCGTGCTTGGAATGACTGGTCCTCTAGCCGTCTCGCCCCCTCGGGTGCCTGTGACCTTACCCATGCCCTTTCACACACAGCATGTGGCCGGTTGATGCTCACTAAATGTATTGAATGAATGGATGAAAATTAAAGGTCACTTAGTAATCATGCTACTATTTTAAGTCTCTTTTTCTGAATTTGGTTGTATGGTTAATGGTTTAGTATTTCAAGCGCTCTGATCACGTAATGGTTTTTACTGTACTGTGAAGGTAGCTGGGTGTTCAAGGTGATTGCTGCCCACAGAGCAACTAGAAGTGCTTCCTGTACTTGCGTTTTCTGGAAGGAAAGTCATGGTTCATTCCCAGTAGCTCTTTAGTCGGGGTTTTGAAGCTGCTGTTCAGCGGCACATGTGCGGGATTCGCACAGGGAGCACTTCCGCGTTAAGGACGGTGTCATCATGCACATCTCATTAATTTCAGTATTCTTACCCAGCACAGTGAATTGTCAAAACCGTCCTCCAGTAAAAACCACAAACCAGTAAGCCTTTAGGAAATAGGTTGAAAATCTAGAAATGCCCCCCCCCCCCCTCGCCCCGGTGTTCACAACATTTTTTTAAAGATCCTTATAAAATCTTTGTGATTCAAAAGGCAGCTTCCTGTGCCAGGGGAGTCTCTCTCCGCGCTCTTGCTTCTGAGGTTTGTAGCTTTCAGAAAGACTGCAATGCAGCGGTTACCAAAGTCTCTGTTCATATGGAAACAACTGGTGGTGAGGTCTTTTGCTCCCTTTCTCGAAGCCGCCGACTACGACCTGCAGTCTGAAGGAGGAGACAACGAAGGCAGTCCTCCCTTGGACTTAGCTGTTTAGGGATAGAGCGGAAGTGATTTTTGTGAACGCTGTGGCTTAGCACAGGCATGCCCTGCAGCAGCTCTCTTAAGTTCCTGGTGCAGTGGGCTTCCTGGGATGTGAGAGTCAGGATGCCTTTGCAGTTTGTGCATGCTAATTTTATTTTCTCCTCTGTGTTCAGATGGTGGATTATGAGAAGGTAAGGACTTTAAAAATCCTGCATAATATGTATTTTAAATGTTTAGGACTATCCCTAGAGAAGGTGAAGAATTGTGATTGAGTAGATCTCTTCTGAACCAAAGAAACAAAACTTTGATTTCTTACTAAAGGACAGTTTGAACGTTTGAACAGTTTTCTTATTTAGTGTTGACAGATGCCGTCTAAATAAATTATTAAAGATGTTCTTTAAAGAGATCTGCTTGTTCTTTGACTCACTAAACACGGTTGAGTTCCAGAGACGTAGACACGGATAGAATGGATTGGCTTCTATAACTTAAGCAATGACAGTATCGTCCGTCTGGCACGGAACATTTTGTTTCACAAAATCTCAGCCATATGGCAGTAGATGAGGAGATCCAATTTCCTTAGTTCTTACTTGCCTTCAGATGCGCGTTTTCGGATGTGCAGAGCTGTGTGCTTATCCCGGGGTGAGGCGGATGCTACCTCTAGCTGCTCCTCTTTGTTTATCTAAGAGGGAGGCTGAGAGTCAGAACTCAGGCTTATTTATTTGTCTATGAATTGGCGGCCCCCAAACTGTGTTAAATGTATTATGGGTGGTAATTTATACGTCCAATGCCAAGAAATACAATGTCAGGGTTACCATGGCAACTGCATGCATTCTGAAAAGCTTATGAATGGGCACTGAACCTTCTGGCGTTTTAAGTGAGATGTTCCAGCTGAGAGCCTACATTCATGATTAGTGTAAATAAATTCAGCTGTCCGTGCGTATCACATCCTTTTTCTTCGTTTACCAGAGTTGTCTGTTCAGCTCGGTCCTTCCTCTGGTCACGTCTGCCATGGTCTCTGGGTTCTTGGCAACAGACTGTGGTTAAGAGATGGTTTTCAGCTCCAGGCTGGGGAGCAAGCCTGTGTGTGTAGTGTCCCAACACCTCAGTCTGTGGGTGGTGTAGAATGGGCTGGCACGTCTGCGCCTCCTGAGGGCTGGAAATCCTTGACATCCCCAAGGCGTAGCTGCAACCCCGTGTGCTGGTGTGGTTCTGGTGGAGCTCTCTGTCCGTGTGAAGAGCTTCTTTCCAGTAACACCCCAGGGCTCTCAGAGAGCCTGACTTCCAGAGAGGCAGCCCTGCCTAATTTATATTTCTGGGATATCACGATGGTTGGTTTTGGAGAGGGAGGCCCAAGTTAGAAAGACCGGTGTTCAAAATGCCAAGCCTGTGAAACGAATACACGAAGGCCCATTATCTTCATTACGAAAGGATTGTTTGCTGTTTATGTGAAATGTATGTAGCATAGTTGCTTTGAAAACTAGCTCCCCTTAAGAATTTAAACCATATTGATACCTTGATTGCGTGGGACTGGAATACCTGTTTGCTAATATTTTGAAAAAGGCCCCCAGGCAGCTTGCCTAGGAGGTCTGAGGCATTGGCTCCTAAGAGAGGGCCCTGCCAGGCCCCGGGAGAACTTTTCACCCTTGTGTAGATTCCATTCTCTTGATTGATGATCATTCAGATCATACAGCTTAAATTTTGAACCTGAAGGTAGAGTTAGCTTCTCAGACTCACCTCCGCGGGCATTTTGTGGTAGCTCACCTACAGGCCTTAGTTGAGAATCCTCATCCAGTTCAGTCCCTTTATTTTACAGATGAGAAAACTGCCACTTGGTTACGGCTCCGCAGCCGTAGGTCAGAACCAGACCTAGGATTGGAAACCCGGCTCCTGGCTCTCTGTTTTCCTAAGGATCGCTTTCCTGACAGAAGAGTTTTGCTCTCAGTAACTGTGTTTTGCTTTTCTTTTTGTTTAAAAAAAAAAAAAAAAGCCCCATGGTAATAACAGGAATAGAGCTCTCTAATTTATAAAAGTCCCTTTCTTCTTTATCCCGCCATTTATTGAACTGCTCAGCGTGCTGGAGACTTGAGGGGCGCTTCCTCCGCCCCTCAGGCCGCAGGCTGTGATGAGAGATGTTGGCCTGTGTGGCGGAGCGCTTAGCCTGAGTGTCTGCAGCTACCCTTCTGCCAACCTGTGGTATTTTCCAGAGAGGCTAGGGGCCCAGTGGTCACCTATTAAATCAAGGTCACAATACTGTGTTTACTAAAGGCAAAACAACATAGCAATATTAGGTGCAGCTTACAAGTTACACCTTACTTACTATAATAGTGAGAGGTTCAGCTTATTAGGCTTCTTGTGCTCAGGTTACCAGGTAGCTAGGGCATTCTCCCAGGACTCAGCGCCCGTGCCCCCTGCGCCCCCCCGACCCCTCCCCTCCCCCCCCGATACTGAGCTCGGTGAGGGTAGGAAGCACATTTCTCACTGTTGGGTCTCAGGCTCAGTACATAATAGAAACACATTAACTGTCTGAATAACTCTGGAGCCCCCGAAAAGTGGTAGGGCTGTTGCAGATTTGGGCACGGTGGGCAAAGATGACGGAGAAGGAGTTAGACGAGGTACAGGTCCAGCAGCATCTGGGGCCTGTGGCTCAGTAGGCCCGCGGTAGGATACAGGACAGTCTGCATCGGTGAGAACAAGATGGAAAACATAATGTTTACAAGTTTCTCTTTGGTGATCTGTAAAGAACTCCAGGACAAGTGTGTTGTTACCCATAGGTGAGAGAGAATGAAATTACTCTCTTTTGAGAGAACTGCATCAAGAGAGTCTTAGATGTAACCTTTCAGGTGGAGAAAGATTTCTGCTTTCCTTGATAAGAGGAATCCTCTAACCCAGATGCCCTGCCTAAGAGTCTGACTTCTTCAGGTCTCTAAAGAAAGTGCCCTAGCAGACAGCGTGGTGTTGAGTTCCCTAGGCAGTTCCGATGTGGTAGAACCCAGAGGGACGGCCAGCACACTCTGACTGCTCACCACCATTTCAGTCCAGGTACAGGAGGATACGCTCACTTATGGTAAGAGAATCAGGCACTGGTATTAGAAACCTGCGATAAACTAAAAATGAATTCAACGGTATAATTTAAGTTGTTCTTTGACTTAGAAGAATAAAAATTATTTTAATTTGGGGGCGCCTGGGTGGCTCAGTCGGTTAAGTGTCCGACTTCGGCCGAGGTCATGATCTCACGGTTCGTGAGTTTGAGCCCCGCATCGGGCTCTGTGCTGACAGCTTGGAGCCTGGAGCCTGCTTCGGATTCTGTGTCTCCCACTCTCTCTGCCCCTCCCACTTGTGTGTGCTCTCCAAAATAAATAAATAAATAAATAAATAATAAAATAAATAAATAATTAAATAAATAAATAATAAAATAAATAATAAAATAAATAATAAAATAAATAAGCTTAAAAAATGACACATTTTCACACTTAGATAAACCCTGCATATGTTACAAAATGGCATTTCACAGGCAGATTCATTAATTAGGATTATTTTACAAGGGTCTTCAGACCCTCAGATTAGAATGAGCACCCCTTTCGTGTGCTTCCTTGGCAGCTGGTGCTCAGCCATCAGACAGCTATTTAAGAAGGGAACTCGTATTTTCTGAGTCACTCCCCTATTGCATTGAAACTGTCTCTGATACAGCAGTAGAGTTGAAACTGTCTGCAAAGATGGATAGAGCTCAGGATGGAGCTCGTGAGGAAATGTCTTTCCCGTGTTCTAGATTACTGAAGATACAAAGCGTGAAATGCTGAAACCTCCAGACATAATCGTGTTCATTCCGTCCTCATCCCCAGCCCCCCCAGCCCTGCATCAATGAAACTCAGTCCCAGGGCATGGAGGGAGGGTGCCAGCCCAGGTGGGGGAGCTCCTGGCCAGCTCTGCCTTCTTCCTCCAACCCCAGCCTTGGGTCTATGGCCCAGAACGTAGGGTTTTTGTCAGCTTAGAGCCTTAACTCACAACCCACAGTTCCTAGCACATTTTTCCCTTTTTATTCTGCCTTGGAGTTAGAAAATGTCCAGTAGTGCTGGATGGTTTTATCATTTATCATTATTACAGCTTGCAGCTACAAATCTTGTAAAACAAATTCATGTCCTACACTCAGATTTTGCTCCTCTAAAAATTGTTTGTAACATTAATTTAGAAGAAGGCTTCTAAGTTGTTCAGAAACAGTTCTGTACCCCCTTTAATAAAGCTATTTTTGAAATGTAATTTAACACCTGCAAATAAATTGCTTGAAGGTTTAGTTCATTGCTTGGAAAAGAAGTGTGAGAAGAAAAGTATTTTTTTTTTAACATTTTCTGAGCTGTGGCCAGCAACCCATTCATTCAGTTAATATTTATCATCCATTAGTATTTATCAATATAACATATGGTTATATTTATCATATATATATTTATACCCTTGCATTTGGTATATATTAGTGTGTGTGCGTGCGCTAACACCAACCAGAAGTACAGCAAGAAGATTGGTACCCTTGAATTACAAGATGATTTTTTCCCTGTGTAGCCTGTAAAACGAGGATATTGAATTGATATTCGATACCGAGCCACTTCTTAAACACTTGATTTCCTTATTGTATTTATTTATGTTTATATTTTTAAAATCTGAGAACTACAGAAATAGTTCATTTCTACTGATCCTTCAGATCATGGCTTAAATGTCCTCTCCCCAAGGAGGCCTTCCCTGTACCTACTTAAATGGGTGTCACTGGTGTGTTCACCAGGAGCCTCCTTGGTAGTTTTCATGTCAACACGCGTGCACACACACACACACACGTAGTTGTGCTGTGTCCTCTTCCCCATAGACCGTCTTCAGGGTCCCCGTCTTTCTTGTCTCCTCCTCCCTGTACTGTGCTGGCCATCCTAGGTGGCTCTGATGCTCTGTGTCCTTCACAGGACCGTCTTGGAAGTTTTCAAGTGTTTACTGACTCAACCAAGAAATCTTTTTTCCATTACTAACTTACTGTCTTTTCAAATTATTGAATACTTGTGTTTTCCCACTCCACCAAGGAGCCGGAAACAACCAAGAATAGTGACTCTTTATGTCCTGAATGGCCCTTTCCTCTCTTGATCTCCATGTTAGTTTTCTTGTAAGTGAACGAATACATTGTGAGGGTAGCAGCTTTTAATGCATCCTTTGAATTCAGGTAATTTTGAGGTAATTTTGAGAAACTAGTAAAGCCGGCCCCAGTGCTTTTGATATTTTAATTTATAGAATGCTCTTTTGTCTTCCTCATGACACTGCCAGATTGGAGAAGGGTGCTGTCATTCAAAACTATTTATTGGAGGGGCGCCTGGGTGGCTCAGTCGGTTAAGCATCCAACTTCGGTTCAGGTCACGATCTTGCGGTTTGTGAGTTCAAGCCCCACGTCGGGCTCTGTGCTGACAGCTCAGAGCCTGGAGCCTGCTTCAGATTCTGTGTTTCCTTCTCTCTCTGCCCCTCCCCTGCTCATGCTCTGTCTCTCTCTGTCTCAAAAATAAATAAAACCTTAAAAAAAAAAACAACTATTTATTGGACAGTTGTGAGAGTGGAAACAGGGAACTGGCATCAGACAAGCTTTGGTCCCAACTGCTGGGCCAGGTGGGACCTTGCCAGGGGCTGTGTGCAAGGCGTGGCATGGCTCTTCAGGGCCCACAGCATGGCTGGGTGCTACCTGCCCTGTGGGCGTTTCTGGCTGGTGAGTCAGTCCTGGAGTTCTTCAGCAGCACTGATCTAACCTACAAATTAAGATTTATTTTTATATTATTTCAGTAGAAAATTTTATTAATGTGGACTTTTCTTTTTGTATAAAAAGTGTTGACACCAGAATATTTTCGGTTCCAAATGTTGATTAATTTAGGGGGAAACCGAAGAGATTTGATGTCGCCTAACAAATCTCTATTTAAATTCAGTAAATTGATGGGGCGCCTGGGTGGCACAGTCGGTTAAGCGTCTGGCTTCAGCCAGGTCACGATCTCGCGGTCCGTGAGTTCGAGCCCCGCGTCAGGCTCTGGGCTGATGGCTCAGAGCCTGGAGCCTGTTTCCGATTCTGTGTCTCCCTCTCTCTCTGCCCCTCCCCCGTTCATGCTCTGTCTCTCTCTGTCCCAAAAATAAATAAACGTTAAAAAAAAAAAATTAAATTCAGTAAATTGAAGTGAATCACAACTATATTAAGCAAAAGCGAACATTGCAGAATAGGGTTTATTTGAAAGACGGTTCAGATGAAAATTTCAGGGTGACCTGGAAAGATGTCATGCTTCTGTACCACCTTAAGTTAAAACAATGTGATCATTTGGATGTCATGTGGGAGATTTGGTACTGGTGGGTCCAGCAATTCTGGCAGTGGTGGGGGTCACATTTGATTAGGAAGTTGATTTATTCTGGAGGGTTTACATAGCGTGAGAATATTAGATTCAGAAAGATCCTAGGAATATTATATTAGATATTTAAAATTTTCAGCATGACTATCTGTAAAAATATATGTGACGTTTCGTGTTTTAGGACTAAAGTAAGCATGCGGTGGTAATGTGTATTTGATCATGAGTTCAGGTGAGTAAGACTTCAGAGACACCCAACCAACCCAGACTCACCACTGCATTATAGCTCCAGACGTGGTTGTTTCACACAAGAGTAGTTTTAACTGTTACCCAGTGGCATGGGATAGTCATTTCACTGTTAACTAGCTCTTTTCCTTCTTGTTCAGATCCATTTGGGTAATGCTTTTCTTTCTTTCTTTTTTAAAAAATGTTTGTTTGTTTATTTACTTATTTATTTTGAGAGAGAGAGAGAGAGCAAGCAGGGGAGGGGCAGAAGGAGAGGGAGAAAGAATCGCAAGCCGGCTGTATGCACAGAGCCCGATGTGGGGTTTGATCTTATGAACTGTGAGATCATGACCTGAGGGGAAATCAAGAGTCAGATGCCTAACCAGGTGCCCCTGGATATTGCTTTTCAAAAGTAAGCTAAATAATTCTAGTCAGTTCTCATATTAAAGTAGCTAGAAAACAAGCAAATAGTTGTAGTTAGTTAAATGATGTGAGAAGTTTATTTTAGCCTAGCCGATATCTCAGTGTCTTCTTGAAATCAGAAATGGCCTTAGTTCAGCTAAAGACGTTATTTTTGGTGCATCTGGTCACGAATGTCCTGTGTTAGTCTTAAGGGAATAAATAAATTCTGGGGATGTCAGTGCTGAAATTCAAAATACTGAAAAGAGATGCTTGGTTTTAAAAAGGGACAAATGCATTCGTTAGGCATTATTGACATTTTGGGAATTTTGAGGCATGTATTTTACTTGTTGCTCAGAAATTAGATGATCACCTAGGATTTGAATGTATAGTTGTCTGAGTGGTCGAGAATGCTGGTCAAGTCACCAAGGAGAGACCACTGGTCTTTGAGACCAGTTTCAGTCCTGCTGACTCTGACTCCTCTGGGCAAATTGCTAAATGTCTTTATCTTAGTTCCTCAATAGTCCAAGGAGAGATTTGGAGCATCGGATAACCTTTTGAAGATAATTTGAGAGGTGCATATGGCAAATCCACTTTTACAGTGTAAATCTTGACTGATTCTTACATCATGAGTCAGTGGGCATGCCTTTGTTGAGGTAGTCACTTTCTGATAATAGACATAGATGTTAGGAAGAGGCAGACCACTTTGTCACTTGCTGATGTGTCATGTTGGGAAATTGCTGAATCTTTGTGTTTCAGTTTCCTCATATCTATAATGGAGGGGGAAATGGAGAAGAATATTTAGACTTGTGAGGAATAAATGCATAATTACAGGAATAATTGAATAATAACTATTAATATGTATTGAATGTTTACTGTGTGGTAGATCCTTTCTAAGTGCTGAAGATACAAACCCAAAGAAGATACATACCCAAAGAAAACATTTCTATCTTCAGAAAGCTGACAGTCAGGTGGGAGGGAGAGAAGGAAGCAAAGCCAGTGTAGGCTTGTGTTATGATGGGTGTCCTTATAGTATAGACCAGGGCTTGAGGAAGGTCACTTTCACTGGGAAGAGAAGGTACTTGGAAAGATGCTTAGAGAAGTTTAACTCCCTAGAAAGCCGGTGCCTGCTGAGTGTGCCTAGCATCTTGCTAGCTGCTGGGGGTGGAGGGAGGCTACAGATATAAATTTAGCATGATCTCTGCCCTCAAGTTTCGTGACTAAACTGTGAGTTGAGTGTAAACGGTAGGTGTCAAGACACGTGAATGGAGTCTTGAGGATGAAGTGTCTGGCAGGACATGAAGGGAGAGAGAGGGAAGGAGCCAAGGCACAGGAGAAAGCGGACCAGGGGCGTGGTGTGCAAGTCCGCCCTTGTGATGCAGAGGCAGGGTCTTAGCCAGGGAGGGCAGGCACGCCTGCTGAGCAAGGCTGGGCGGGCGGCAGGCTCACACCCAAGGCCAGGTCAGAAGGAGCAGGTGGAAGAGGGAATTTTGGGGTGGGGAGGGTGTTTTCATGAACTTGAATGGTATCTGATTGTTAAATTAGCTCATTTCATGAGTTTTGACTATTTCTTCGTAAAAATTACAACTTTTAATTTCATAGTCTTTGTTTCTCCACTAAACTTAATACCATAAAATTTTTGATTAAGGAAAAAGCTTTTTTTTTTTTTTTTTTGCTCATTACATTTGAAAACATTTTTCTGCACCTGTGCTTTTATTTATTTTTTAAAATTTTTTAATGTTTATTTTTGAGAGAGAGAGAGTGTGCCTGAGCATGAGCAGAGGAGGGAGGGAGGGAGGGGGAGAGAGAGAGAGAGAGAGAGAGAAAGAAAGAAAGAGAGAAAGAGAGAGACAGAATCGGAAGCAGGCCCCAGGCTCCAAGCTGTCAGCACAGAGCCCGACTGGGGGCTGGAACTCAACAGCTGTGAGATCGTGACCTGAGCCGAAGTCGGACGCTTAACCGACTGAGCCACCCAGGTGCCCCTGCACCTGTGCTTTTAGAAAGTGAAATAAACGCTGTAGACAATATGTAGAAGTTGGCTTACGGTGGAGGTTCTTTTATTCTTGCGATGGTGAGACTACTTCCACTTGTGCTTGCCTAGCGCTTTCCTGCCACATTCACTAGAGAGGAGCACCAGCAGGGTGGTGACCCTGCAGAATCTGGAATGAAGTTTGTTGCTTGATTTGCTTTTAATTGAACTGATGTGTTGAGAGCCTTGGCACCTACCTTCTCCAGTTAGTAAATGGACGTGGTAGCAGTGGCTGCTGGTGGCTGGTTTTGGTCTACCCCATAATGTAAATATATCTCCCCAACATTACATAATTAAAGTTGTAATATCTTTGTGTGCATGTATTAATTTAGTAATAATAGGAAAGTTTTCACATTCTTGTAGTATTTCCCTGTCTCCAGAGTGTCTATGTGTGGGACTATGAACGTGTGAGACTCTTAGTTGCAAATAGAAGTAATTTGAGCATAATGTTTCATATTGAAGTGTTTTCTGTTTTAAGATCTTTCTGAGAAAGAAAGCATTTACTTTTCCGGTTCTGATAAATCCTTGTAGTTATAATGTATGAGTGTGATGTGCTTAGTAAGAAAGTTATTCCGGAGTCTTCCCTTTCTGCTGTGGCAGAGTAACAGGGACCAGGTTTACTGTCCACCAGGACCTGGTACAGAATTGGCACCAGAAAGCTCAATAATTGCGATTAATAAATATTTTAGGGGCACCTGGATGGCTCAGTCGGTGGGGCGTGTGACTCTTGATCTTGGGGTTGTGAGTTTGAGCCCCACTTTGGTTGGAGAGATTACTTAAAAATAAAACTTTTAAGAAAATAAACAGTGTATTACAGTACTTTTAGAAAATCAAATTTGGTGCAAATAGATCAGTAATGAAAAAATCAAATTTTAAATATAGATAGGATCAGAATTAATGATTTTTCCTTTTGCCTCAGCTCAGATATGGCTCAGTTCAGCACTGCTCCTGGTACTATCTTTAAAATTTCACTATTTTCTTCTTGTAGATTTTTTTTATCAACTTTGGTTTTTACCTCTAATACTGAATTTTTTGGTACTCCTTTAAAATTTACTTGAGTCATGTGCCTTATTCTCCTCATCCTTGTCCCAAACCTGACTCTTTTCCTTAAACAACTTGAAAACCAGACAAAACATAAGAAATAACAGTTTCAGATATTGGCCAGCAGACAGGTTAGGACCGTATTCCCTAAAATAAGGGAAATGAGCCCTATGATTATTCCAGCTTACTCTCTAGAGCAGGGCCCATGAAATTTTTCTGTAAAGGGCCAGACAGTAAATATCTTAGGCTTTTCAGACCATATGGTCTCTGTCAGAGTTACACAGTCAACTCTGTGTCTGCTTTCATACTAAGTATGTGAATGAATGGGTATGGATGGGTTCTAATAAAACTTTATTTATAAAAACTAGTAGTAGGTTAGATTTGACCGCCAGGCAAATCCTGGTCTAGAGAGTGTTTCCACACCGCAGGGTAGGAGAGAGAAGCCAGAACCCACTAGCTTTACTGAAGTGATAAACACCCAGCATTTGGGAGAACAAAGCAGCTAGAGTTGGGGGGCAAAGTATATAGGAGAGGAAGGGAGCTACCTAGAGAATCCAGAGATCCGCAGAAGGACCCCCTTGAGACTCTGGTTGAGTACTGACCAGCACATACACGAGAGGAAACACAAAGCCAGGAAAAGAACCACCAGAAAGGAATAGACTGAACAATTTGTGGATATCCCACAGGGCTGAGACAGTTTGTGTTCCCACCACCTAGAGTAGTATCAGATCCTTGTAAGGCTTGTTTTTTAATCTTTGTGAGGGTGGGTTCGGAGCAGCTTTTCCATTTAGGGGATCGGGTAGACTTCCCTCCCCTCACTAGTGGGGCTGGATTAGCTCTAGACCATAAAGGCCATTGTAGACCTGCCCTAAATGGTTCCAAATAACGTTTCTCAGAACAAAGTCCTGCCGTATTGAAAAGGACTTAATAGGGCTGCCTGGGTGGCTCATTCATTTGAACGTCTGACTCTTGATTTCATCTTGGGTCCTGATCACAGGGCTGTGGGATTGAGCCCTGCATTGGGCTCCCACCCTGGGCATGGGGCCTGCTTACGATTCTCAGGGCACCTGGGTGGCTGCCAGTTGAGCATCTGACTCTTGATTTTGGCTTGGGTTGTAGTCTCATGGTTGGAGATGGAGCCCCGCATCGGGCTCCCTGCTAAGCTGAGATCGTGCTTGGGATTCTCTCTCTCGGTCTTTTCCTCTGCTTGTGCTCTCTCTGTCTCTGTCTCTGTCTCTCTCTCTCTCTGTCTCTCTCAAAAAAAAAAAAAATTCTCTCTCTCCCTCTGCCCTTCCCCCTGCTCATGTTCTTTCTCTTTCTCTAAATATATATATAATAAAATCTTGGGGCACCTGGGTGACTCAGTTGATTAAGCATCCAACTCTTGATCTCAGCTAAGGTCTTGATCTCAGGATTGTGAATTCAAGCCTCATGTTGGGCCCCATACTGGGTGTGGAGCCTACTTTAAAAGAAAAAGAAAGGGTGTAGTAAATTCTAGCTCCCAATAGTGTAAAAAAAATTTGGGTGTCCAACATATAATAAAAATTACCAGGCAGGGTGCCTGGGTGGCTCAGTCCCTTAAGCATTGGACTTTGGCTCAGGTCATGATCTCGTGGTTCGTGAGTTCGAGCCCCACATTGGGCTCTGTGCTGACAGCTCAGAGCCTGGAGCCTGCTTCGGATTCTGACCCCCTCTTTCTTTCTGCCCCTCCCCTGCTTATGCTCTCTTTCAAAAATAAATTTAAAAAACATTAAAAAAATTTTTAAAACCTTAAAAAATATTATCAGGCATACATACAGAGAAGCAAGAAAATATGATATTAACCAGGAAAAAAATCAGTCAATAGAAACAGACCCAAAAATAACAGATGATGGAATTCGCAGACAAGGACATTAAAATAACTGTTACATGTAAGTCACACATATTCAAAAATGTAGAGGAAAATGAGTGAAATGAAAGATATGAAAAGAAAGACTAAAATAAAACTTCCAGATGAAAAATGCTGTATCTGGAATGAAAAATGCAGTAGAGAGATTAATAGCAGGTTGGCACTACAGAAAAGGTCATTGAACTTCAAGACTTAGTAATAGAAACAGTCCAAAATACAGCAAAAAGAATAGAGAAGACTGAAGAGAATAACAGAGCATTTAGGGACCTGTGAGACAAAACCACCTGCTCCAAGATACGTGTAATTGGGGTTCCAGGAGAGGAGGGAATGGAAACAACACTTGAAGGAATAATGGCTGAAAAAAAAATTAAAAATTCGATGAAAGCTATAAACCACAAAGCTCAAAAATCCCAAATAGAGTACACAAAACCATACCAACATACTGCAACATCCAATTCCTGGAAAACCAGTGATAAAGAGAGAAAAAAAAAAGCCCAAAACTTAAAAAGCAGTGAGAAGAAAAGACATTACAGAGGAACAAAGATAGAAATGGCAGCTGGCTTCTGGTCCGATTTGTGCTAGCCAAAAGACAACAGAATGGCATGTTTAAAGTACCAAAAGAAAAACCTGTTAGTTTAGAATTCTGTGCCCAGAGAAAATATCTTCTAGAAATAAAAGTGAAATCAAAATTTCTAGGCCAAGAAAAGCTGACAGATTTTATTGCCAGCAGAACTGCATGCACTACAAGAAAAAAATTCTTCTAATGTTTGTTTGTTTTTGAGAAAGGGAGCACAAGTGGGGAAGGGCAGAGAGAAAGGGGACAGAGGATCTGAAGCAGGCTCTGTGCTCACAGCAGTGAGTCAGATGCGGGGCTTAAACTCCCTGACTGTGAGATCATGACTGAGCCAAAGTCTGTGCTCAACCCACTGAGCTCCCCAGGCGTGCCTACGCTTCAAGAAAATTTTTAAGGAAGTTCAGGTAGAAGGAAATGATACCAGATGGAAATTTTTACACAGAGGAATGAAAAGAACCAGAAATGGTCAATAGGTGGATAAATATTCTCACTTCTAATTGCTTTTATTTTTTTTTTTTGGCTATTTTGGAGTGCCTGGTGGCTCACTCAGTTAAGCATTCAACTCTTCATTTCAGCACAGGTCATGATCTCACAGTTTCGAGTGTTTGAGCCCCACATCGGGCTCTGTGCGGGTGCCAAGCCTGCTTGGGATTCTTCCTCTCCCTACTCCTCCCCTGCTTTCTCTGTCTCTCTCAAAATAAATAAACAGACTTTCAAAATAATAATACGAAAATAAAAATAGGCTATTTAAAGCAAAAATAACAGTGTAATGTGGGACTTCTCATACTTGCAGAGGTAAATAAATGAAAACTGCTCAAAAGATGGGAGGGGAGAAACAGAAATATGGTGTTACTATATGCTTAAAGTGGTATAATAGTATTTGCAGGTAAACTGTAGTAAGTCAAAGGTGACTGTCGTATCCAGGATAATCTGTCATCAGTGGGAATGAAAGAAAATATTAATGCCAATATCAGGGATGTAAAAGAGGGTATCACTACAGATCCTACAGACGTTGAAAGGGTAAGAAGGGTAAAATTGTGAATCGTTTTATGCCAATAAATTTGACAAAATGAAAACATTCCTTGAAAAACACAAACCACCAAAGCTCACTCGAAGAAATATATAACCTTCATAACCAGTTGTATTTATTAAAGAAATTGAATTTGTAATTAAACTCCTTACCTCAAAGAACACTCCAGACCCAAATGACTTCACTGGTGAATTGTATTAAACACTTATAGAAAAAGGAATACTAATCAGACAAAAACTTTTTTAGAAAATTGAGGAGGAGGAAATGCTTCCTATCTCATTTTATGAGGCCAGCACTGCTCTGAAAGCAAAACTAGGCAAAGACATTGTAATAAAGGAAAACCACCAAGTGTATTTGTTGTACACGCATGTCTCCCATGAACTTTAGCAAATATAATCCATGTAGAAACATAAAAAGGATATTACATAACAATCAAATAAGGTTTATCTCAGAGTGAAAAATTGGTTTAACACTGGAAAATCAATCAGTGTGATCCACATCATAATAGATCAAAACAAGGAAAATGAAAGTGAAGCACAGAGATAGAAGTATGGGGAATGCAAAGGAAGGCAGGAGACTCGGAGGAGGTAGTGAAGTCTGACGTACGTGTAATTGGGTTCTGGGAGTAGAGGACATGGATGGTGCAGAGCAGTGTTTGAGAAGAAAATGGTTGACAGTTTTCCAGGAAGTTGAAACAATCCAAACCGTAGTTTTAAGATGTTCAACAAATGACTGGCAGGATACCCTAAGTAAAAAGAAATCCACAGCCAAACACAGGGTAGCGGAGCACATGATTGCCTACCGAGGCACAACAGGCCGCTTCCCAACAGCGGCAGTGAAAGCCAAAAAGCACTAGGAGTAATACCTTCACTACACAACAGGAAAGGATTCTCCATCTAACAAAAATGAATGTTACCTAAAATGTTAATAATGACAAAAATATGTGCACATGTGTAAACACAGCGGTGGGACGTACGTTGGCAGTGTGACGAATGGAGTTAGTATTTTAAAGTCCTTGCTGTCCAAGAGAAGGGGAGAGATACCGAGGGGCCTTTAAGCGCCTGCACGTCACACTGTATTTCTAAAGTAATCATAAGAAGAATAAAAACCAGACACATGACTTCTGGATCCCCAGGGAGCAGAGATTGGAATGGTAACAATCCAAAAGAAGGCAAATAGGAAAGCCTCCGGTAGGTTGGGTTGGGATTAAAAAAGGAAAGAAAGCCCCAGGTACAATGGTAGAATTAAATCTACCTAGGTGTATGTAATGGCTTCCAATGCAAATAGAGTAAATTTTCCATTTAGAAGACGAAGATACCAAGATTTTTTTTTTTAAATAAGGTGTTTAAAAAATCCAACTATATACTGTTTACAAGACATTCATCTATAAGGATTAAGAAATGTTGAAAGTAAAATGATGAAAAAAATAAACTATGCAAACACCAAAAATAAGATCGTATAGTGTCAGACAAAATATACTTTAAGGCAAAGAGCAGGACTAGAGAGTTACTAGAATGTCATTAACAAGTGTCATTTCACATTAAACAGTGGGCAACTCTGATTCCTGTAACAAAATAAGTAGCTTATTACAAACAAGTCTGTTTCTTGCTCACACAAGATGTCCTGGTTGGCAGATTGCTTTCCACATGTTCAGGTACTTTGGGGAAGAGAGAATCTCTTTGAGTTCCAGAGGAGGAAGAAAAGACTTCATTAATTTTGACTCTGTGTGTTCACAGGGATGAACCAACTCTACCCAGGGACTAGGATGCTCAACTGGCACACGTCCCCGTATGCCTGGGGGTTGGAGTCAGTGTCTCTGGAAGTTGGTGGACTGAGGTTAGGGAGTTAATTAAACCTGATGAGAAATCATAGTGCAGTAACCATTGGAAAAATGAACAGATACTTGGTTGCAAAATTAAATTTGCATTGCTGCAGTTGTCAGATGTAAAATTTCATGAATTTATTCAAAATAATTAAGTTCTATGTAACAAAGAATTCTTAGGATACCACTACACAGCCATTCAGTTAGCAAGAATTAAAAAGTCTGACCAGTCTTGTTGAAGAAGTTAAGCACCAGAAACTCTCTCATACCCTTCTGGTGGGAGTGTAAATTGTTGCTACTGCTTTGGGAAATAGTTTGGCTTTATTTAGCAAAGTTGAATAGATACTTACTAGATAACCTAGCAGTCACATTTCTAGGTGTATACACCAGAGAAATACATGCTCATGTGTGTAATTAAGATAGCTGCACCAGAAAGATCTTTGTAGTGTATCTTTTGTATTTATTTATTTATTTATTTATTTATTTATTTATTTATTTATTTATTTGGAGAGAGCGTGAGAGAGTGTGAGTGGGGGAGAGGCAGAGAGAGACTCCCAAGCAGGCTCCGTGCTGTCAGCTCAGAGCCTTGACAAGAGGCTCAAACCCAGGAGATCATGAGCTGAATCTAAAACCAAGAGTTGGACGCTTAGCCGGCTGAGCCACCCAGGGGCCCCAGATCTCAGTGGTATGTCTTTGCTCCAAAGCAGAAACTATTCAGGGGACAGGGGAATGGATAAATAAATTACGGTCTATTTACGCAGTGGAATACTCCGTGGCAATGAAAGTAAATGGTGGGTGGAGCAGAAAAAACAAAGAGCAAGACAAAGGAAGACGCGCATAGGAATCTGTTCTTATAAAATTCAGAAGTTGGCAAAAGAGCTGTATCAGAGCCACATACCTGGGGGATAAATGTAAAGTAGGGAATGGTAACCATAAAAGTTAGGGTAGCTGCTCATAGTAGGAGGAAAGGGCTTGGGGTCAGAGAGAGGCGCTCTGCCTTTTCTGGGGTTTCAGCAGTGTTCTATTTCTTGCCCAGGGTGGTAGTTGAACTAGCGTTTGTTTATGTGCTGAACATGCGTGTTTCCTGTGCTTTTTATGTGTAATACTCCATGATAAAAGTTATGTTAAAAATAGTCCGAAGACATCCTGACTTTGTCATTTGTGTCCAACTCAAAAATCGTAGCAAAGCCAAAGTACAGTTTATATAGAGTGGTTAAAAATGTTTTGTTTGAACTTCTTTCTTGGTCATTTTTTTTAATTTACATTTTTGAAATTCTAGTTTTAAAAGTTTCAAAAATGTTCCCGGTTGAGATGACCGAGTATTATTCTTACTCCTCAGGTAAGAGACTCCACTACATTCTGTGAAGAAGGATAAGACTGACACCGCTTTGCTTCTTTCTCTGTTGAAATCTCTTCCTCCCTGATCGAGCTTTGGTGTATCTTCTTACAGCATATGACACACGGGTATGTCACTGGACGATTTTAATTTATATAGATTTCTTTTTGCAGCTGGAACTTGTTTGCTTTTCAGAAAAATAAAGTCATTAAACAACATCCGGAATGTACTCATTTTTGGCTTTAGTAATTTCACTTCGTAACAGATGTATTTGAGTACCTTCTGCACATGTACCGCATTTTGGTGTCAAACCTTCATTTTATTTTTCATTTTTTTTAAAACCAGCGTTAAACTTCGAGAATAATCGACGTCACCTTTCATGAGCCAGTAATGATACATGTGTTTGATGCCAAGGGTAATTGTAGGAATTTCTGCCTCATAGGCCTACCCTCTGAAAGCTTGGGGCCACCCTTCCCTAGCAGGACCCCACTGCAGTGAAGGTGCTGGTGGCCGCGGGTGGAGGCTTGCTTCAGCTGAGGATTGCATCTTTTTTTTTTTTTTTAAAGATTTTATTTTTAAGTAATCTCTGCACCTAAGGTGGGGCTTGAACTCAACCCCAAGATCAAGAATCACCTGCTCTTCTGACTGAGCCAGCCAGGTGCTCTGGGATTGCATCTTCTGGTGCATAAACTGTTTGCTCCCTAACTATCTTTCTCTGGGAGTTTGAAAGGAAACAAAACACCCTGTTTTAATCTCTAATTTGTGATTGAGTGGCACATTATACTTGAAATTAAGAACTCTTTACTATGTTAGAACAGTAAAATGAGTATAAAATGGGTTTGAAATGCTTACATCCATAGTGAGATTTAATATATAGCTATTTTTGATAAATTCTCAAGTATTAAGAAAAGTGTAGTTTTAAAAATTATTCATAATACCAGGACCATTCAGTTTTCCCCGGTTGTGTTAGTGTTTTTAGTTTGTTTGAAGCAGGGCTCGCACAACGGCAGCTAGCTGATAATGTCCCTTCGGCCTGTTTTCATCCTGTGACTGCCCCTCCCTGTCCCTTTTCTTCCTCACGTGTTCTTGGGTGGCTGGTCGTGGTCAGGTTTCCCTGTGTTGAATTTTGCCCTTGGCACCAAACGTGTTCTTCTGCCGTCTGCATCTCCTGTGGGGTGGTGATAGATCCGGCCGGTTGACCACCTTCTGGCCTGGCCTTTGAGCACAAGGCCCTGCTGAGGCCGTGGTGTGTACCCTCACCAGGAGGCACGCGTCTTCGTGGCTCTGGGCCTGTGCTGCTCGCCGCCTGGACTTAGTCCTCGCAGGTTGTGAAATGACATTACTCGTTTGTTCTGCCTTGAGTAGCTGAAATATGTCGGTAGATGGAAACTGCCCTTCGTTCAGTATTTGGTCACCCTAAGGGGCAGTTCAGATACGAAGAAGAGGAAACGTTCTCTTTCTCTGTGCTCAATAATGAGATGGTTCTGTAGCCACTCCCAAAGTGACAGGTGACTGTTTCAAGTAGTGTTACCAACTTGTGAACTTAAACACACGTGGTACGTTTCAGTCCCTCACAGTTAGGATTCTTACAGATGCCAATCCTGAGCCACTTGTGGCTGGTGGAGCCTCTTTAGTGGGCTCCTTTGTCCTTTGACGTGACCTGCACTCTTCCCTTCCTTGCTTTCTGGTACCGTGAGGTGTTCCAGATTTGTTCTAAACTTCTTTGCCCCAGGCCTGGCGTTGCTCTTCTCCGAGCAGCTCTGGTTCCCTTTTGTAGAAAATGGTGTCTTGAGACCACAATCTGGGCACTGGGGACACGCACTGCTAGGCCTTTTGGGTGGACAGACAGGCAAGTACGCTTTTTAAGGGAAAATATCAGCAGTTCACACTGATGTTTATTTCAAATTGAGTATTACTTGATTTTTACTTCGTTGGTTTATATTGGTATCGCTTTTCTCTAATGCTGCAAACCTTGGTTCCCAGCAATGTTAGCATCATCATATATTTGTTTTATCCTATAAAATATATGTGGTAGTTTTAAAATAACAATACCAACATATTACCAACGTGATTACTGAAAACAGTTTGGGATTTTCTCGTTGTTCTTAGAGTTCTTTTTTGTCCTTAGAGTATGTATCCCTAGGGATGTTTTCCTAATTAAGTTTTTTTAAAAAAAAATTTTTTTTTTTCAACGTTTATTTATTTTTGGGACAGAGAGAGACAGAGCATGAACGGGGGAGGGGCAGAGAGAGAGGGAGACACAGAATCGGAAACAGGCTCCAGTCTCTGAGCCATCAGCCCAGAGCCTGACGCGGGGCTTGAACTCACGGACCGCGAGATCGTGACCTGGCTGAAGTCGGACGCTTAACCGACTGCGCCACCCAGGCGCCCCCCTAATTAAGTTTTAAAGTCACCTGAGCCAGTTCCCCAGTGTGCCAGCCACCTGGTTGCCAGTTATACTCATTTTTTATTTGAATTTTAAGGAATAGCTTCTTTTAAAATGTTGTCGAAGGTTTAGAAAACATTTTCGTGTTTCCAAATCAAAATTAAATATTTTCAGAAATCAAGCTTCCGTTGCTGATCTTTGTGCACTGTTTCTTTTTTCCTCCATTGGTAACATACCTATTTTTATTTTTTAAATTTTTTATTTTATTTTTTTAACATTTATTTATTATTGAGAGAGAGAGATACACACACAGAGCATGAGCAGGGGAGGGGCAGAGAGAGGGGAAGACACAGAATCCGAAGCAGGCTCCAGGCTCCGAGCTGTCAGCACAGAGCCTGACGTGGGGCTCGAACTCACAAACTGTGAGATCATGACCTGAGCCGAAGTCGGTCGCTCAACCACCTGAGCCACCCAGGCGCCCCAGCATACCTACTTTTAATGTAAGTGTGTGTGTGCACACAGCCCTCTTTCTTAGACACTGGCAACATACAACTTTTCTCCATCTTGTTTCCCGTTTTGTTTTTTTTTTTAAACTTAACAGCCTGTCGTGAGGCTCACGCCGTAGCAGTGTATAGGGATCCGCCTCACTCTCTTTTGTGCAGCAGCATAGTATTCCCTCATGTTCAGTGTATTATAGAAAAAATCTAATTTAAAAAAAATTTTTTTTTTCAACATTTTTATTTATTTTTGGGACAGAGAGAGACAGAGTATGAATGGGGGAGGGGCAGAGAGAGAGGGAGACACAGAATCGGAAACAGGCTCCAGGCTCTGAGCCACCAGCCCAGAGCCCGACGCGGGGCTCAAACTCACGGACCGTGAGATCGTGACCTGGCTGAAGTCGGACGCTTAACCGACTGCGCCACCCAGGCGCCCCTGAAAAAATATAATTTTTAAAAATATGTTGGCTTTCTTCTGTGTATACATGTCATCAATTATGCTCTTTATCCAATTGCCGATTTCTTGGTGATTTGGGGACCTTGCAAGCACGTTGCTTTTCAGTGCCTGATTTTCCTTACATGTAAAAATATGTGAGGTTTGGACTAGAAACTCAAGATGGGTTATTTTAGCTGGAAGACTGCAGATAAATAAACCAAATCTGAGAGCATCTCCCTAGCAACAGAGCATATACCCTGGTCCTGGCTGGCCCAGGTGGTGGAGCACGAGACTCAGATCTCGGGGTTGTGGGTTTGAGCCCACACTGGGTGTGGAGATTAGGTAAAAAAATAGAATCTTAAAAAAAAAAAAAATGCCTTTCCTGTATTCACAGAGGTGGTGGTGACGGGGAGTCAGATCAGGAGTGCTGAAACCAGTAAGTGGATGTTGGAATCAGGGAGGTGAGCACAGTTCCACTGGGGCGGCCGGCTCGGTGGTGGTGGCACACTCCTCAGGGTGGGACAGGCTGCAGTGTTGCAGGCAGAGATGTGTCAAACAGGAACGGGAAGGGCCGAGAGTGACAAGTTCCATGCTGGCTGCGTGGATGAAGAGGGGCCTGGGTAACGTGACAAACAGCAGGAGGTGGTCTGGGAGCTCAGAAAGCGTGGTGCTGTGGTGCCCAGGGAGAGCCTCCTTGGTGCACATCTGCTGGGTGAGGCCTGCGTGGGGGTGCCGTGGCCCGGCGTGGGGGTGTGCGGGAGAGAAGACGGTCCACATCAGCACCTGCGCGGCTCCCAACTTTACACCACAGGTGAAGGTGGTGGGGGGTCCGCCAGAGGGGTTGGGAAGGGGCACTGAGATCAGAGCCAGTGCTTTTGAAATCTCATGTTTTATTGTGAAAGTTGATTTAAATACCCTAATCCACTCCGTGTGGGCACGTCTTCTGTTTTTCACTCGTATTTCCAAGTGAAGTCGATGCTCCAGGCGGATGGATCTTCTCACACACACACAGCTGCTTCTGTCTCCAGTCCAAGCACGGCCTCCGGGCAGCATCCACCTGGATGTGGCTCTTTGTGGCTTGTCTGTCGAGTGGACTGAGCCCTCAGCCTGTCTCTCTCCATCTGTCCAGATGGCAGGACTCTGGCTCTGGTCCAGAAGAGACACAGCATCTTTACACCGTCAGGGTTGAATGAGCGCTTTAAAGAAAAATCCCTAAATCAAGGGATATTGGCAGTGCCGAGCCTCAGATAGCTATTGTTTTCCTAAAGGATTTAAGACCAAGTTTTATGCTGTGGGTTAATCAGGTTCTTCTCCAGCTGTGAGCCCGTGGCTGGCTGTCTGTCCAGTCCACGTCGCCCCACCCCCTCTGTTTCTGTCTCCTAAGTGGGGCTTTTACATACGTGATTACGATCTGCGCGTTTGTCTGGATGAGAACCTAGTCTCCCCTGGTCTTTACTTTGCCGGTGTGTCAGCCACAGGCCCTCTCCCTGCTGTAGAGCATCTGGTATCAGGTGTCATGACAAAAGTGCCTGCTGAAATGTTCGCATAAATATGGATTATTGGAAAGCTTTTTTTTTTTTTTTTAATCAACAGGGCACACCTGTCTATTTCTGGTTTTCTCTCTTCTCTCTGTATTGGCATTGCTTAGATGATACTCTTAATTTCCCTGCTGGGCTTGATGCTGAGCTCATTTGCCTCCATCTATGTTGTGTTTAGTACTTTCTTGCTGGCAGGGGCCATTTTCTTTGTTTATCTGATGCTTCCCTTTTTTGGTTTTCCCCGGGCTTTCCAGTTCTTGGAACACCCTTTTGTCAGCAGATGTGCTTTGGTTTCCAGTTTCCGATCTCCAAGTAAGATGTAGCTCAACTGAAATCACAAGTAGAGAGCATAAGTCATTAGAGTATGGAGGCATAGAGGAAAGGCAGAGGGATCCAGTCCAGCTCTGGCTGCATTTCGAAGTGTGGCTATGCCTCAGCTGTGAGAGAGGGGCTTCCTGAGTAGCTGGCCAGAAACTAAAACTTTATGAAGTGATTTTCTCAAATAGAGGTTCTTGCATTTAGGTAACAGTTGGCCCCCGAATAGGATACATTCATGCCTACACACGTAGCAGACCCTAAATAATGTGATAGTAGAGCAGTGGTTCTGCTCAGAGGACCCTGCGGAGTGGGAACTCTAGAACCAAGAATGCCAGGCGCTGTGGCAGGCCCTGGTCCCTGGCCCGGCCCGGGCTGCCACCCCCGAGGTTGCTGCCTCCCGGTGGTTTCTGTGTAGGCCCCTCTGCAGCTCCCCAGAGCGCACAGACCCCCTCTGGCGCCATCTCTTAGTCACCTAACTGCCTTCCTGATGGTTTCCATTGCACTCTCTTTGCTTTGTGTATATCTGTCATTACTGTTCAGCACATACTCTTTATGTGCGTGGAAGCAAACATCCTCTTCCCACACTTGAGGCTAAAAAGATGAGGTGTTGGCAGTGGTCCCAAGGTTTGCCTCACTTGCTTGGTGCGGAGCGCTGACCAGAGGCACGTGTGTCCACTCTGGGTGTTGTAACCTCCGAGCTGCTTCCCCACATTGGACTGTTGAATGTCAGTCCACAAGTGCCCAAGAGTTGTCTCCTCCGCCACCTCTGGGTTTGTGTGTGTGTGTGTGTGTGTTTAATTAGAGAGCAAGTGCATACACAGAGGGGAGGGGCAGAGAGAGAGAGAGAGGGAGAGAGGGAGAGTCCCAAGTGGGCTCCACACTCAGCGAGGAGTGGGATCACGCTGGGATCCCGTGGGATCCTGGGATCACGACCTGAGCCAAAATCAAGAGTTGGACACTCAACCGACTGAGCCACCCCGGCACCGCACCTCAAGCACCTCTTTAATTATTTGACTTGAGTGTACATTGTTTTTGTCGGAGGTTTCCACACTTACACATTTTGGAAGGTTCCAAAGATGTGACTGGACTAACATTGCCACTTCTGGGGCTCTGCCTACATGTGAAGCACATGGTGGGATTCTTGGCCCATCTATAGCTTGGTGCGGATGCCCAGGTGTAGTTGCAGGTCAGAAATTGCCATCATGGGTAGAAAAAGCATTTTAACTTCAAATGTCTGTAGGAACTTTCTTTTACAATGGTTTTTAGTTTGAGGGCCTTTCAACATGGTGTGAGCCTTTGTAGCCATACTTGTAGTAGATACTGTTCCGGTCTGGGATCAGAAATGGCCGACTCCAGGGGAGGCCCGTTTACCACGCACGCTGGCACTCGGTATGGTATGCGTCCACGTTGGCACTTGTCCTCTGGCCACTTACTTCTTATTTCACTGTATTTATTTGAAATATTATTCACTCAAGTTAGTTTTTCAGTGCCTTCTATAGCCTTATTCTTCTTAACTTTTAATTTTTTTTATTAAGATACATATAATGATATGAAATTCTTTGGATCTAAATATGGACAGAATTGTATTATGTCAGGTTCAAATGTGTTAGCCATTTTTTAATGATGCTACTGCTATTGTTTTTCTGTTGCAGTTGTTGAGAGTGCTTATTATATTCTAGTACGTTACACTTTTTAATCAAAAAATTCAGCATTTAAACCATTTAAAGTACAGTTCAGTGGTTTTTAATATATTCACAATGTTATAAACTATTACCACTATCTAATTCCAGAATATTTTCATTCATCCCCAAAAGAAACTCCTAGTGTAACCACTAAGAAGTTTCTGTCCAGGAGCACCTGGGTGGCTCAGTCAGTTAAGCATCCAACTTCGGCTCAGGTCATGATCTCACGGCTTATCAGTTCGAGCCCCGTGTTGGGCTCTGTGCTGACAGCTCAGAGCCTGGAACCTGCTTCGGATTCTATGTCTCCCTCTCTCTCTGCCCCTCCCCCACTCGTGCTCTGTTTCTCTCTCTCTCTCTCTCTCTCTCCCTCTCTCTCTTTCTCTCTCTCTCTCTCAGAAATAAATATTAAGAAAAATACCTTAAAAAAAAAAAAAGCTACTGTCCATTATTCTCCCTTTGCCCCAGCCCCTGGTAATCACTAATTTCCTTTGCCTATTCTGGACATTTCATATAAATGGAATCATAAGGTATGTGGCCTTTTGTTTCTGATTTCTGTTATATAGCACAGTGTTTTCAGGATTCACTCATATTGTAGCATGTATCCGTATATCACTCCTTTTTATGATGAAATAATAGTACATATATGGATATACCACATTTTGTTTAGCTGATCTCTTGCTGGGCACCTTGGGCTATTAATACTTTTTGTCTATTATGAATTTTGCTCCTTTGAGCATATGTTTTTTTTTTTGTTTTTTTGTTTTTTTTTCCAACGTTTATTTATTTTTTTTGGGACAGAGGGAGACAGAGCATGAACGGGCGAGGGGCAGAGAGAGAGGGAGACACAGAATCGGAAACAGGCTCCAGGCTCTGAGCCATCAGCCCAGAGCCCGACGCGGGGCTCGAACTCACGGACCGCGAGATCGTGACCTGGCTGAAGTCGGACGCTTAACTGACTGCGCCACCCAGGCGCCCCAGAGCATATGTTTACAAGTCTTTGTGTAAACATCTGTTTTCAATTCTCTTGGTTATATACATGGGAGAATATCTGGGTCATATGGGAACTGTTAACTTTATGAGCAACTGACTGTTTGGTACAGTGACAGTGCCATATTACGTTCCTTCCAGCAGCGTATGAGGGTTCCAGTTTCCTCATATCCTCACCAACACTTGGAATTTTCCATTATCTTTTATTATAGCCATCCTAGTGGCTGTGTCTCATGATGGTTAGTCTTTTTTGAACATTAAGTTAAAAAAAATTTTTTTAATGCTTATTTATTATTTTTGAGAGACAGAAAGAGACAGAGGGTGAGCAGGGGAGCAGCAGAGAGAGAGGGAGACACAGAATCCGAAGCAGGCCTCAGGCTCCGAGCTGTCAGCACAGAGCCCGACGCGGGGCTCGAACCCATGAACTGGGAGATCATGACCTGAGCCGAAATCAAGAATTGGACGCTCGGCCCACTGAACGACCCAGGCACCCCAAAGTTAGGCATTTTAAAGTGAGCAATTCAGTGCTGCTTAGTACATCCACAGTGTTGTGTGTCCACAACCTGTACATGGTTCCAAGCATTTTCATTCCCTAAAAGGAAACCCCATACCCATTAAGCAGGTAGAGTCCTCATTACTCTTCCCCAACCCCTGCCAATGACCAGTCTGCTCTGTGTCTGTGTGGACTCATCTATTCTATATATTCCCTATAAATGGTATCATACACTATGTGCTCTTTTGTTTTGACATTCTCGCTGAGCGTAATGTTTTCCAGATTCATCCATGTTTTAGCCTGTACCATTGCTTCATTTCTTTTTATGGCTAAACAGTACTCCATTGTGTGAAGATACCACATGTTGTTTATCCATTCGTCTGTTGATGGACATCTTGGTTGTTTCCACCTTTTGGACATCGGGAATAGTGCTACTGCGCGCGTGCGTGTATATATGTCTGAGTACCTGTTTTCGCTTCTTTTGGGTATATATGTAAGAGTGGAATTATTGGGTCTTATGGCAATTCAATGTTTAACTGCTCCAGGAACCACCAGATTGTTCTCCACAGCAGCTAAACCATTTTATGTTTCCACCAAAGTGTATAAATGTTTGAATTTCTCCACATCCTCACCAATGCTTGTCATTTTTCCTTTTTAAAAGAATTATAGCCATCTTGGTTGGTATGAAGTGGTAATTCATGGTGGTTTTGGTTTGTGTTTTCCTAATGACTAAAGATGTTGAGCATCTTTTTGTATACTTGTTGGCCATTTCTATATCTTCCTTGGAGAAATGCTTCTTCATATTCTTTGCACATTCTTAAATTGGGTTGTTTCTCTTTTTGTTGTTGACTTGTAAGGGTTCTGTATATATTTGGGATATTAGGCCATTATTAGATATGTAATTGGCAGATGTTTTTCCCATTTTGTTGTCTTTTCACATTCTTGGTAACATCCTTTTATGTAATACAGGTTTTCAAACTTGGTGAAGTCCATTTTATCTACTTTTTCTTTTGTTGCTTATGCTTTTGGTGTCATATCTAAGAAGTCTTTGCCAAATTCGAGATTATGAATATTTGCCTCAATATTTTTTCTAAGAATTTTAGGTGTTAGCTATTACGTTTTAGTTGGTAATCCCATTTGATCCTAGTTTGTGTATAAGGAATGATGTGAGGGTCTAATAAGTCCGTTCTTCTGCCAGTGTTACCCAGTTTTCCCAGAGGCTTTTTTTTTTTTTTTTTTTTTTTTAACCACTAACTGGTCTTGCTATCCTTGTCAAAAATCATTTAGCCATAGATGTATGGGTTTGTTTCTGGACTCTGAGTTGTATTCCATTAGTCTATATGTGCGTTTTTATGCCACTATTACACTGTTAGGATTACTGTGGTTTTGTAGTAGGTTTTGAAGTCATAAGTTTGAGAAGTGTGAGTCTCCCAACTTTGTTTTTCTCTTTCAGGATTGTCTTGGTTCTTTGTGGTCCCCTGTAATTGCATATGAATTTGAGGATCAGAGTTTTTCATTTCTGTCAGAGAAAGGCCATTAGAGTTTTGATAAGGATTACATTGCATCCGTAGATCACTTAGGGTATGAGTTCTCCAGAGAAACAGAACCTCTGTGTGTGTGTGTGTGTGTGTGT